>NW_003852591.1:606517-616882 GCF_000181295.1 Otolemur garnettii
TTTTTTTAATTTCTCTAGTGTTCTATTTCTTAATTTGTACTTTGCCCTTTGATTTCTGTGGATCTCATTTAGAGGATGTATTCTAGTGGAGATAACTAGTAATACTGCGAGTTTTACTCCCCACTAATGCAGTTTGGGAATAGCTGCTTCTGTACACACATTAAAGATTTTTCCAGTTTAGAAAAATATTTTATTCTGGCCTATAAAGCTTTGATGAGTTAACACCAAACAGTCAAAAACAGGAGCATATTCTACATTTCTCACATATGGGCATTTGTGTGCAGAATTGGCCATTAACTTTGTAATTGACTCCCAATATGTTTTATTTTTACAAATGGATAGCAAGTTTGAAAGCTATTTTTCCTTAATGGACATTAGCAGGCTAACTGTAGTCAATGGCCTAGTGTTAGGAACCCATTAAGTAAGCAGGGACAGTATAGTTATGAGACTATTAATAATAAAAACATTCTAGAATTCAAACTACTATAATAATAAATACTTAAATGAGAGATATTCTTGCAAGCAAATTATATTTTGTTTACATCTTCTGATTACAGGGGTCAGAATACCCCAGCTAAACAGACTCAAGGGAATTTACTGCACACATTACTGTGGAGTCTGCATGTGAGAGATGTTCTCAGATGTACTGGGATGCAGACTTTCAAACATTTGTTCTACACCCCTCCTTCCCTTTCGCCAGGCTTTGCTCTTCTCTATTAGTTGGCTTCTTAGACAAGCTCTCCCTTATAGTTGTAAGATGGCTGTAGCAGCTCCAGGCTTAAGTCACGATTTAAGGCTAGCAGATATAGAGAAATTTCCTCTCTCAACGATAGGATGCTCCTGGCTTGATTCATGCTAGCCTGAGTTGTGTCACGTACTTAATTCTAGAACTAATCTCCGTAGCCAGATGAATGGGATGTGCTGATTGACGTTGGCCAGTAAAGTCTACCCCTAAACTTGAGGATGGGGTCAATATTACCCCAACTGCTAGGACAGTTTGGGATCAGGTGGTTTGTCAGAAGAGTGTTGGGTTGCTTTTTTTGTTAACCAGGAGGTTAAATTGGATGCTGGATGGCTAGATGGTTTATATCCATTATAATGTCCAGAATATACACTAGAACTTTTATTCTGAAAATGAAAGTTAAAAATTTTATTGAGTACTTACTATTTATACCCGTAGAATGAGTAGAAACTTTGGGCAAAAATAGGATTATGGGTTATTCTAAAAGTTGTTTTCCTAAGGAAACTTACATGGCATTCCCTATCTTTTTTGGAATTTGGCGTGATTCTCTTTTCTCTAATTTTGGGTTCCCATATCTTTAAGTACTATTTACCAGCTTCCCCAACTCTTTGAACCCAATACTCTTCTTTCTTTTGTCTTTCTAGATTATTACTATGTAGCATCATTTTACTTTTTTTATTTACACCTTCTAACCAAATCTAAAATTTTAGGTTTCAGATTCTGAAAAACAAGTTAGTATCCTAGTAACATTCTATTACCTTAAATAATAAAGACACAATTAGCTTAACCAGAGTAACTATTGTCTTGTATGTTCATGGTTGTGTTGTGTAGCTCAGGCCGACTTCTTTCTCGGAGAGATCAGTTAATACAGTATCTGATTACTTCCTGTATTTACAATTGACTAACTTCCCTTTGCTCTTGGGAAAGAAAAAAACAAACATTTCTTTGCAAGAGTGCTTTTAAGGGCACATATACTTAGTATGCTATAATTCTAATTAAGACCAGTTTCTAATGTTGAATTGGATATAGTCAGTTTGAGATTTGTTTTTAAATATTTTCACGTACTGATGTGTTTATAGTTTCAGTTCTGAAACTCATAAATGGAGCATGATAATTCTTTTTTTGGCTTCTTGCTCCATTGAGAATCAGAACCTTTCGGTTTTATAGGAAAAAAAGCATAGTAATGTAAATAAATATAAAATAACTATAAAATAAAAAGAAAAACATTGGTGTCAGAACAATGACAGTTATTGTCTCCTTCTCACTTTTCCCCACAGCGATCCTGGTGGAGGGATTGAAATGTCTGAGTTCATTCGCGAGGCCACCCCCCCAGTTGGTTGTAGTTCACGAAATTCTTATGCGGGTCTAGATCCGAGCAACCAGGTAAGAACCTGAGCTCTTTTCCTATGCCTCTTTCCGGTCCTCCTGAGGGTGGTCTCAGTTGTTCTTATGTCAATTGATGTTTTGGTTTATCTTTTTGATTATTATTATTTTATTCTTTATCAACACCATCTTTCATTAACATTGTTTTTAAACTGACTTTTCACGTTAATCAATTACATGTTCGTAGAGTATGTACCACGTGCTCCTTTTCAGTATAGTTTTGATCAAGACAGTTGTGAATGCCCTTAGCAGATTTAGCTTCCAGCTTGCAGCATCTTCTTTAACTTCACATCATCTGTACAGAGAGGTCTAGACGCCTATGGTTATCTCTAGTTCAAACAGCAAAGAAATAAAATAACTTGTTCCAAATCTCACAGTGTTCACAATGTGATGACAGAGCTAAAAGTAGGATACAAGTCTACTTCTGCCAATTTTAATGTCTTTCTGCTTTGTAACTTCTATTTTTAACTTAAAATAGTAATTCTGAAAGAATTATCTCAGAACTTGGCTGAAGCCTGTTGTATTCGGTTCTATCTAACCTTGGCTGGGCCTCTGCTGCTACAGCAATCTTCTTCACCCTGAGCGTCTACAGGAATCAAAGTTCAGTTATTCCTGCTTGCCTTCTCAGCAGATGGCTTTACTAGGGACAGTTCTATTACAGGAGCATAAGATAGTAAACTCTGTGAGAAACTTGAAAGGTCTTCCCTTGTGACTTTATGGGGTTTAGCAGTCATTGTGTTAGCCCTCTCATTACGTAGAAGTAGCTGATGTATATCAAAGTCTGATACTAGGCCTTGTTCTCTCTTCAGCCTTCCTGTTATTATACTGCATGGCTTGTGGATTAAAATTTCCTTTCTCTTCTAGAGGGAGACTTAATCCTCTTTATTTTCTGACCTAACTCTGACTCTTCTTGTAACTGTCCCCCATTTCTCAAGATTTTGTCAATGATCTTATGGTGTGGACCCTTTCTCTGGCAGATGGAACACGTGTTTATGGAATTTGTTTTAGTGCTTAGTTTTTGGTGTGTGGTGTGTGTAGTTTGTAAGCTTCTACACAGTTACAGAGTAGATTTTCTTCTTTTTTTCCATAGTCTAATATGCTGCCTTATGTATAGTTGACTTTGAGTTAATGATTACTGATTACATGAACGTATATAGGTAATAGAACTTCAGAATGTGTATAGGTAATAGACTCTTCAGGTAGAGTCAGACCTGACTTCTCATTTAACAAGTGAGTAAGTAGCATACACAATATTCTGCTGACTCTATCCTGTAGTGTTCTGCTCTTTCACAGTAGCCCTATGTGATCTAGGAACAATAGTATGTAAATCACCATATTCCATGAATCAAAATCTTGAACAAGGTCTTATTTCCTAATATATTTTGATAGAACATTTGCCTCTATTTGAATTGCGTTTTCATGATATAAAAGTGATGTGAAAGAATTTATGATAACAATTTCAGTTAGGATTTCATATAGAACAAGTGGGTCCTTAAATTCATCTTCCATAACAAGCTGATGAAATGGAAGGTGTCAGTATTTTTTTTTTTGTTTGTTTGTTAAACCCAGGGGGAGGTTTGAACTCAACTGCCCCTGGTGTGCGTGAGGGGCCAGTGTGCTAACTACTGAGCTATGGTGCCAGAGGCATCAGAATTTTAAAGGAAAAAAAATACTGTGAATAAGGATGTGACACACTAATGAGATTAATACTTTTTAAATTTCAAATTTTATAATGCCTGTTTGGTGAACAGTGTTACTATCCTTGATCCTTTTTTATGCTGGCTTTGTGCTATTTTCAGTGTCTTTTTATAGAATGAAATGACTCAATCCTTGAATGTGGCTGTGTGTTTTAGCTTTCATCTTGCTGACAGATGTAGGCTATGTCAGATTACCTCAAGGAGTAAGGCAACATTTTTCTAATAACCATTTTCTGAATTTTACAGTAGGACAGGTGAAAAGATTACAGCACTGGCCAACCACCTCTGGATACTCTGCTGTTGGCATCGTGTGTTGGAATTTGCCCTGTTTCTTAAATGTAATTAAAGCCTATGTGCACACAGAATACCTTTTCCTTAAAATAGAAACTTTTTACTTAAAATAGTAAAATAAAAGTTGACCCGTATTGTAGGTTGTACTACTTGGATTTCAGTGTCTTTGTTTGATACTGTTTACAGCAAAAGAAATGGTTGGCATAATTATTGTTGCCCTTTAGAGAAGCTAAAGTGCTAAAATGAAGAAGTCAGGTCAGGCTTTTTGTATGTCAGTGGAGAGATTACCAGTGCAGACTGGACACACTGTTATTAGCACCTCATCGTAATTGTCTGTGTAAATGGTTCTGTGTCCAGCGATGGACTCACAGGCCACAGTGGTGGACCGCAGACACGTTACCATTCTTTCCTTCTAGACACTTTCCTTCTTTCCCTTCTGTCTTTTGCTCTGCATTTCCCTTTCCTTGCTTTCCTCCCTTTCCCCTTTATCTTCTTCTCTCCCCTTTTGTTACTTGTCTGCCTTCAAATATTTTAGTGCCGGAAGTATTCAAGGCATTTTCCTTAATCTAGGCTGGGAAGTGGGTTTTACCCCAAAGAGATTGTGATTTCAGACTAGATATAAGTAACCAAAGTTATAGATGTGATATATGTGTATTACTAAGGAAATATAAGCCCAAGATGCACAGTAATAATTGTCTTAGAATGCCAGCGTGCTAGGATTATAGGTGTGAGCCACTGCACTCAGCCCTTCTTTTCAGTTTTAGAAAATTTAACAAATAATGGTAAACAAAAAGAAGAAAATTAAAATCATCTATAATATAATCAAAACTTTTCTAAACAAAATAGAAGTACAGTGCATGTGTCCTTTGGAACTCTGTTCTCTTCGTTGAATGTAGCATGAATGTTAACGTCATTAAGTATTTTTCTATAGGAAAACTCTGAAGAATACATTGCATTTGGATATATTATAACTTATATCCTGATTCTCTGTTGTGTCACATGCAAATATAGTCATGATTCTTAGGTTTTTTTGGAGTGGTGAAGGTTAAATAATACAGAAAAGCATGAAGAGTAAAATTTAATCACCCCATTGTACCCATAAAGAGTGCTTTTGTCAGTAAGCAATAGAATAGTCAACTAATAATGACTTAAAAAATAGGAGTTTGTTTGTCACCTGGAAGTGATAGTTCAGCAGCTCAGAAATGTTGGGGTTCTGGTTTAGCATTTCCATAGTTCTCTAGGCTTTTTCCTTGATTACAGGATGGGTGTAGCAGCTTCAGTCATGACCCGTTGAAAAGTTAGGAGGCAGACAACAGTGTGGGGCAGGGAGATTCTCCTCAGTCACCTTCTTTTCAAACATGAAAAGATCTTTTCCTGGAGCCATCCAGCATACGCTCCCAAACATTCATTGACCAGAACTAGGTCAGAGATGAGGCTGGGTCTCCTTCCTGTAGACAAATGTTTGAACAAAATAGGGAGTTTAGTAAGGAAGGAGAAAGAGAACACTTTGGGGTTGTGGGCAAGTGACTGCTATGCCCATATTTAAAAAAAAAAGTGTGTATATGTATATGTATATATATAAAGTTTATATTCTTAGGCCAAGCATGGTGGGTAGCTCACACCTATAATCCTAGCACTCTGGGAGGCTAGAGGGAGAGGATCCCTTGAGCCCAAGAGTTTAAGACCAGGCTTTGCAAAAGCAAGACCCCATCTCTACAAAAAATAGACAAATTAACTGGGCACGGGCACCTGTATGTAGTCCCAGCTACGTGGAGTCTGAAGCAGGAGGATCACGTGTGCCCAGGAGTTTGAGGTTGCAGTGAGCTGTGGCTAGGCTCATGCCATGCCACTCTAGCCCAGGGCAACAGAGTGGCAAAATAAAAATAAAAAAGTTTACATTCTTAGAAGGGTATCCATAAAATGGTGTTTTTCATTTGCTTGTTTGTTTTAAAAATTTCTATCTAGGAAGTTATGTGTTCCTAGAAAAATAATGTGTTAGTTCTGTAACTCATATAGCAGGTGTGGGAAGAATGAAACTTTTCCCAGTAAAATGCATTTTGGCCTTTTTCATTCTGGCTGATTGCAGTGCCTTTTATGACTAAAACAGAAAACAGAAATTAGGAAAAGCTAGGAGAATCAAGCTTAATATATAGTGCAAAAAAATACAAATCTTATTTTTTTATGCCAATATCAAGAGATTATGGTAGCTTCAATCTGTATCTGTGTACTTGCTTTTTTCACTGCCATATAACTTACATAGCATGGTACACATCTTCAGTGGATGGCCTCAAGGAATTTTTACACCTTTGACATTCACTCATTTGCCATCTAGAGCAAGAAAGTCCCTCATGGCCCTTCAAAGTCAACAATAATACATATTTTGAGCTTATTTTGTACTCCGACTTAAATTGAACCAATGAAAAGAAGATTTGGTAAAATGTGAAGTATTATGTGGATGTTCTTTATTTTATTTTACAAGGGTAAACTTACTTGACTGTTTTCTTTGAATCCTATGAAAACAATTATAGGAAGAGTTGCTAACACTTAATTGCTTTAGTAACTGTCATGTTGTTACATTTGGTTTCCTGAACGTGTTCCTGGAATTTGTGGTATTTGTTTATGTGATTTTTATGGTAATATAATAAATAATAGCTCTGAAATTTTAGGTATTATACCATCTTGAATATAAGCACTAAAAGCTCAGCAATCTGTTGTTTGTGCTAAAATAATCATTTTTTTTTTGTGGGTGCTTTAGATTTTTATTCTTTTAAAAATGTTCTGCCTACAAAGAAGTATTTTTACTCTTTGCTTGGAATTAAGGAAAGTATATAATGATACACTGACAATTTGATATGTTCCTTTAGCCTATGGTAGTTAATGCTTTATCCCCCAACCGTCACTTTATATGTTCTCTAACAAGTGCATATTTATCTCAGTTAGACACAGCGCTTGGTTTGCTTTTGTTTATAGCATGAACATGTCATGATGCAATGTAAAAAAACGAGAATAATTGTCTGACATGAGTTGCTTGAGGTTGGAGGCATCTGGCCCTTGGGGCTTCTACATTCCCGAGCGTGCAGAGGTTCCACATCTCAGCTGCTCACATCTGAGAGAGAGACGCAGCATGGGCGGTGTCTGTCAGTACTGATGAAAGGGACGCATAGCATGTTTTGATATGATGATTACATCGATGATGACGTATGCTTAGCATTTTAATTAATTTTCTTTACTTCATGTCATGTTTTCAGATTGGATCTGGTTCCTCTCGTCTTGGAACAGCAGCAACTATTAAAGGTAGACATGATATAATTTACAAGTCGCCTCTGACTTTCCGTTTCATTTTTGGTTGCAATAAAGATGACAGTACTGTACCCTTAAATATATTGAAAAAATTATTCTTGAAATTATTTTATAGAGAAGATTATAGATCCTATAAAAGATTGCTTGATTTAAGTTGTATTCTTCTTTCGTCATCCAATTTCTTAGACATATTTGACTATTTACATTATGTTGCATCAACTCATAAGTTTTGATCTATAAGAAATTTCCTTGCCTTGAAGGAAAACAATTGCATGAATGTTGGTAGGGTACAAGGAAAATTAAGGAATCTGATGTGAAAGCTTTAAATGTGGGCACAAACGAGACACTAAAAAAGGGAAGAGTTATTGTCTTCATTTGTCTATCTATTTCAAATGCATTCTTATAATTTTTACCCTGTAGTCTTTTAGCTTGCTAATTTTCCCTGGGAATGAAATTTACATTGTTTCAATCATTACATAATTTGCATTTCTTTTTAAAATCTAAGTTTTAAAGAAATAGTTTTGTTAGTGTATATTATACAGCTTTCCTAGTGTATGGTTGTAGTTTCGTGAGAGTAATTATGTGCTCTGATGGTCCACGACACTCTTCCTGTTAGTTCAGCGCATCTTCTGTTACTGTAATCCTTGATGTACAAAACTGCTTTAGTTGATAGATACTTACCATGTGCCTTGATGACCTGCTGTGGTTATGCCACACTACAGCCTTTACTTTTAATATAATGGCATCAGACATTTCTCTTAACTTTGTAGGAGATACAGACACTGCTAAGACTTCTGATGATATCAGTTTGAGTCTGGGCCAGAGCTCCAGTCTTTGTAAGGAAGGAAGTGAAGAACAAGGTGAGTACGCCGTGCTTCACGGTGAGGTGGTTAGAGTGCGGGGATCTGAGTGGGTTTCTGCAGGATGCTGCTTAGAATGTGGCAGAAGTTTATCATAATTTTTTATGGTATTAGGAAATATCAATATAAAATATTACTGGAATAAAAGTAAT
The DNA here is from genome assembly GCF_000181295.1 of Otolemur garnettii. Taxonomy (NCBI): domain Eukaryota; kingdom Metazoa; phylum Chordata; class Mammalia; order Primates; family Galagidae; genus Otolemur; species Otolemur garnettii. The sequence goes on from NW_003852591.1 coordinate 614,943, forward strand.
AAATCATACTAGTGCTTTTATCTATATTGGAATTTAGTTATACATGCTGCCAATTAAATATGGTACCTTCCTATAGCATATTGTTAATGGAAATTTTAGCTGTATATATTCTTTTTTTCTTCTTATTCAGCTCTATTTTGTTTTTTATTGGGTTTTGTAAACTACTACATTTTTTTTTTTTTTTTTTTTGAGACAGAATCTCACCCTGTCACCCTGGGGTTGAGTGCCATGGTTTTGTAGTTCATAGTAACCTCAAACTCTTGGGCTCAAGTCATCCTCCTGTCTCAGCTTTCCAAGCAGTTGGGATGATAGGCAGCTGCAGTAACACCCAACTAATTTTTATATTTATAGAGATGGGGTCTTGCTTTGCTCAGGCTGGTCTTGAACTCTTGAGCTTAAGCAGTCTGCCTGCCTTGGTTTCCCATAGTGCCAGAGTTACAGGCATGAGCTACTGTACCCAGCCTTTTTTTATTTTTTTAGATAGAGTCTCACTCTGTCACCTTGGGTAGAGTGGTGTAGAATCATTGCTTACAGCAACCTCAAACTCTTAAGCTCATGCAGTCCTCTTGCCTTAGTCTCCCAAGTAGCTGGGACTTCAGGCACCTGCCACAACACTCAGCTATTTTTAGAGATGAGGTCTCGCTCTTGCTTAGGCTGGTCTCTAACTTGAACTTGCCTCCCAGAGTGCTAGGATTAGAGGTATGAGCCACGGCACCCAGCCTTCTTCCCCATTTTCAAATGGAGATTGTCCAAGGTTATTATAATCATTGAGAGAAACCTGTCTTCCCATTTCTACCCAATTATAAATGTGTTATTTTTATTAGCCTATGGATAATGTTTGGGCAGATAGGCTGATAAACTTCTTAATTAACTCTTCTTAAATAACTCTTCTTAATTATGAAACTAGTTTATGAGGATACAAATACATCACTAAATTATGACATTTGCCCATTAATTCAATATTTTTATTCAATTTAACTTCTTACAAGTATATTTTGTTACTGATATTTGGAATTTTAAGTTTATCACACTAACTCTCTGCTTTTTTGGAATTATAGTACTCTATCACTTTTTACTAGTTTTTTATGGACTACCCCTCCCAACACTACCACACCCAAATCCCCAAAATACCTCTAAATGTACAGTATGAAATGGATACTTTTTTTTTTGAGACAGAGTCTCACTATGTCGCCCTCTATAGAGTGCTGTAGCATCACAGCTCACAGCAACCTCAGACTTTTTGGGCTTAAGCTATTCTCTTGCCTCAGCCTCTCAAGTAGCTAGGACTACAGGTGCCTGCCACCATGCCCAGCTATTTTTGGTTGTAGTTGTCGTTGTTTGGCAGGCCCAGGCTGGGTTTGAACTCCTAGCCCTGGTGTATGTGGCCAGTGCCCTAGCTGTTGAGCTACAGGCACCGAGCCTGAAATGGATACTTTTTTAAAAATTAAAGGTGAATCAGTTACTTTGAGAAATACAGTGTCTCTTTCTATAATATTATATATGTGACCATTAGTGTATCTCAATAACTAGATAATACCCTTAGAGGGATTGGTACCACTGCATTTAGTGGTTGTATATCTCTTTATCTTATTTTATATCTGGAAAGTACCATGTGCAAGCAAGATTGTTATAGTTTGGCAGATTGGGAATTGGTCCACACGTAAATCTACCGTTGATGTCTAACATTCGCTGACCACATACTGCTATCCAAGTTCAGGGTCAGGGTACTTTTTCTGTGAAGGGTCAGCTATCTTTGTAGGCCATATGGTCTCTCTAGCTGCTCAACTCCTCAACTCTGCCTTTGTAGAGTGAAAGGACCCATAAGCAGTAGTATTGAGTAGGAATTGTTATGCTTTACTAAAGCTTCATACAGAATCAGATGGAGGACACGGCCTTCGTGTGTAACCCCTGGTTGAGGTTCTCTTTTTTTTTTTGAGACA
>NW_003852591.1:617147-632187 GCF_000181295.1 Otolemur garnettii
GGTTGAGGTTCTCTTGTAAGCACTCCTTGCAGGTGTGCATTCACCCGGTTTGTCTGCACTGTATGCACTTAAAGTTGATGCTGTTATTATTCTTACTTTATAGACAAGCATGTTAGGGCTTAGAGAGAACTCGAAAGAAACGTGCCCAAAGTCACACAGTTAAAAAGTGGTAGTCCTATAACCCAAATCTAGTTTAAATTATAGGACCGTACTATAGTTCTTTTTCTATCTATGGAACTTAATCTATATTATACTTCTTTCATATGGTTTTATAACTTTTGTTATGTAACATTTTCCATGTTTTTAACATTTAATAAATATCTAGTATTCATTACATTTTTGGAACTAATTTAAGTACTGAAAAAAATCAGTAAGCAGACAAAATTTCTGCCCTTTTGTGGCTTCTATACTATTAGTGTGGAATCATACTAATATAAATCAATATACATGTAGTAGATAGAGACAGAGAGTAGGGAGTGATGGGGGCTGGGAAATGGTGGTTTTCCATAGAACCAGAACAAAGTTGAAGCAGGCAGAAAGAGCTGTCAGGCTATCTGGGGGGGAGGGACTCCTCCATGCAGAGGGAACAGGAAGGGCAAAAGCCCTACAGTGGGAACGTGCCTGCAGGTTTGAGTAAGTGAGGGTCCCTACTGTGTGGAGCCTTAGAAGCCATTTTAAAGATGTTAGCTGTAGTTTTGAGTGAGATGAGGAACTACCAAAGGGTTGTGTTATGTTTTAACAGAATCACTGTGGCTGCTAATTTGAGGGATATATTAAAAAGTGCAAAAGATGGGGTGGGGAGCTCAATCAGCAGATTATTGCAGTGATCCAGGGCACAGATCATGGTAGCAAGAAGTGGGTTGGCTCTGTGTGTATGTAGAGAAGGTATTAATAGGAGGGTATGTTGGTAGATTTGGATGTGTCATGTGAAAGAAATAGGAGCCATCGATGACTCTGACACTTTTGGGTTAGGAAAGGGTTAAGAAGACGAGGAGGAGCCTGTCTGGGGAGGTGAGAGAGGAAGTTCAGTTTGGGGCAGCTAGACCTGGAAGGAGCAATGTATAGATAGATAGGTCTGGATTTCAGGTGAGAAGTCAGGGTTGGAGTTTCAAATTTAGCATTTGTCAGTGCATAAATACCAGAAAGAAAAAATTAGTCATGCCAAACATGGGGTTTGGTGATCATAAAGGCCGCAGAGTAACAGGGCAAGCCTGCTTTGGAGTTTAACGTGGCTTGGCCTCCAGATCCAGGTCCTTCTTCCTGGGGTCATTTGGCACCACCTAGTGGCATTTGTTCATCCTGGCTCAAGTACCTCCTGTTCTCTGCTTGGTTTGGATTTATAGGACAACAATCTTTAGTTAGTTGGTTAGCAGTTAATTAGTTGCACTCGTGATTCAGGATGATTGTAAGAGAACTGAAAATGTGTGTGCGTGTGTGTGTGTGTGTGTTCTCCATTACTTCTGAGTAGGGTGGACCTGCGGTCTCACTGCCTAGTCCCACGCAGGTCTTCCCTATCCAAGGTTAGAACTTACACTGTCTCCATCTAAGTACAGGGCAGGGGAAAAGATGGAAGAACTACAGTAGTATCTCTGAATGTTAGTTCATTGTGGGTGTTGTGGGGACTGATAACGGGATGAGATCTACAAAGATGGAGGGTAGAAAAATGAAAGTGTTAAGGATTGAACACTGAGCTTCCACTTTGGGAAGTCCAGGAGACAGAGTAGGGATAACTGACAAGACAGAAGGAAAACCAAGGTTGTTATTTCCCAGTGTTTCAAAGACAGTAGATGATCAGCTTTGTCACATGCTGCTGACATGAGGACAGAGCCTAGACCACTGGTTTGCTTTTTTTTTTTAATCCATTGGATTTAACAATATAGACAGAGTTGGTGCCCTTGATAAGCACAGTCTCAGTGAACTGGGATCGGAATCTGCTTAAGAGAGAACTGAAGAAGAAGAATTGAAGACAGTGAATACAGACTATTCTTTCAGTGAAATTTTGTAAAGGAAGCAGAGACCTAACAAGATAACCAGCAGGGGAATTAAGGAGAAGCGAGAGATTTGGATTTTATAAGATGATGTAAGGGAAATGATAGCACGTTTGTGTAATTGATGGGATGAACCAGAGGGACGAGGACAATATGATTTTTGTTTATAAAAGCAATATATGTTAACTTTCAAACATAAATAAGAAGAATAATTTGTACTTCCATCAGTGAGAAGTTGTTAAGTTTTTGTTGTTTCACCTTTTTGTATTTTTTAAAATTGCAGTATAATTCAGTAGTTTTTAATGTAATCACAAGGTTATACACGCACCATCACTATATAATTTCAGAACATTTTCCATCACTCCAAAAAGAAACCTGTACCCATTACAAATTCCCATTTCCTCCTTCAGCCAGCCCCTGATGATCACTAATATGCTTTTATCCTTACGCATTTGCTTATTTTGGACATTTTGTGTAAATGGAGTTCTGTGTGTCTGGCTTCTGTTACTCGCCATATTATATCAAGTGTCAGGACTTTACTTCTTTTTAAGGATAACTATGGTATATCTCAGGGGTCCTCAAACTTTTTAAACAGGGGGCCAGTTCACTGTCCCTCAGACCATTGGAGGGCCAGACTGAGGGCCCCCGAGACGAGTCGGCTGCTAAGCAGGACAGGCAGCGGTGGCAAAAACACCCAGCAGGCCAGATAAATGTCCTAGGTGGGCCGCATGTGGCCCGCGGGCTGTAGTTTGAGGATGCCTGGTATATCCCTTTTGACATTCATACGAACATATGTACCTATACCCTTAACTTTCTGGGTTTTCTTTTTCTTTCTTTTTCTTAGAGACAGTCCCACTTTGTTGCCCTCAGTAGTGCTGTGGCAACATAGCTCACAGCAACCTCAAACTCTTGGGCTCAAGCAGTTCTCTTGCCTCAGCCTCCTGAGTAGCTGGGACTACAGGAGCCTGCCACAATTCCTGGCTACTTTTAGAGTCGAGGTCTCACTCTGGCTCAGGCTGGTCTCGAACCTATGAGCCCAGGCAGTCTACCTGCCATGGTCTCCCAAGTGCTAGGGTTACAGGTGTGAACCACTGCACCTGGCCCATCTTTTTCTTTTTGGTCCTTTTTCTTTTTTAAATATGATTTATATTTAGCAATCATAATAGGAAATAAAGAGAATTATAGCATAGTAAAAACACAAGAATCGTAGGTATCATGTTAAAAATTAAGTAAAAGAGCCTCTGGTTAGATGAAAAGGCAAATTTGCAAGATACATATTTTGGGTAGCTGAGGATAAAAATGCAAAGAAGGACTTGGAAAGTATAGCTGCCTGATGTATCAGTTCTTCTTTCAGAGTGGGCTCAGCATGTTTGTAGAAGGGATAGGCACAGATGACCTCCACTCTGATTGCCTGCTCATTAGTGCTAAGTAGTAGCTGTGTGGGAAAAAGAGAAGGAAAAGGAAGGAACGAACATGAAAGATGGAAACAAGTAAGGAAAGAAATAGGGAGATTCCGATGATAATAAGCACATCAAGCATTGTGACAGCATTAATGAAAACATGAGGAATCTTTTTCCACTTCCTCTGGAAGTTTGGTCACAGTGTTTTGTAAGTCAGGTAACCTGGAAAATTAGGTTAAAGCCCATTTACCGAAATTGATGAATTCTTTGCATTCTCCCTTTTTTTTTAAATAACAAAGTCTGTAGATCTTTAAAAATTAATAGGAACAAAGTGACTGTGTTTCCTGTGACATTTGAGAAGCAGTGTTTCAATTTACTTCTCCCTGGAGAGATTCTATAGCTTTACTAAAAGACAACTAGCTTAAATATGAATAATAGTAAGTAGACTTCCCAGACAGTCAGAGTCTATTTTAAATGTAGAATATTTTCTAGTTGGTAAATATCTCATTTTTTAAAAGACATTAAAAGTGTTGTTAGTTTTTCCATAAATAGAAATGAAAAGTCCACTTTTAAAAGACCAGAACCCCCCATGATTTACATACCTATAAATGTTTTTCCCTCAGCATATTATTATAGATCAATTTTTACTGCTTACATTTAAAATATCAGTTGCGTTGGAATGTCTATTTATTTAGTTGTGTTCTATACAAGATTCAGGTTAAAAAAAAACGAAAGCTAACGTCTTATTCACGGAACAGTTTTTAATTTTAGTTTTATTTTTTTAGACAGAGTCTCACTTGTCATCCCCAGTAGAGAGCTGTGGCATCACAGCTCACAGCAAGCTCAAACTCTTGGGCTTAAGTGATTATTTTGTTACATCTTGATGACCAAATGAACATCCCAGACAGCCAATTCCATCTTCTGTTCTATACCGCTGGTCTCCACCAGTGGCTGACAGTCTTGTTTTCACGGACCACACCCATGGAGGTGATCCATTAGTGCTTAAAACCTCAGGATGCATGCAGCTTCTCCCACTGGGTTCAGGAAAGGCTTCCTTGCCATTTCCCAGGCTGAGAGTTAGAGAGGTGCTGTTTACCAGGTCACTGCCCCAGCACTGCCGTGCTCCACAGTTGCCACAGACTTCAGCTGCAGCTCTCGAGTAGTCACACCTTTCACTCCGTTCTCATGTTTGTAAAAAAAGGACAATATAAATATCCTGTTCCCCAGCACTTCAGAAAACATATTTTCCCCATAATTCTGTTTTTGCTTTTCTTTTATTCAAGACCCTGAAATATTTGTAGTTACAACACTTTGTATAAGACACTGCAAGAAAGTAAATTTAAAAACCATCATCTTCCTCTGCACATGTATTGCACAGTCACTGTGACTGGCTCAAAGTGAAGAAAACTTAAAATTGTCTGACTTTTGTCTTAAAAATTTCTCTGGCTTGATTGAAGAAGGCCAAGTTGTAGAGAAAAACAATGGCAGAAGCTCAGGCTAAGGAAAGCAACTTGACTGTGTTTGTCTAACTAGAATTACTAGCTCACAATTTATGTTCTTCTTAATTCCATGTATAGAAATCAGGAAAAAGGGCTTGATTCAGTTGTATGTTGAAAAGGAGATACAGCTTCATAGAAAGTTGAGGATTTATTTAGGTTCAACTTTCAGGCTGATGTTTGTTGTCCTCTTCATGTTTAAAATGACAGAAGCCTTTAAGGTGTTTCAGACCCCTGCATATGTATCAGCGTGTTTTTCTTCAGCATTTACTAAGTCTTCTGAGTTCTGAAGCTCAAGTTCACCTTGCATAGCTAACCTTTTCCACCTGTCTTTGTTCTGTTGAACGATGTCCACTGGGTTGTGTTTAGGCTGTCCAGGCCTGCAGCTGTGAGGGAGGAGCACAGGGAGTGGGGCCCCTCACGGGGCAGCCGTTTGTGTTTGGTCATCTCAGCTAATCAGCAACATGTTTCCCCACAATGGTGGGTGAGCTAACAATGACAACGAAAGAAAGCCAAAAATACCAGTGTCAGGACCTGAGACGAGGACGGGAAGCGGAGCAACAGTACAAAATGACGGAAGAAGCAGGACAGCGGACGCTCAGGCCCTGTTGGAGCATGGCCTCGCCTCTGGTCTCTCCTTCCCCGTGGGGAGAGAGGGTCAGGCACTCCTCGGAGACTTCTTACTCTCTTAGCATCCTTTTTAACTTGTACAACTGGAATTATGCTACCTTTTTTACTTAAGTATTTTTTCATATTATTACAGAATCTTTGAAAATGTTTTTAGTGCCTTTGTGGACTTAGACTACATAATTTATTCCACTATTTTTTATTGGACATTGTTATACTTTTGGTATTTTAAGAGCTTTTGTAATCTGAGATGAACAACATTGTGCTAAAACTTTATACATAGGTTTGATTTTATACTTTAACAACAATTTCTAGAAATAGATTACCAATCAAAGGGCAAGAATGCTTTTTCAAAGCTTTTGGCTTTATTACCACACTGCTTTGCAGAAGGTTACACCAGTCTGCACCACCATGAGTATGTAGTAGTATATTCTTATCCTAACTGTTAATAACAGCCATTGAAAAGAAGTTTAATTAGAAAAAAATACTAACAATATCTCTCTAGGTTGATTTGAGCCTCTTTGATGTAGTCTTTGCATGAGAAGAAAGAAAATATTTCTAAGAGATGCTAGTAAAAATATAAGTACTAGTAAGAAAATCTTTCTAAGAAAGTATATTTACTTGAAAATTTCCTAAAATCACCTAAAATTTTTTTTGACAAAATTAAACTTTATGGTATATTTCTTTAGTACCATTGAAAAAAGTACATGTTTTAAAGTAAGTTTGGCTATCCTTTTAAAAATTAAAAACTTAAATTTCTGTTTTATTAATGTCTTGGAAGGGAGTGATTGTGATCATTGGCATTTTTAAAATGTCCTTTCTTATATTTAGTAATTTTCAACTCCTTGTTTAGAGTCGATAAGTTTTTATGATAGAAAATTCATATCCTTGAAATATGACTATCACACTATTCCAAGATTGTTTATGAGAGATATATATTGAGACCTTATAAAAAAAATTATAATTTAATGCTACAAAACAGTAAAGCAATGCTAATTTGAACATTTTGGTATTTCAAGGATGTAAGAACACAAATACAGTGTCAGCTGTGGGTTTTACTTATCTTAAAAACTTTCAAAGTGTAAGATAAAGCTTAATAGGTCATTTATAAATCATAATTTATATGGTATGATGTAGAGACTATCTCTGAGGTTTTAATTAGGTATAATCTAAGCTTAGATTTTTTAAAGTATATAAACATTTCTAGTAACTCATTCTCATTTAATCTTGGGAAATGTCTGCTTTTATCAATCAAGAGTTTACTGGGAAGAGTCCAGCTTATTATAGAGATCTATTGTACTTTGTACAGCTAAGACAATGATTTTTCCTTTTATTTAACTAATAGCAAGTTCAGCTACCCTTGTCTGTCATACTGTATATAAAAAAATCAGCTATTATAGTTTGGTTGTCAAGCTGTAGTCCAAGATAAATTGCAATATAGTTGGGTAGGTAGATTTATATCTATATCTGTATTTATATACACAGTATATGTGATATCTCAAGTTACTAGTCACTGCCCTGAATAAAGAATTAAAGGACTAGTCTTACAGATAGAGGAAATATTTTATAATTGTTTAATGAATAATGAAAAGGAAAAAATACAGTATTTTATAATTTTTTAAATATTTTATCATTTTTATTGTTTTTAACTATTAAGAATAGAAAGATGCCTTATATCATTATATCATTTCTTGTTTGGGCATTAGTCAGCCTTTTTTTTTTTTTTTTTTTTTTTAAGAGACAGAGTCTTACTTTGTTGCCCTTGGTAGAGTGCTGTGGCATCACAGCTCACAGCAATCTTCAACTCCTGGGCCTAGGCGATTCTTTTTCCTTAGCCTCCCGAGTAGCTGGGACTACAGGTGCCTACCACAGTGCCCAGCTATTTTTTGTTGCAGTTTGGCCGGGGCTGGGTTTGAACCCGCCACCCTTGGTATATGGGGCCAGCACCCTACTCACTGAGCTACAGGCTCCACCCGTCAGCCTTTTTATTTATTTATTTTTCTGGTTCTCATTACTCTAGGTTGTTGTTGATTTGTAAAATAATCATATTAGTGTTTGGAAAGGATTTTAGTATTGTGTTAGTGAGTTGAAATAATGACAGCGGCCGAGAACTGTGACAGCATTGTGCCGAGCAGTCTCTGTTAGTCGCTTGGTTATTCCTTCTCTATGACTCAGGGAGGTGGCCACATTTTATAATTGAGGAAACAGAGGCTCACAGGGTAGGTTAGAAACAGGCTGCATAGAAATTGAGATCCATTTTCAACATACTCCTTTGTTGTCTCTCTTTATAATGTTGGTAGTTTACAGACTTCTGAGGCCAGCTGAGAAACTCAAAGATTTGGAAGTTCAGTTCATTCCATCAGTAGAATGCTTTCTTTGTGCAGCTGTAAAATAGAAACCAGCTCTCTGGAATGACTGGCTAACTCTTAGTAAGCTGCTTGAGAAATTGTTTATACTTGATTTACTGTATGCAGTGAATTCTTTCCATTGTAAACAGTAGAAAAACAGATCAGACATTTGTGTTAACATTTCCAAATATGTGTTTGAAACAGATTTGGCAACTGATCGGAAGCTCTTTCGTCTGGTCTCCAATGACTCCTTCATCTCCATTCAGCCTTCCTTATCCTCTTGTGGACAGGACTTACCAAGGGACTTCAGTGACAAAGCAAGCCTGCCCAGTCATAGCCAGCACCACCACGTTGATCAGTCTCTGTCCAGTGCCTGTGACACAGAAGTCGCTTCTCTTGTACCTTTACACTCACACTCGTATAGGAAAGATCATCGGCCACGAGGTGTACCACGGACTTCTAGCTCTGCTGTGGCTTTTCCTGATACTTCACTGAATGACTTCCCTCTTTATCAGCAAAGACGTGGGTTAGATCCAGTTAGTGAGTTAGAATCTTCTAAACCTCATTCTGGATCCAAAGAATCCTTGGTGGAAAATTCTTGTTTATCTGGGGAATTTCAGCTTGCTGGTGACTTGAGAAAGAGTAATTCTCAGCCACCCACAAAAAGCGGGAAGAACAAACCTTTGAAGGCAGACAAAAGCGTGGACAGCTTGAGGAGCCTGAGTACGCGGAGTAGTGGGTCCACAGAGAGCTACTGCAGTGGGACGGACCGGGACACCAACAGCACTGTCAGCAGCTACAAAAGTGAGCAGACCAGCTCAACTCACATCGAGAGCATCTTGTCAGAGCATGAGGAGTCTCCTAAAGCAGGAACGAAAAGTGGCAGGAGAAAAGAGTGCTGTGTTGACGCAGAAGACCAGAGTAGTTGTGGCAGTGACAAAAGGACTAGCAGTGAAAAGACTGCTGTGGAAGTGAGTGTGAACAGTGGGGCTCCCGAGGCCAGGGACGCCAACTCCCCCGAAGAGACGCAGAGCCAGAGAAGGCTCAGCACCTCTGCCTCGGAAGAAGCCAATAAAAATCCCCATGCAAACGAGTTCACTGCCCAGGGGGACAGGCCACTTGCAAACACAGTGGAAAACAAAGAGGAGCAGAGTGATAAGTCGGTAGTTTCGGTGGATTCAAAAGTGTGTAAAGATGTTGGCGGAAAGCAAAAGGAAGGAGACGTTCGCCCTAAATCCTCCAGTGTGATCCACCGGACGGCCTCTGCCCACAAACCGGGCAGGAGACGGACAGGGAAGAAGCGGGCCAGCAGCTTTGATGCAAGTCGGCACAGGGACTATGTTTCCTTTCGAGGTGTTTCTGGCACCAAACCACATAGTGCTATCTTTTGTCACGACGAGGACTCCAGCGATCACAGTGACCTGAGTAGAGCGTCCAGTGTTCAGTCTGCTCACCAGTTCAGCAGTGACAGCTCTTCCAGCACCACTTCTCATTCCTGTCAGTCTCCTGAGGGCAGGTACAGCGCGCTCAAGACCAAACACTCTCATAAGGAAAGGGGAACAGACTCCGAACACTCACACAAAGCTCATTTGGGTCCTGAAGCAACTGGCAAAAAGCGGGCAACACGGCGGACTTCCAGCACAAATAGTGCCAAGACTCGTGCCCGGGTGTTGAGCTTGGACAGTGGCACAGTAGCGTGTTTGAATGATTCAAATAGGCTAATGGCACCTGAAAGTACAAAACCCTTAACCACTTCCAAATCAGATCTCGAGGCCAAAGAGGGAGAGGTGCTAGACGAGCTGTCTTTGTTGGGACGGGCTTCCCAGTTAGAGACGGTCACTCGATCTAGGAATAGCTTGCCAAGCCAGGGTGCATTTCCTGAAGGGGAAGAGCAAGATGCAGTCAGTGGAGGTAAGTGAACTGCAAGGAGAGATTTCCTCAAGTGTCACAGCAATTTTCGATACTATTTATTAGAGTAGTATTTGTTAAAATGCTACGGCCCTCTGTTAATATTCTCTCCTCTAGTGTGTTATTAAAATAAGCATTCTTCAGTGGAGAAGAAGGTGGTTATCTTAGAAAAGGTTTTTATTTTTTTTTTTCAGTTGTAATATTTGAATTAAATCAACTTGGTCTTGATGGCATCCACTTTTCTAAGCCACATAAGTTAATGTGGCCTGTAATGTTTTGCCAGGAATATCAAAATCAACCTCCTTACTTTGTATAACAATCGAATAACAAAATATATAATTGATTAGGGCCCCAGCCATTTTTAGTCATCTCCTATACAGTGTGTGCCATGGAACTTTCCAAATTAGGTCACTCAAGCTGTCATCTAAAATTTTTTTCCAGATATTACTTTAACTCTGATTATGTACTTTGAAAATTGTGGTCTTTTTTTGCCTGTTACTTTATCTTCATTTCTTGCTTATTCAAGTTTCAGGCATTAAGAATTTTTTTTTTCTGGAATTTCACACTTTTCTTAAAATTTACTAAATTGAGGTTTGTAGTTTGTATTGGTGTTTTTTATCTGTTCATCAATGTGTGGTGCCCCCTCTGGTAACAGTGCTGGTGTTTGAGTTAAAGTAATAGCTTATTTATTTTAGGTTTATGGGGAATTGTGCGAAATTGGATAGGTGATTTTATTGGTGTGTGTTGGCCTCTTTGTTTATTTCAGAGTTGTTTCTTACTATTTTCTTCTGCCTAAAATAGTTTGGTTCTGGTTTTTACAGACTCTGCTTCTTGAATAAAATGGAAGAATGAAGCCTGCTTTTCAAAGCTTTCCTCCCCTTCCCTTCATGTATGCTTTTTATATCTTTAGTTTTGAAGTTTATATTCTGTTTGGCATAGTAATGTTCAGTATTTACCAAAAGTTAAGTTGGATTTTCTTTTCTTTTCTTTTTTTTTTTCTCAATCCCCAGAACATTCTGGTTTGGGGAGTTTCTGTTTGTGCAAACATTCTAATCTGAAACATATGAGTGCTTTTTCCCTCAAAGAATTTTAATTCATCCAGGGTATTTTAAAAGTCCACATTGTGGTAAACATTCTTTCTCTCTCTTTTTTTTTCCATTTGTTTGTTTTTGGTAAAGTTTCTAACACTTTCTAATGGGAATATAAAAAATGATCTAGGGAAAAAAGTAACCTATCACACCTAATTATTGAGAACTAATTGTGTCTGAAGGTGGCTGTAATCACTGGGTGATAGTGCAGTGATGAAATTCCGAGTCTTTCACCTGGATATCATTCTGTTTTTATAAAAAATCAGAAATGCTTTTAGTGATTTCTCAAACAAATTATGTCAGATATGTTCACGATGTGCAAGAAACTATTGGGTTTTAAAATATAGTTCAATTTCCCAAGTTGTCAAAATAGATTTTAAGAGTGAACATGCTATGATAGAAAATTATTGCTGTTCTAAATATTGTTGAAATGTGAATACTGAAAAAATATGTACAGGAGCTGTAGTAAATCCTGATGTCTTCGTATTTACTAATAAGATGTCACTTTCTTTTCACAGGGAATGTAGGCTATTTTTTAGGGATAATTATATCCAAGGTGTTATTTGCTGTTCTTTGACTAACACAAGCCTTCATTTTCCTAGGCTTCAGATTTTCTTTTGTTTATATTCTTTTTTATAACCTCATTAAGTGTTACAGGAAAGAAGTAACGAACTAAAAATTTCCATTTCCTTTGGCCGTAGAAATGTAATAGTCTTGTGGGCTGTTGAAAAACACTTTTTTTGTCTAAGGAATGCATTGCAGGGGCTATTTGAATTTGGAATAAAAATAAGAAAAAACTCACCACTTACATATGTGGGATTTATATTTGGTTGGATTTTATTACATCTAAAATAGGGGCTTTTCGGAGGGGGGATTTATGTGGGCTTTTTGCTTTGGTTCTCATTTTTAAACCTTAAAGAGAATCTCAAATACCCGTTAAGGATATTTGTTGATATCATCTTTGCTTGTTATCGTCCTGTCTGACGATTTAGGAGAAATGTTTTTGGGCTATGAATTCTTCCTTACATAATACTGAAATGCGTCAAGAAAACATACTACTGCTTGACCATTCAGATGCCCATACATAAACCGTAAATGGATTTTATCCTAATGAATTCAAAGGTGTTGATGAGTTCTCCAGTGATTTCTGTTATGTTTTTACACTGAGTGTTGTTGGGAATGTGGAGGGATGGAAGTTAGGAAATGTACTTGAAAGTACTAAAATAAAATAGCGGCCAATCTAGTTTAGTGACACGCAGTTCTGTACCTTCGTTAGATGAGCTCCACTGCAGTGGGGACTCGAGGAAAACTGCTTCCCTTCTTTAAGACTCAGCTTCCTTATCTTAAAAGGACATGACAGTAGTGTCTATCTCAGAGCGCTGTTGTGAGGATTAAAGGAGTTAATACACAGAAAGTACTTACAGCGGTGCCTGGCACGTAAGAAATACTTCATGGTGCTGCTGTTACTCTTAGCAAGCAGCCCAGTTTGTTGTCCTGTGCAAATGTGTCCTTGTTTGACTACTAATTCGATGGTATAAAATTCAAGTAGAAGAAAATGGATAAACACACAAACAAATTAGAGATAGTCTGTGTCATTGTGAAACAAATTGAAGTTTAAAAAAGCCTAAATAAAAATAACAACAGAATAATAATAATACCAACAGAAAAACATTTTTTATTAACATCTAATGTAGTAACGTGGATCCTAAACTTATTTTGTCAGTAATGTGTCATGTAACTTTTGATATTGAGTCACATAGCAGATGATTGTTTTCATAGCGCCTCACACCGTTAATCAAGCACTTCAGTAAAATTGGCTTTCACCGATAATGTTCAGTGATTACTTAGATAGGAAAGATGTCTTAAGTTCAAACTGAGGCATTTTCTATTGACCTCTTGTTTTGTACCTAATAGTTTTATAGTTACAAGGTGTATTTTTAACAATTTGCAGCTAATAATTAAGAATGAAAAAGTACACACAAGTTATATATGATTGGAAGATGTCCTGTGTTTTCTAAGTCCTTTTCTTGTTGGCCACTTATGCTTATTTCTCACGTGGTTCAATACCATTATTATGGCATATTTTCCATACCAGTTTATCAAAATACAAAGAGTAGCCAGAGTGGAGAGATTTCTGTTTACTTATTATTCTTTGTACTTTTTTCTGAATTTCTTAATCTTTATTTCTCTGAGAAAATTATTTTAAATACTCAGGTCATTATTCTGTGAGCATGAGATGGGATACTATTATAATAAATATTATTTGGAACAAAAGATAATCTTTTAGTCAGATCTTTTCAATAAACAATTAAGATTTTTTTTTCTTTTTTTTTTTTGAAACAGAGTCTCACTTTGTTGCCCTTGGTAGAGTGCCGAGGCATCACAGCTCACAGCAACCTCCAGCTTTTGGGCTAAGGCGATTCTCTTGCCTCAGCCTCCCGAGTAGCTAGGACTACAGGTGCCTGCCACAACGCCCAGCAATTTTTTTATTGTAGTTTGGCCGAGGCTGGGTTTGAACTCACCACCCTTGTTATATGGGGCTGGAGCCCTACTCACTGAGCCATAGGCACAGTCCAACAATTAAGATGTTTTTTGTACTATACATACAAATAGAAAAGTCTGCTGTTATATACCCAAATATCCTTGAACATTAGAAAGCAAAGATAAAGACCAGTGAACTGACAAGAAAATGTGAATTCACGTATTTGTATTTTATTATGTAGAATGACTTCAAAATCTACTGAGCTTAATTTTCTGATTATCCAGTCTACATGGGAAGTTAGAAATAGCAAATTAGTAGAAGGATGGGTACTTGGAGAGGCTAAAGTAATAATAGTAGGAGAAATCCTCAGCTAACACTAAAGGAAGAGCTTTAGTAACTATATAAACCAAAGCAAAGAAACATAACAGTATAAAGTTATTAAATTCACCTTTTAATAGTGTTCAAGGGCATCACAGTATCATAATTTACTGCTCTGTTATACCTGTAATAATCATATATGTAGCTGACCCTGATTTGTTGAAAGATTATGTTTTGGCTGTGCTGTGAAGAAAGCTTGGACATACTCAACTGCATAGAAGAATGCTTGTTAGATACAGTAAAATAGACTTGGAAAAATTATCTTGCCTTACAGTAACATCAAGAAAACAAAGTAGAAAAGAGGTCTTTTATTGGTGATGCATATTTGCTGTTTATAGAATCATATAGAGTATATTTATGTTATTACATATAGCATTTCAAAAGCAGCCTGTGTCTGATTTTGTCAGGTGGGAACAAATATTTTAGTATTTTTCTTTCTAACAGCTGCGAACTTCTGGCTAAGGAATCAGATGTTTATATTTTAATACTACTTGATTGAATATTCTGGCAAACCATTAAATCTGTGCCTGAATTTCCTCAGTTATAAAACAAGAATAAAAACTGTCCAGGCATGTCTTGCAGTTAACAGTCAGACTCTGATGAACTTGGACGTGTGAAAATGCTTTATAAATGGTAGATTCACTATGTAAACTAAGGCACTGATCCCTTTTTAATCATCTGTGGGGATGTTTCCTTTTTCTAATATGTCTCTTCAAACATATATATTTTTCACAAATGATTTCTTATTAGATAAATCTCCTGAAAATATATGCAAAATTGTATCTGAATGCAGTTTTCTAGGAGAGTGTTCACAGAAAGATTAAAGAAGATCAGAAACCACCTGTGAAAGTAAATAATCCTTAGAGTATATCTTTTAGGAACTGTTTTGTGTGAAATGTGACTCCAGGATATAATTTAATTTTTAAAAAGCATCTTGTATTTATTTGGCTACAGGGTTTGTGGATATGTAATTTCTCTTTAACTCAAAACACACTAATAATTTTGTTGTTGTTTGTCCTTATTTATTGGCTTTCTTGTCAAAAAGCAGAGTAAACCTTTAAAATGTTTTCACGAATGGAAATTATTTTAATTCAGACTTGGTGCTTAGAATTTGTGCAGTAGGTTCTCATTGTTCTTTATCCTCTGAGAAAATAACCCAAGCATTTGTCTTTTCATTAGAATAAAGTCTTTGCCTATTAATGTTAGTGTCATTCTTGGCACACACGAAAACTAAGGAAGGGAAAAGCTGTTTAGATAAAGTCAGTTTCATGCCTAGATTAAAATTTTTTTCAGAATTTATTTTTTTGTAAAACTATTGGAATGTT
>NW_003852591.1:633156-633568 GCF_000181295.1 Otolemur garnettii
GATACTCCTATTTAAAAATAAATGGTTGTACTAAAATAATTTAGACTTTTCCTTAACTCACTGAGGTAAATGGAAAGTAACTCGTGAGGTGGGAGGTATTGTGGATGTCACTGTTTTTTGTTGTTTTCAGGCCTAGACCAGACCACAGCTCTCTAAACCATCTGAGGATGTTTGTGTATTGTCTGGGAATTGCACTGGGTACTCAGTAAATGCTTAAAACTTAAGTGAATGGTTGCATCACTATAGCAAAAGTAAAAAGCTTAATTATCTTGAGGGTCCTTAGACATATTATGTATGATCAGACATTTGGTCTTTTGAAGTCTTTTTAACACAAATGATTAGAAAGTCAAAACTGTTGTAGTTTTGAAAAGAATATAAAAATTACAACTGTCCAAATCTATATTCTTTGTCT
>NW_003852591.1:633758-640078 GCF_000181295.1 Otolemur garnettii
AAAGAGTTTATTATATTTGGACTGTGGAAGTAAATTTTGATCAAATATGGCTATAACTTATGTGACTGTATATGCTTATAGTAAATTATTTTAAGCTTTTTTTTTCTTAGAAAGGTTTATTTCCAACTACCATGTACCGGGGGGGAACCACAAGAATGTTTTCCCCTATTTTAAGCTTTAAAGACACATTTTTCCTCATTAGTTTTAACAGACATGGACCCTCCCTGGACCTCATTTCAAATGGAGATGTTCTGTATGAGTGCCAAGGTTTAATCTTACTTTCTGTGCCCATAATACATAGCGTAGCATTTTCAGTTGAATGTGTGAAGGTGCGATCCTAGCTACTGTTAAGTCAGTTGCCATGTAAATGTCTTGAAAATTTTTGTAACAATAGTAGGTATTTTATACCCTATTACAAAGGCTAACGTAGGCAGTAATCATAACTCCACTATAATACATTGTTCGATGGATGCCTAAACTTTCATCTTGGTATATTTCTAAGACTCTTAAGAAAGTCAGTAATTTGATAGCTAGCTATTTTGCAGATAAGAAAATAAAATGGTATATCATTAGCCAAAAATTTGTTTTCTGAAGAAGCCAAAGAACATTTTGTCTTCTATTTCCTTTCTTCCTATTCTCAGCATTCTATGATCACATATTGCTCCTTTCTAAATCCTTCCTGTACATTTTATGGGCTAAGTTGTCTACTATAAATTATATTGGGTAAATTTTACTCTGTTATGTTGGTTGAAACAAAACATTCACAACTAGAGAGAATGTTTGAAAGTATCTTAATGAAGTTGGATTGGCCTATAAACAGTTTATTAAATAATATTTCAGGCCAGGTGTGATGGCTCAATAACACCCTGGGAGGCCGAGGGAGGTGGATTGCCAGAGTTCACAGGTTAGAGACCATTCTGAGCCAGAGTGAGACCTTGCTTCTAAAAACAGCTGGGTGTTGAGGCAAGCGCCTGTAGTCCCAGCTGCTTGGGAGCCTGAGGCAAGAGAATCGCTTGAGCCCAAGAGTTGAAGGTTGCTGTGAGCTGTGATGCCATGAACACTACCAAAGTGAGATTCTGTCTCCAAAAAAAAAAAAAAAAATTATGTTAACGAAATAATAATATGGTTTGTAAGAACTATAGATGGATATCTTCAATATAATATTTCTTAAATTAAGTCTTGATTTGAGTTTTTAAAGTCAGTTTCATGGCCTGACTTAACCTTACTGATGTCTAAGAACTGTTAGCAAGTATACTAATTACTAATATTTTTCATTTCTTTCCTCAACTGGCTTCTTTCTTCTCTGTTTTGTTTCATTCTTCAACCAATGACTGCCCTGCCCAATATATGTTTTCTCCTCTTTGACCACAATGATTGCATTTTCACTTCATTGAGGTCATGGTTGTCAAGAGTTGGCAAATATACAGTGTGCCTTATAGATGTGGTAACAAAAACGTAGCCTTGACTTTATGGATTAGCACAGCCCAGTCACTTTCTGTGATAATGGAAATGTTCTGTGTTTCCAGGAATGGTAGCCACTAGCTCCATGTAGCTAGTGAGTATTTCAATATGGGTTTATGAATCTGAGGAATGGAATCTTAAATTTTACCTAAGTAGCTGTGTATCCTAATGGCTATGCTATTGGACAGCACAGTTCTAGATGACAGTTTCATTCAGCATCATTTGTTCTCATCAGTTGAGCTCATGAACTTTTACTGCATAATAATAGCCTTTTTGCATAGAAAATGATTTTCATGTTTGGAAAGAATATTTCTGTATTAACTTGTTTTTTATTCATATTTACTGATAAAATAACCCTTCTCAAATCAAAATGATTCTCAAAACACTTAGATCACACTACGAAGAAATTCAGATGGATGAAAATCTTTTGTTTAGTTTTAGAAATCCAAGGTAGCTAATTTGTGTTGTGTGTTTTTTAATCTTTATAGTTCCACTGAGCCATTGTTGTGATTTTCTCATTGTTATTTCCTTGGTTTCAGTTTGTACTTCATTGCTTCTAGATTAAGCTATGAGTTTGTATTCTTGCCATTTACCATTTTGCTGATTAATTTGCTTCCTGATGTTGAGGGGACCAAGTTCAAGGGCATGGGGTTGAATAAAGTTTGATGGTAGTGAAGAACTTTACAGTTAAAGATCCATTCGTGCTATGTTGAGCATTTAACAAACCAGTTATGCAGCCTTGTAGTCAGGTTTCATTCAATGCTACCAAAATTATGCCCAGCATATTGTGAGATAAAATTACTGCCTTACTCTTGGGCATTGACAATGAAGTGCTGTCTTTGCTTTTATTATCCTCTTGAGAGTAAGAAACTGGTGCTCCAATCCCATTAGTAGAAACTAACAAATACTATCCTCTTAAGGCTGATTTAATTAAGGGGTGATAGAGGTATATGGGACAAAAATAAATGAGACTTTCAGGAAAAAAAATTAAAACAACAGATCTTAAAAACAGGAAACTGAGGTTGAAGAAAAGATGATGAAGACCGATAATAGATCAAAAATATTTTTTAAAGAAACAGTTAACTTTAAATATGTAACACATACTTTTATGTATCACCTGATATGATAACTTGACAGTGTACATCTGAAAATAATTTGGAGTAATTAGACAAGTTCTCTTTACCCATGAGGGTGGGAAGTAAGGGAAAGACAGGCTCAGCTGCTGTTTACATCTGACCTAGGCTCCTATTTGACCTAAGTCTGTCTTGATGCAGCAGCACAAGCCAGCGAGGAGGCGGTGTCATTTCGCCGTGAACGCAGCACTTTTAGGCGCCAGGCAGTTCGGCGCCGGCACAATGCAGGGAGTAACCCCACCCCTCCTACATTGCTCATCGGATCACCCCTAAGGTAGGACGTTTTAAAATTACACCAAGGTTAGCATGCATGTGACAGACCTTCTAACCTATCCAATCAGTCACCGGAAAGCATCTGAAGAGCTTTTTCATTTCTGTTTCTTCTCTGTACATTTAAGCTCTTTTAGGTTTTCTCTGCATGTGACCATGAGCCTGTTACATTGTGCATGCCTTATGTTGCACTATTTAATCAAGATGATCAGATTGGTTTAGCCAATTTCAAATTGCAGAATCACTTAAGGCAGTTACAGAAATGTAAATACCATAGTAGGCCTTAAATCACCTTTTCTTTTTTTCGACTCCAAATTAATAACATTAATGCAGCATCCTTTCCCAGCATCCAGACAGTGTTTAATGTGAATAAATACAAAATCAAGTGGTATGCTTGTTGAGGAGTAACAGATAACTGATTTCAGCTTGATAAGCCAGTTTGATTATTTTATTTCACTAAAATATGTTTTATATCACTTAAAACTTGTGGTGCCTGTTATTCCATAAATTCCAGGACCCAGTACTGGTAAATGACACAGAACTGAAATATTTAATTTATGTAAAGTATGGTCAATTGGACATATATGTTTTTATGTACACCTTTGCTGAATTTCTCAACCACTATAGCGCAAACAAATAGTTTTAGTTTTTCTAATAGACATAAGAAAGAAAGCATCCATTCATAACTTTGGGGATAATTTCCCATTAAAATTCTAGTAACTTTTATTCTTAGTTGTATCAAATCTAATGAACCTATGCCTTGAGTTAGAAATGTAAAATTATTAAAAAGATTTCTTCTTTAATTTAAGAATATAAATATAGACCTATTTACATGTGATTGCTTAAGTGGTACCATAAACTTTTACGAACTACTCTTCCCCACGGGACCATTATAGAAGTTATTTTCCTGCCATGTTTTAATTTTAAAATTCAAAAGGAAGAGCATTTGATGAAATAATTGTTTGTGAGTGTATGGTAGATTGGGAGAGATAAACACCTTCTCTTGTTAAAACCTTGTAATCATTATTTCTTTAAAGTCTTACTTTATTATATATTCCCCTGAGACTTAAGACTTGCTGCTTTCCTAGATTTTACATCATAGTCAGGAATTTTATCTTTCATAGGTCATGTTCCTGATTATCCTTCAATAATACACATTCTTTAAAAAGTTATATGAACTAAGTAAACCAATATTTAAAGTATAAAAATGAGAAGACAGCAGTTTAAAGTTCTAGAAGCATTTTGTGAACCCTCCTCTTCTCCTTCCTTTCAGCCTCCCGTCCATTTCCACTTTTCTTTCTGCTGGTGGATTTGGGGCATAGTCCCAATATGCAGAAAGAGCTCAGCATTTCTAAACTTTTTTCCCCCAAAACCCTTTGAATAACACTTGCCGTTGTAAACTTCTTTGCTTTCTTATTCACTCTATGTTGATATGTTTTTAAACCTTGTCTTTTTGGTCTTGGAAAATGCTTTCATTCTTTACCACACATGAGCCTGGGAGATCCCACTCACAAAACATTTGTAGACAAGTTAATCTTTTTCTCCACCTGGTGGAATATTAAAGAGTTGTGTTCTAACCCCAGCTAATCACATACAATTTTTCCCTGTTTTCCTAGGGTTTTAAATACATCCTGGTTTGAATAAGGATATGGTGTAAAACTTATTTTTGAAGTGCTCACATTAGACTTTTTGGCAAGTAGTCTTCCAGTAGTCTGCAGGGAGTTTTGTCAGGGTTCCAAGATATTTCTAGTACCTTTGCATGTATCTTAAGCTAATTTCATCATGGGTGAAGTAAAATAAAATTTAGCTGTGAAGGTTTAGGGAGAAATACCAATTATTAACGTAATTTTTAAAATTATAAAAATATTCAGGCAAAGTATATTGGTGTTTTTTCTCAGTGTGAGTTATACTGATCTTAGCTAAAGACCAAGAAGCAGTTCTCAGTGTGAGTTGCAGAATAATGAACTCATCTTTAAATTTTAATAAATATAGGGTGGTGTGGTCATTTACGTTTTAAAATACTTGTCAAAAAGAAATGTGGCAATAATTTTCATTACAATTACTATATAAAACTTATTTTAAACTTTAAAAAATAGTTTAAAAAGCACCTTGGTAAAACATATGTCTCCAGCGATTAGGAGTGAATTATCAATTTCCTAACAAAGAGAATTTGCATGTATGTTGTAATGCTCATAAGAATATATTGTTGCAGAATTTTTTAAAGTTTTTTTTTTAATTAGCCTTACAGGTAGGTTTTATAGGCCCTTGCTAATTCTTCCCAGTTATTAGGTGCAAAAAAGATGAATATTTTAAAATTGTACGATACAGATATTAAGAGGTGGTTTTACATTTATCAGTGTAAATGTGATATCTTTTTGAATTCTAGTTAACAGACTGAAATGGAAAGAAATCATCAGTGCATTTTGAGGAATGGCAAAAAAGCTTTAATGTATTCTTAGATTTATTTTTAAAAATATAAGATGGGGGCACAAAAATATATAAGATTGAAAGATCTCTAATAAAATAAGGTTACAGTAGTTAAGTGAGAGTCCATGATTTGAAATTCGTAGGGATCATTTTGTGGTGCTCATAAATGAATCCACCATTTGTTGTTTGTATACTATGTTCAAGATACTTGTGTGCATTTTCTCTGGAATCTGGAGACTCATAGCAATGGTACACTTTCATTTACATTTTACAGAGTTTATATTTTACTTGGGGAGAGACTACAAAGATACAACTAGCAGTGTAAGGCAGAATGTGTCAAGTACCAATTAAGTGGTGTAGAGGAAGGAAGGACAAAGACCAACTATTTTTCTGTCAATTAAATTAGAAATGTTAAATACAATAGTAAGATTGCATGTTAGTGATAGCTAGTGACACACAGCTGATAGCTACAGACTACCTTTCCTTTTGCAGTATTATAAAATAGTTCCTACCTTTTTCTCAAACTGATAGTTATGACATTCAGTTGAAAATGTAAACAAGATTTATTCATGTCAGTCATTAATTAAAGATAAAGTACAGCCCCTCAGGAATATGTTTTCTAACAGTTCATGTAAAAATGACAGGCATGTTTTGTTGTTGCTAAAGGATTTGAAAATAGGAATTCAGAGACAGGAAGTAGAAAAAAGAGAATATAAATTTATTACCTCTGATCTGTATACTTAAAAATGGTAAAGATGGTAAATTACATAGGTATGTTTTACCTCAATAAAATAATTTAAAGTAAAAAGAAAGTAGGAATTCAAGGAACATAAACATTTTATTATTAGCTTTTGATGTTCAAAAACTTGATGTTGATAATTATAGATTTCAGCTAATTTCCTTCTTTATTCTGGAATTGATTTTCTTGGATTGTCTAATAATTTTCAAACTTTATTTGTATACTTTGATATACATTGTACATTGCTATGTTGAAGATTAGTATATTCTCAATTATCTTCATGTTAAAAT
>NW_003852591.1:640313-641026 GCF_000181295.1 Otolemur garnettii
GGCAAGTCACCATTTTACAGACATGGTTTTTTCATATGTTATATGCATTTTTATGCTCTGCTTAGAATACATACTTTTCACTGGGTCTAAAAGAAGCCTAAGAATGAATGTTCCAAAGTAGAACTTTCTAGGGTGATGGAAATAGACACTAACTAGTAGCCGGTAGCTGTGGTAACCACTAGCTTTGCTATGTTGTTATTGAGCATTTGAAATGTAGCTAGCATGATGGAGAAATTAAATTTTATTTAGTTTAAATAGCCACAGGCTGGACAGTGCAGTTCCAGTGGGTATGGGTATCCAATGCTGTCATCACAGGCTGAAGCATTGTTAAGTATTATTTCATGGTTAGTCTGCAGCAGATGAGTTTATTAAGCATCAGAGAAACTATTGCATTAATTCAAAGGATTAGAGAGAAGTTGATATTTATGAAAAATGATAAAGGCCATCCTCAGTAGCATTCTAATTTTTTTTAGAGGTCTAATAGTTTTAGTTACAGACTCTGAGATTGTTCAGAGTAAACTTAAGTTGACAGAATGCAGAGTTATAATGAATCTCATGGAGAGACTGACATACAATAATTACATTCCAAATGATTCCATGAGTTTTGTCAATTTAAATTTGATTAAATATTATTCTAAAAATGTTAAAATTTATAGTACTTTGAGTATATGAAAATATAAAATGAATTAAGAATAATAATTATTTTGATAATT
>NW_003852591.1:641120-674868 GCF_000181295.1 Otolemur garnettii
AGAAATTCCTGGTTTCTAAATCTTTTTTTTTTTATTTCTTATAGCATAACTGTGTACATTAATGCAATCATGGGATACAGTGTGCTGTTTTCATAGACATTTTGAAATATTCTCATCAAACTGATTCTAAATCATTTTTAAGATGATGAAATGATAGAGCCTTTCCGTTCCTCCTCATGAGACTCACTGTGTAGCCCAGGCTGGTCTGGGGCATCAAGGCTGCAGTGACCTCTCACTCCAGCCTCCCGAGTCTGCCCAGCAATGATGGGACCCCTGATAATGAGAGTATAACATGGATTGGAAAAGGAAACAAAATTTGTTAAAGGAATGTAATTTTCAACCAACAGTTTGTATATAAAGCACGTGCCCTTATTTTAGAAGTATATAGACTTTTTAGAGATAATACTTTATGTTAATAAATTCTTCTGTCAACATCCCATAGCCATTTTTATTTCATTTGGTTGTGTCAGCTATTCTGGTTTTCTTGTACTGACTAGTTTGTGATTTTTCTTTTGATTCAAAATTTGGTTGTGTTTGGTAGAGATTCTTTGGTTTTCAAATACATGGAAACTTTATTTTATTGTTTTTTGTTTTTTTTTTTTTTTGAGATCAAAGAATAGTAGAAAGAAGAATTTTAGAATTATTACAAGGCTATAAATGAAAACACATATTTAACTGAAAAATAGGGTTATCTATTTGGAACCAGGTATAATGCACATAAATTGAATGTACTCACGGTTCTTTTTGGCTGTTTTCTTTTTCCTTATACTAGAAGTTAGTTGGCTTGAGGTGGAAAAAAGTCACAGATTAGCCAATTTGCATATATGTTAAATGCTTACCACATTTGTCAGATTTGAAGTAAGTTTATAAAGATCAGAAGACTTACGCCCGTCAGTGTAATGTGTGTATTTTACAAAGTGTTGGCTCTTTCTTAGGTTACATTGAAAAAGTGTCTTTTTGAAATCAATTTTGAAATTGACTTCATTCTAGCTGTTGTTTTCTCTTTTCTTCCCTGTAATGTCTCCCCAATCCATGTTTTTTCCTAGCCTTCAAGATGGTCAGCAAGGCCTGCAGTCCACAGCCCAGGTCAAAGTCCAGTCCCGCCCCCCTTCCCAGGCTGCAGTGCTCAGTGCTAGTGCCTCCTTGCTGGTGAGAAATGGGAGTGTCCACTTAGAAGCATCACATGACAATGCATCTGCTGTAGGCGGTAGCAGTTTGCACGATGAACTTGGTATGCAGGCCTCCTTGGTGATACAAAACTTTAATGCAGCAGATAATGGGTAACAATGATTGCAATTTTTTCTTGAGATAGCTTCATTTCGGAACTATACAGTAGGAGCACCTTTTATACAGGATTAGTCTGTTGTGTAAGGAAAATTTGACTTTTGCTTTTTTCTTTCCTGTTTCTCTCTACTCTTCTACGTTTCCTTTACGTCCATCCTTAATAGGTATTTGAGTATCATCTTAAAATGACTTGGGCAATTTTCCTAGGCATCTGTAGCATGTGGGAAAATGTTGATTTTTAAAAAAAATGATTTAACTACACCTTGATTTCTTTGAATTCTTTGAATGTGCTATAGAAAAGGGGGAAATGCTTTCTAAGTGTCTGTTACTGAAGAATCTTTCATGTGTTCTTTTGCAATGTGTGTATCACCTGTTGGAGGAGATACACTAATTCACAATGCAGTTCTCTGAGCACTGCACTGTGGCTCTGTATTAGTATGAAAGAATACCTTTATAAAGTTTCTTTTTATTAATACATTTATAAATAAATGTAGGAATTATTACATAGTATCAGAGATGTGGTATCATTTAAAACCTCAGTAATACCCACTCAAGTATCTGCCTTTTGTATTATTTAAGGATGACATGTTATACTACTTTGGGTTCTGTCTCTGTATAATCCAGCTTTCTTGTGTTCACAGTGCTGTGTAATAATATAATGCAGAAGACAATTTCATTATTCAAATACTTGAAGGCATTTATTCATTGTGATTTTATTATCGATGTTATAACTGCTTTTCACTTGTGAAGGTGCTAATCTAGTTGATGCCTTAACTTGATGAACATGAGGTGTAAGGTGCCCAAATTAGGCTTAATACAACATTGTATGCTATCTGTTCATTGACTTTTTTTCTATTTGGTAAAAAGTCTTTAGTTATAGAGAGGTATTACTAAATATGCATGCATACTGATGAAAATAACCTTTAGCAAAATCTTACAGAAACTTAAAAATGGTCATCTAAGACATTTATAATAATTAGAATATATGGTGGTTTCTAAATAAAATGAGAAGGCAAAAAAAATTTTTAATTTTAAATTTAGAGTGTGTTTGCATTTGAGCTTATAATTTGGAGAGGCAAGAAAATATATAAGGAGGTGCTGGAAAGAGTAAGTAGACCCTAATTTAGCTACTAATTTTAGTTGTCTGTGATACTTTTCATTGCTTATATATTCAATTATATAATAACTGTATATTGGTATTTCTCTTTGGTTAACCCAGAGTTCCCACAGAGGAAGGATTTATGAATCTGCAAATATGAAATTATAGTTAATATCTCATTATCCATTTACGGTGGAAAATTAGCTAGAATAAAAGGTTTTATTTTGATCCATTATGAATTTTTGGAATTTTATCAGATCAAGCATAAAATAAAACTGTAGGTGATTTTCCTCTAAAAAAAATTTTTAGTTTGGGGCGGCACCTGTGGCTCAGAGGAGTAGGGTGCCAGCCCCATATGCCGGAGGTGGCAGGTTCAGACCCAGCCCCAGCCAAAAACTGCCAAAAAAAATTTTTTTTTTAGTTTACTCAAAAAATTTGCTAAGCAAACTTTAATTATAAAGCCCCTTTCTAATGCCACATGCAGATCATTGAAATATTTATGTATCAACTGTCTTGAAGATTCTGAGGTGACCTTGCTGTCTGCTGATGAATATTTAGCGTATTATCTTGTAATTCTGATTTTTATCTTTTGTGGTAACTGCTTTCTGATAACTAGTTTTTAAGCTGTGGTAGCTGAATGCTGCCAAATTGAATGCTCAGTTAATAATTACCACAAACCAGTCAATGGAAAGTGTATACCTGTTGCATAGCCCAAAAGGTTGGCCACAAAAAAAGATTCTGAAAATGAGCTGCAGCTGAACTTAAATTGATAGAGTAGCTAGAGTAGTTTATTGTGTACTTCAATTATTTATGTAATTTTAATTAGCTGTAGTAAGAAAATGTGTGAATGAATGTGTGCACTATCTACTCAGATATGTTAAACTTAGCTATGATAGTCCCTAAAAGGATGGAATGTTTATATAGGTTTGCTTCCTTCTGAATTCAGCTTCATCTATTAAAATTGTTTAAACAATTTTTACATGTGAAGATATATACATATATAATGCATTTATATAAAGCACTTATATACACAACTGTTCATATATACATATGTACATATAGAAACACCCAAATGTACATGTACACTCATATTGTGTATGTTTGAGGGTAAATGTTTACGTATTTATATTTATGCCCTTTTGGATTAAAGGAAACTCAACCAGTCATCATTAAAATCCAGGCTTAGATGGTTTGACTAAACTGTGTTTTCTACATCCTTATTTTGTGGTATCTATGATAAATAACCACATCCATTTCCTATCCTAAATTCTGAGAATCCTTATTTCTGTGTTGTTGGGTTTTTAGTTTGTTTGTTTTTTGAGACAGTCTCACTATGTCACACTCAGTAGAGTGCTGTGATGTCACAGCTCACAGCAACCCCAAACTCTTGGGCTCAAGCAATTTTCTTGCTTCAGCCTCTGAAGTAGCTGGGACTACAGACACCTGCTGCAGTGCCTGGCTGTTTTTTGGTTGTTGTCATTATTGTTTAGCAGGCCTAGGCTGGGTTCGAACCCCCCAGCCTCAGTGCATGTGGCCGGCGCCCTAACCACTGAGCTATGGATGCCGGGCCATTTTGTGTTGTTTTAACTAGCACTTTAGGGTTACCAGGTTAACATTGGGTATCATGGTAAGATTCATTAAACATAGTATTGTAAGGGTTTTATTAGTAGCTTATTCAGCAGAGGATAAAGTACAGTATTTGCATCATGTATCCAGCAGTTATCATTGTTCATCATAATAAACTTTAGAAATGAATTCTAAGTCATATAATTTAAAAAGAAAAGCTTAGTTTCCTTTCTTATTTATAGCTTTCATTCCTGTGTAAATCTATTTTTAAAAAAGTTCAAATGACATAAATGATGGATGAGTTTTTGTTTTTTTTTTAATTGGATATTTTTAAGACTTCTTTTTTTTTTTGCCGTTTTTGGCCAGGGCTGGGTTTGAACCTGCCACCTCTGGCATATGGGACCAGCACCCTACCCTTTTGAGCCACAGGGGCTGCCCCTTAAGACTTGTTTTAATAACATTTGGTGGATTTCTTTTTTTTTTTTCAGAATATAAAGTAATTCAAGGTGATAAGATGAAATTATTTCCAAGTTAAATAAAATAACTGAAATTTAAGAAATAAGTTCTTTAAATTATAGCTGTAGTATTAACGGAGTTTTGAAGTTAACATCTTTGAAAAGGAAATTTCTATCAGAAAGATCAGTCTTCTTAGACTTGGTAGTTGCTGTTGATTTTATACTCTTTTCTGTGTTAAACTTAATACTAAACAAAACAAGCTGTGGTTTGAGTGCCCAGATCCAGTCACACAAGAGACTCTGAATTTAAGTAACCTTAAATCGCTGTTTTGTATTTGCTAAATTTTTCTATAATATTTGGCAATTCTGTTTTTATATTAATCTTAGCTTCCTATTATAAATCAAGACTAAAAAAAAGATGCAATGGTGAAATACACTGATATTGATAGTTTGAATTGAAGATAGTTTGAGATTGAAGTTGATAGTTGCACTCTTAATGTGTAATGTATCTCAGAGGAAATGTAGATAAGATCAGAGAGAACAGGAAAATTGGCCTGTGTTTTTTTCTGTGTATGAAATTAGTGGTGAGGGTAAATTTGAAAAAGTATACATATAGTTATTATTTATTTTATGTGAAAAACCAAAAGATTGCTGTTACTATAATACACACAAGAAATGAGGACTACAGAGTTTATCAAGACATAATTATAAAAGACATAAAAACGTGGGTACTGTTTCTCTTAGACTTAATTTGATTACTGTATTAGAGGCTTAAAAAGGGATGGCTTAAATTGATTTTTCTGAGGTTTTCTTTTGTTTCATTACAATAGAAGGATAGATGAAGGAGGTATTTTTGAGATAATATGCTTTACTACAGAGCTGATTAACATGAAGATGTAGTCAGCTCTAGGAAAGGACTGGAGGGAAACCTGTAAGCAGTTTATAGCAGCTATTCATTTAAAAGCAGAAATATAATTTGGAGGCTTTAAAATTTTTACTGTAAAAAAGAGGCTCAGATGACCTGTAATACTTTTGGTGGTTTTTATTAGTGTTAGTCTTGATGTTTATATGTGCATATATGTTACTCTGTGACGTTGTGCTGTAAGTAGGTTTCATTGTTTGTACAGTTACAGAGTCACAGGACTACAAGGGACCTTGGACTTTATACTTCAGTTCCCTCTATTATGGTAGATTATTTTCATTCATCTGAACAAAAAAGGTTATATTCTTTTGTCTTGTCTTTTATTATTTTTGAGTATAAAAAGAACACTAAATTCTATTTTTTGATCCTTTTTGGGATGAGGGGCAACAAAGTATATGTAAATGAAAGTAAAGTGTTTATTTTTATTAAAATAAAAATATACTTCATTATATCTAGAAGGAAGAATTTTTTTTTTTTTTGGCTAGGGCTGGGTTTGAACGCGCCACCTCTGGCTTATGGGGCTGGTGCCCTACTCCTGAAAGCCACAGGCACTTCACTAGAAGGAAGAATTGTTAAGTGGTTTTGGGGGTATATTCTACTTCTTTTTGGTAAAATTAGAATGTGCTTTTCTCATCCTTATTAGAGAAGTATAAGTTTACAAATACTGGAAAATATAATAGAGAAAATTAAGTCATGTGTAATTTCATCAGTCAGAAATTAACTATTAATATTTGGTAATTTATCCCTTTCATTCTTTAATATACACATGTATATACTTTTCTAAAATAGAATTATATGTTTTGTGTGACTTTTGTGCTGTGTATGAGCTTTGTATCTTTTCTCAGCATGTCTGAACACTTACATGTTTTTACTGTTCTTGAACATGTTTTTAAGTGGTTGCATAGTATTTTGTTGCCGAAATGTAATAAAAAGAAGGTTAGTATAGTGGGCTCATGAGACACTTCCTGGCTTCCAGTTCATACTCTGCCACTTACTAGCTATATAATCTTGGGCAAGGTCTTCCTTCTTGTGCCTCAGTTCTTTCATTTATCAAAGGGGCCATAATCCCCTTTCCTAGGTTTATTGTGAGGATTATAGCTATTAAAGTATGCAAAGCAATTAGAACAGGGCTTAACAGCAGTTAGAATAGTACGTTTATTATATAAATAATCATTGCTATAATTGTTATTGTGATTTCTTTAACCAGTTAACTAACCCCATTGTTAGCCTTCAAGTTGGTTTCGGGTACTTCCTATTGCAGTAAACACCATGCTGAACATCCTTTATGTAAGCTTCTGTGTACAGCTGAGATTATTAACTTAGGGTAAATATGTTGACGTGGAATTATCCCTCCAAGGGTTAATATATTATTGGAGCTTTGATGTGTACTGTTAACTGCTTTATGGGAAGTTCATAGCAGTTTATACTTTATCTGTGAGAGTTTGGGAATGTGTGTTTTACCTCTAAAAATATTACAAGTTAAAAATAAATCTAGATTAGTTTTATCTACTCCAACCTTCATCTCTTGGATAATTCTCAGAAGTTTATCATTGTTACTATGGAAATACCACATAGACTATTATTTCAAACAGTTTTGGATACCTGAACTGCTCTAGGAATTTTACCAAAATTTATAGGAACCAGTTAAGATGTTTAATTTGTCTCTGGCTAGTATGTTGTGAAAATTTTCACTGAAGCACTTGACTGCTTCCAAACATTAAACATTCTTTTTTTTTTTTTTTTTTTAGACAATCTCACTATGTCACCCTGGGTAGAGTGCCGTGACCTCACAGCTCACAGCAACCTCTAACTCTTGGGCATAAGTGATTCTCTTGCCTCAGCCTCCCGAGTAGCTGGGACAACAGGTGCCTGCCACAACACCCAGCTATTTTTTTGTTGCAGTTATCATTGTCATTTAGCAGGCCTGGGGCAGGGTTCAAATCCACCAACCTTGGTACGTGTGGCTGCTGCTGTAACCGATCTGCTGTTGGCGCTGAGCCACATTAAACATTCTTAAGATTTTAAATTAAAGTCAATTAATACATGCACTAGTTGGGATATAGGTTAGGTTCTTTAAAGGAGAGAACCATCAGATTAATGGCTGAAATAAAAGAGAAGATTATTCTCACAACAGTTTAATGGAGCCATTTCTGGCAGATGGATTGACTATGTTGTCGTATCTGGCTTCCTTGCCTTGTCCAAAGTGACTGACTCAAGGACATACAGACTTTTTCTTTCTGACTTGTGACTTGGGCCTTTCACTTTTTCTCACCTCCTATTGGCCATACACAGTTTTATGGCAATTTCTAGTTGCACGTGACACTGGGAAATGTCTCTAGGTGGACAGAAGTCCAGCTAAAATTCAGTGAGGGGCAGGTCCTATTATTAAAGGGAAAAGGAGCAAATGGATACTGGAGGTGAAGCATCAGTTGGCAAAGTAGGACAGTAAGGATTTCAAATCAAGGTGAAGATCAGTGACTTACTAGAAAGGTTGGGAATTTTAAAAAAAGGAATGCAGGTAGTCTGCAGTCATGGGCCAAAAGCTCAGCATTGCTCATAATTTTTAAAATTGCAAATTAAAAACAAGATTGAGATTGTTTATCATCAGTTGAAAGTGTAGTGGTATTGAAAGGGTCTGGAGATAACTGAAAGATTTTTGTAGGGCAATTAAAATTATAGACAAAGCTACGCACACCTTTCTTATTTATTCATTTATATATTTATCTGTTTATTTAATTATTTATTCTTGCTCTGCTTTGTCCATATTGAGAATCATATCTTTTTTTTTTTGAGACAGAGTCTCACTGTGTCGCCCTTGGTAGACTACCGTGGGATCACATCAACCTTGAACTCTTGGGCATAAGCAATTCTCTTGCCTCAGTCTCCCAGGTGGCTGGGACTACAGGTGCCCACCATAACGTCTGGCTGTTTTTTATTTTATTTTATTTTTGTTGTTGTTGCTGATTAGCAGGCCTTGGCTGGGTTAGAACCCATCAGCCCTGGCACATATGGCTGACACCCTACCTACTGAGCTATGGGCGCCAAGGCAGGAATCATATCTTTTAATCCACCAATTTGCCAAACATGCAGAGACATATGTACAGAGATACTAATTGTACCATTGTTTGTAATTTTAAAAAACCATAAAGGAAAATCTGGGTCCATCACTAGAGAACTGCTTATGGAAATGATAGTACACCAATATAATGCAATACTTAAAACTTGACATATCTGTGTTAGTGACGTGAAAATTTAGGCTATTTAGTCATAAAAATGGTAAATTTCAGAACAATATTTACAAGGAAAATGATCCATTTCTCAATGGACAAAAGGTATATAATAATTGTTCAGAAGAACACAGAAATTGCTGTTGGCAATGGCTATCCCTGGAGAGTAGAGAACTTTATTTTATATACTACAAAATAATCTTCTGATGAGTAATTTTTTTTAAATGAAACACCAAAATAGTACAACAAGTGCCACTAGCATTCCCCAAAATATTGGTTAATATTTTGCTGAAATCTCACTTATTACATGTTGTCTCATGCTCATCCATCTATTCAGACTCATATCTGGGAATGTCTATTTTCTTGTTTTTTCATCAATTTTATGGATATGTAATTTAGGTACAATAAATTGCTTCCATTTAGCCTGTACCAGTCGCTGAGTTTTAGCAGACGTGTACACCTGTGAAATGCCACAGTTCAGATGCAGAACTTTTCCATTACTTTCAGTGATTGTTTGTGCCCCACAGTGGTCTATCCCCCCTTTGCTTCTGGCCACAGGCCACCATCAATCTGCTTTCTGTCACTGTGGTTTTCCCTTTTCTAAAAGTTGATACAAATGCGGTCACACAGCACAGTCTTTTGTGTTTGGTTTTTCATGGAGTGTACAGCTTTTTGAGATTCATTATGTTGTTGCATGTATTAGTGGTTTTTTGTTAGTGGTTCTGCGTGAGCTTCCTGAATATTGGTTATCTGTTCACCTGTTGTTGGGTATTTGTGGTGTTTCAAGTTCTTGTCTATTGTGAATAAAAGTTCTAAACTATCATTTCCACATTGTCACCAATGAGTTTGAGTTGTTCCCATTCTTGCCAACATTTGCTTTTGTTGGCCTTTATAATTTCAGATCTAATGGGTCTGTAATGGTTTATTTTCATTCTGGTTTAAATGTAAATTTTTCTTAGGACTAAGGGTGGCGAGCATTTTTGGATGTGTCTATAGGTTGTCTGTGTATCTTCTTTTGTGAAGTGTGTCCAGATAGTTTACCCATTTGTAAAATTGGGCGGTGTCTCTATTGAGGTTTAAGAATTCTTTTGGTATTTTATATATAATTCATTAGTCAAATATAATACAAATTACAAACATTTTCATCTGTTTTGTGGCATGCCTTTTATTTACCTGACTAGTCTTAATGTCATCAATATCATTGTTACGAATTATTTTACCAAAGTGAAGAAATGAAATATGAGCAGATGATGAAATCATAGCAGAAGGTGAACTTGTACAATACTTTTAGAAAGTTCAGCTGATTTGGGGGTCTGGAGAGTGGGAGTGGAGTCTTAACAATGAGTTAAGGCACGTTGTTTTAAGTCAGAACTAGAGAATGAGATGGTCATGTCAGTAAAACATATGGGTATGTATATCTCTGTTGCTAAGCAATAGAGGTACCTGTTTACCAGTCACCCAAAGTTCTCTTCTAAACCAGTCTCTCTCTTCTCAAACCTACCCTTTTCTGTACTATTCTCCTGTTTTAAAAACTCAGCACAGTGTTGGGTATTTTAGGAAGACGCAACAGGCTGGTTCTGAATATTGAAACTTGAAATTACAAATAGCATAGTGACTTGCTTTTCTTTGTATCACAAGAATTAAAGAGTTTTTAGGAACCAAAGCTGCTTAGTCTAGGACAGGGTTGGCAAACTATGGCTTGTGGGCTAAGTCCAGCTTGATGCCTATTTTTATAATGGATGTAAATAAAATAAATATGTGTTTATGTTATGTTTCAGCTGTGGCTGCTTTCACATACAATGGTAGAATTAAATTGTTGCAAGACTATCTGGCCCACAGAGCCTAAAATATTTATTAATGTTACTTGGCCCTCCACAGAAAAAGTTTACTAATCCCTGATCTAGGGAGAAAAAAGTCCACTAACTTTTAAACAATTTATAGTGAGTTATTTATGTCTGGGAGAAAATTTAGAGTCACCGGTCATGCTAGTAAGGAGGAGTGTGCTATCTGAGAAATTAAAGCTGATGTTAAAGGCCTTCTTTCTTAATCGTATAATTTACTCATTGAGATAGCATTGTGAACACACATCAGCATCAGGAACAAGCATTTTTTGTACTACCTACTTGAGTACTTAAGTTAGTTATCATATAGTTGTAATGGTCCATTATTAGTCTTCTAAAACTCACTTTATAAATTTAGCTGCCCATCTCTCTCTCTCTGTTCTTGTAGTCCCTCCCTGCCCTAAGAATAATACTAGAAAATGAGAAGTCAGTTTAGACAATGTTACCAGGATTCAGCTTGGAGAACCCAGAATGAACAGAGATGGGGTTGGAGGTCAAGTAAGAAAATTATCCAAGCAATTTAATAAATCTCCATCATTGTTAGTACTTGGAGGATTAGAAAAACCTTAAAGATGATTTGTCATTCTAGAACCACCTCCTTTCAAGCTATGTAGGTGTCTTTAGAAAAATGTGTGACATCATGAATACAGTAGCAATTTCTTAGGTAAGCAGTAGTGACTGTACCCTTAAAAATATTTTTTTGGTAATTTCAGGATATTATGGGCATATAAATATTTTGGTTGCATGAATTGCTTTTGTATAGTTTGATCCAGAGTTCCAGGTGTGCCCCTCACCTGGATAGTGTACATTGTACCCGCTACATATGAATTTACCCCTCCTCAGCTGCTCCCTCACACTTGGTTTCCTTTGAGTTTTTCTACCAAATCTGCTCATGAGTGTTGATCAGTGCACATGAGTGTTTGTTCCAGTTTAATAGTGAGTACATGTAGTGCTTGTTTTTTCATTCTTGTGAAATTTCACTTACGAGAATGGTCTCCAGTTCCATGCAGGTTGTTACCAAAGGTATTAGTTCACCTTTCTTTGTAATGTCTTCGTAGCGTCTCCATGGTATACAGGTGCCACACTTTATTAAGGCACTTATGTACCGACGAGCTCTTGGGTTGGGTGCACCTCTTTGTGATTGTGAATTGTGCTACAATAAATAGCAAAAATACAAAAAATAGTATCTTTTTGATAAAATGACTTTTTTCCCCCTTTAGGGTAAATACCCAATAGAGGGGTTGCCAAATCAAATGATAGGTCTACTTTTAGTTCTTTGAAGTCTCTCCATAAGACTTTCCATAGAAGTCTTGCTAGTTTGCAGTCTTGCCAACAGTGAATAAATGTTTCTTTTTCTTCATCTGTGCCAACATCTGTTGTTTAGGGATTTTTTGGTAAAAGCCATTGTCATGGAGTTAGGTGATAACTCATTGTGGTTTTGATTTCAGTTTCTCTGAGGATTAGAGACAGCATTTTTCCCCGTAAGTTTATTGGCCATTTGTCTTCTTTTGAGAAATGTTCATCACGTTTTTGTGGATTTGTTTGACTTTTGCTTGCCGATTTCTGCACACATTTTGATTATCATCCCTTTATAGGGCTGACAGAGCATGCAAATATTTTTTTTCCATTCTGTAGGTTGTCTTTTGCTCTACTGATTTTGTTTTCCTGGCTGTGCAGAAGCTTTTTAACTTAATCAGGTCCCATTTGTTACTTTTTGTTGTTGGTGTAGTTGCCTTAGTGGTCTTCTTTGTACATTCTTTGCCAAAACTGATTTCTTAAGAGTTAGTCCACCATTTTCTTCTAGAATTCTTACTGTTTCATGCCTTAAGTTTAAGGCATGAAATTAATTTTGGTGAGTGGTGAGAGGTACAGGCCTGTTTCAGTCTTCTACATGTGGCTATCCGATTCTCTCAGCACCATTTATTGAATAAGGATTCTATTTCCCAGGGTATGTTATTGTCTTCTTTGTCAAAGATCAGATGGTAATAAGAGGATGGTTTTGTATCTGGATTTTCTGTTCTGATCCATTGGTGTATGTCTCTGTTTTCATGCCAGTAGCATGCTGTTTTGGTTACTATAGCCTGGTACTATAGCTTGAAGTCTGGTAAAGTGATGCCTCCTAATTTGTTCTTTTTGCTTAAGGTTGCTTTGGTAAGCTCAGTCTGCTGCAGGACTCCCAAAGGAAAGGTCTCTGTGGAAGCTTCAGTGTGGTTGCTGAATGTCTCTCCTGACAGTCATGGGTGGGGAGTGAAAAGGGAGAAAAAGAGTCTAGAAAGTTTGAGCCCTACCCTGTGTTGAACAGAGGGGAAAAGCAGTTACTGTGAGCACTGGCTCAGTCATCTCTCTGTAGCCACAACAGATGAAAGGGAGGAAAAGAGCCTGAATGGAACAAGGCTGGCTCTCTGGTCATCTGTATCCCTTTCTCCAGAAGGCAGCCCACCTGACATGTCCAGGCTCTGCGGTCGTGCAGATCCCCTGTGGCTCCTGCAGTATGGGCCAGACTTGGGAAATGTTTGTGTGGGAACAAGTGAGATGAAAACTGAGGGGCTGAAGCCCTCTGGGGAGGACAAATGTGCAGGGTGGATGGAGATGCAATATGGTGCCTGCCATCTCAGCTTGAGTCAGTGGTCATGGGAAATGATCCCAACGGTATTATTGGCAGCCTGGTGCTTTGTCCTCAGGATACTCTCAGTTCACTGGGGGCAGCAGCTTCGGGGCTTGTGAAGGTAGAAGAGCCTTCCTGCAGCTTGGGAGCCCAGTGACTCCAAGACTGTGGAGAAGGGAGAAATAAACCCGTCCACTTGCCCTCTGGACTCCATGCCTCTTGGGGTATGATTTCTGCCATTATCTTGCTCCTTCATTTTCTGTTCCACTACTTTTTCCCGTGGAATCTCTGGTGGGCTCTGGCACTTTGGAATAATACCACATCTATGTTTGATTTTCCGTTTTCATGTAAAGCTTTTCTTTCTTTACAAGACCATCTGGCAGCTGGTGTCTCACGTCCACCATCGTGTCTAAAAACTTCTTTTGATTATAATCGCTGTCCTGTTCTTAAAATTCTTGATGCACCTCGTGTGGTGAGGAGTTTTGCTGCTTGGATGAGTTAGAGAATCTCAGGTCTTTCCTTACTGTCTCTTGCCAGGGTTTGTTTAGAATTTGTCTGCTACTGTCCCATAAATGGCTTTAGTCAAATGCTCTAAGTGTCCTTGGTCTTCAGGTCGGTGTCCAGTATTACTCACCTTCCTGCTGTCATCACTTGCTGACCTATGGTGGTCGCTCTGAAATTCTACCTCAAAAAAATGATTCTATGTAATTAAAAATTTAATTTTCATAGACAGTAACAGTCATTCTTGAACATTCAAAACTGAAAAATGCCAGGTATCTTGCTTATTTTATCTTTAGAGATGCCATCTCATGTCCACCATCATTTTTACAAGTCTGAAACTCCAGCTTCCAGTTTTATGTGATGAAAAGTGATTTTTTTCTTCTTTTCTTAAATTATGACAAAGCCATGATTTAATTTATCAGATACAATTAATTATGACTTGGGAGTTGACTCATGGGGAAATGGCTTAGTGAGAAAGACACATTTGTTTGATCTTCTTTCTTCCCAGGTTGTATTTATTAGAAATAATCAGCATTTAAATTCAAGTATTATTCTTATTGCAGAATAATATTAAAATAGGGTTAACGAGGGCACATTTTACTTTGGATCTAAAGTTTAAATATAATGATTTTAATCTCAAATGGGATATGTAAAATTGCTGTGCATGCCAAGAAAACTTGTACAAATTTAAAATATTCGTAATCTTTATAAACCAATAGTAATATATATACTTACTTCTGTTTCAGTTATTTTTAAAGCTGCCAGTAAATTATCCTATTCGCATATTAAAATGTTACTAAGTTTTTCACTAACACCTTAAACTACACATTTTTTTAGTGTAATTTTTTCTGATATGTTTCTCTTACGAATAAGATTTGTACTTCTGAGGTGCTGTCAGTTGCCAAACCCAAAAATATGAGGGACAAAATTATTCTTTTAGAGTTAAATTGGGAACAGTACCTTGAAGCCTTATTACCATATTAGTTTGTTCTGACAAGTGCCATGTGCACTTTTAAGAATCTGAACATGCTTCTGAGGTTTAGTAGATAAACAAAAACTTCTTAAGGAAGAAAATAAAAGCACTGTTGAAGCCATGTGCGTCTGTTAAAATCATAGTTTCCCTTTATAGATATGTTTTATGCTTTTGTTTAAAGTTGCTGGTTTGTATAGAAATATTTAGAGCTATAGATTTAAGTAGTAATAAAAATATTTAATTTTTCTAGCTCTCTTTTGGTCTACAAAGGCTTTCTTTTGCATTCTTTGTGTTTATGTGTATATTTATTTAAAATGCCACTGTTTCTATATAGGTTTAATGCTAGAATCTGTACATAAAAGGCCAAATGGTAATGGTAGTACAAAGATCTTTAGTTGATCTTTGTTTCATGTAAGTTCTATTTTTAATGTACCCCAAACAAATCATATTATTAAACATTCTTTAGAAGGCCCCAGGTACTTAGAATATTGTGTAATAATTTTAATTCTACTAAATATAGAATTATTTTAAAATACATACAAATTATGTGTTATAATACATAAGTTTGTGCATTCCATTCCTACTGAGCTTCACACACAGCAGCCAAGCTCTCCCTATTCTTTGTTAATTTGTGATTTGTTAATTTAATATAAGTTTATAATTCTGTATTTATGTAATCTATGATTTTGATAAGGTGTTTCTTTTTTCTCTTAATCTAAGTTTAATTATGATAGCACAGCTAATTTTTGACTATCCATGATAAATGAGAAGAAACAAGCATAGCATAGAAAGTTGTAATTTAAAATAATTCAAAAATTTTAGTTGGGCTAATTTTACTTCTTTCACTAGAGATTTCTGCAGCTTACCCTACTACTTAAAAAAAAACCTTACAGTAGTATATCTATGAAGTAGCCAAATTGACAATTTCTGCTGTCTCAGTTTATTAATGTGGTTTCTGTTAGTGGTGCTAAGACCCAATGTCTCATGACTAACAAGAGAAAAGCAGGCTGGGATAATGCACATGCTGATTAACCTTGAAAACGACACAGCGAGTGAACAGTGTTTTATAGCATTTTTCTCATTTATCTCAAGAATATATTATTCTGACAAAAAGTGCTGCTGGAACATTTTAACATCATAATAAAATGAAATTTTTCATATTCTATCCATGACCAATAGAAAATACTCAGTTGTATATGTTGAAGTATTTTTTTCTGGTTATAGTATATTTAAAAAATGAAGTAGTACTTGAGATATTATGTAAGCCCTTAGTTATATTATTAGTATAGTATGGAGTCCTTTTATTGTCATTTAAAAAAGTAATTAAATTTAAAAATCCTTATTGTATACTGTTTGCGTCAAAGGCATGGAAAACTCTGACCTTTAGCTCTTCACAAGTTGAAATTGAGTAATTCTCAATTCCTCAGTAATTCCAGCTAGTAATACAGAAATCACGTACTCAGAAAGTAGCCTGGACTCAAATGATTACAGAATTGTATACTTACCTTACTGCCCTCATGGAAATTTAGATCAATTTATTTATATTCCCTCTCTACCATCAGTATGGCTCCCAAGATCCTCAAAGATGACGAATGCATTGAGGCAGTGTGTAGAGTTTAAAATTCCATTATCAAAAATCACTTCATATTATAAAGTTCATTTTAAGAGAGTTATTTTTATTTTAACGTAAATTCATTAGCAACCAATACAATTTTTAAACCTTTTTGGTTTTGTAAAGATAATTTGGCTGTAGCAATTGCTATTTCTAAATTTTTCATAGAGCTCTGTGGTAGAATCATACAATTAGTAATGTTCATTAAATGCTGTAATTTAATTATCACTGACATTGTTGTATCTCAATTCACTAAACTTCCTTAGATCCTGCTTGAGACTTTTCATTTCTTCTTTAAAAAAGAAAAGAAAAACTACCATTCCGGAGGCAGTCACACAATTTTGTTGTCCTGTAGTTTGAACTTTCTTAGAACTTAAGCAGCTTTGCAAATGGCCATTCACCACTTGTAAGTAGTGGTCAGGTGACTTTTAAATGGCATTAAATTTATTCATATGATTACTTGAATAGAGTGTGCTAGTAGGAAAAAAGAGAAAGATAGGTATTGCACAGCTGACATAGGTCCTTTCCTCTTAAAGTCTGTCTGTTTACATTTTCCCTACTGTCCAGCACTTTTAAAAATTTACCTCATGCTG
Organism: Otolemur garnettii; assembly: GCF_000181295.1. Classification (NCBI taxonomy): domain Eukaryota; kingdom Metazoa; phylum Chordata; class Mammalia; order Primates; family Galagidae; genus Otolemur; species Otolemur garnettii. The sequence goes on from NW_003852591.1 coordinate 657,799, forward strand.
AATTACGTGCAGATCATTGTTTTAAAAATATTTTTGAAGAAATATTATAGCATTTTCTTAAAATGTAAAAAGAAGTTTAATGTATCTTGAAGAAAAATTCTGAGTATTCTAATGGCCTTTAAAAATAATCATTTATTTGCTAGGTAAGTTTTCTTCTACGCTCTATGAGACTGGTGGCTGTGATATGTCACTTGTGAATTTTGAACCAGCAGCAAGAAGAGCATCTAATATCTGGTATGTGTGAAGTCATATTAGGACTGTGTATATTTGCATGTATTTGCCATATTTCATCTTTTTAGGCCTTTAGGTATAAAAGTTAATATTTTTGTTTTTATAGTTTATTTTTCTAACTTACAAAATTGCATATATTTATGTTGTACAACTTGATGTTTTGAAACAGTATACATTATTAAATGGCTAATTTGAGCTAATGACATATATACTACCTCACATACTATTTTTTGTGGCAAGGACACTTATAATCTGTTCTCTCAGTGATTTTCAGTATACAATATGTTGGCCAGGTGCAATGGCTCACACCTGTAATCCCAGCACTCTGGGAGGACAGGCAGGTGGATCACCTGAGCTCAGGAGTTCAAGACCAGGCTGAACAAGAGTGAGACCCCTTCTCTACTCAAAATAGAAAAACTAGCCTGGTGTTGTGGCAGCATCTGTAGTCCCTGCTACTTCGGAGGCTGAGTCTTGAGCCTAAGAGATTGAGGTTGCTGTGAGCTGTGACGCCACACCACTTTACCCAGAGTAACAGAGTGAGCTCTGTCTCAAGGAAAAAAAAAAGTATATAATATATTGTTAACTATAGTCACCAGGTCAGATATAAAAGTTATTTTGGAGACATGTTTACATTGACTCTAATAAATTGTCATAATGCATTTGTTTTTGAAAACTTAAGGTAGAATTCTTCTGCTATGGAAAAAAACAACATTATTTTCAAAATCAAAGCTATTCTGTGTTTAAAAAATTTAAATGAGAATTTCCTGTAGGTCTTACAGTGGATCTTACAGCATTTCCCTCAGTTTCAAATTTATCATTTTGTGCTCTCTCTATATTGTATGAGGTCAACAATCTTATCAGAAAAGTATTTATATAATTTTTCTTTCTTCATATAATTTTAAAATTTTATTTCCTTCTAAGTATTGGTCAAGTACCTTTTTCAAATATTAATTTTAATTTTATTTAAAATTTATTAGCTTAAAAGAAGAATTTCTTAAAATACGTGTCATAACAACCTTTAGCTTCTTTTTTCTCCTTCCCTTAGGAAGGAATTGTAAGATAATGAGATTAGAAGAAAAGTAAATAAGTAAAAGTAAAAAAATTAGAAATCTTGATCTTATAGCATAATTATGATTTTAGAATGTGTTAAAATTTTAATTTCTAAAATTTTTATCTTATTATTTGAATTGCTGCTTTGAAATCCATTATTGAGGCTCGGCGCCTATAGCTCAACTGGCTAAGGCGCCAGCCACGTACACCTAAGGTGGCGGGTTCGAATCCCCAGCCCGGACCTGCCAAACAACAATGACGGCTGCAAACAAAAAATAGCCGGGCGTTGTGGCGGGCGCCTGTGGTCCCAGCTACTTGGGAGGCGGAGGCAGGAGACTCGCTTGAGCCCAGGAGTTGGAGGTTGCTATGAGCTGTAATGCCACGGCACTCTACACAGGGGGACAGCTTGAGGCTCGGTCTCAAAAAAAAAAAAAAAAGAATAAAAAAAGAAATCCATTATTGATTAATTAGCTCACTTTCACCATGAGAGTTATTTGACTTTTATTCTAGAACTTCAGTTTAATAATGGGGTCACATTTATTTAAATGTTGCTCATCCATGGGCAGTTTTCTTATCTTTTAAGTGTTGAGGGGCTAGTCAAAGCAATAAAATCTTATAGTCAGGGTGGGCCTGTAGCTCAAGGAGTAGGGTGCCCACTCTATATGCTGGAGGTGGCGGGCTCAAACCTGGCCCTGGCCCCAAATTGCAGCAACAAAAAGATCTTATAGTCGTTCAGTTCAGCATGCTGAAAAGATAGAACATTTAGATAAGTATTCTCTTTAAATTCTTTTAATCTAGTTTCAGAATTCACCCTCTCAAAAAATTATTAAATTTAATTATCAAAAATTAGAGTATTACCTATTTCTGTAACAGTGAAAATAATACAAGAATGGAAGAATAGAAGTACTGTTTTGTTTAATGTAATTCAAGAGAACAATTCCCTACACCATAATGTGGTAAAGCCTCAAATTTTGAAATTCAAATGTGAGTGAACTGTGGAAGCTGAATTGTCGCACTGGCTCTTATATGGGTAGCTTAAGTTTATTTATATGTTAATTGCTTTCTCTGTATTACTTCATTTAAACATTTTCACAAGAGCCTCATAATATAAGAACTTCTGTGTACTGATGAGGAAACTAGGATATAAGGAGGTTAGGTAACTTGTCTAAGATTCCATTCAGCTGAAGAGGAGATTGGAATGTAGACCCTGGGACCTAGAGGCTGTGCTCTTAATCACAACTCTAGGAAAGTGCTAGTTTGTAGTTTGAAGTTAACATGGAAAAGTGAAGATTGTGTAAATCTCATCTATTTGTTAAAGGATTTATAATATTTTTCTTTCTACTGTTTGACAGTTTATTCTTTACAATCTCCTTTATTTTAGTGACACGGATTCTCATGTATCCAGTTCTACCTCAGTTCGATTTTATCCACATGATGTGGTAGGTTTTCCTTTATTTTCATAACATGATATATTTTTCAGATTAAATCTGAAATATGCATCTATATAAATAGCTATAAAAATCAGAAAAATTGGCGAAGTTAAAAATACTGATTTTTTTTTTAACTATGGCAAAATCACCTTTGCTGTACCCCAGTGGATCTCTTCTTGTGTGTTCCTTGATAAGAAACTTAAAACACTGTTAATTTAAGGTTTAGTTAGCAATATTTATGAATCAGGAATTATACATTCTGAGGTTATGTAAAGGTCCATTTACTCTCCCAACATCGTAATCTGACTGTAGCATTTTTAATTGTGCCATTTTGCAACCTTACTTTAAAAATGATTTGCAAGTAGTTTCTTAACTATTTGCTATTAGTTATTAATATACTAAAGTGTCTGTACAAAGCTTAGTAATGACAATACTATGTAAAAAGGTATGCCATGTGAGATAGAGTAGGGATTTTTAAAAAATAGCAACTGCTTTTGCCATCAGTATGTGTGTGTATATATATGTGTGTGTGTACGTATGTATATATATATTTTTTCAAGCTGGAATAGATAAAATGGTTAAAATCCTTATAAACTACAAATATGAATACATGTAAATGAATGTAGTGCAAAGGGATTAATTTTTAGTGGCTTCCTGAAGGTGAATTATAAGTAGGGTTTTAAGACAACAGATTTGATTTGGCCTAGAGCAGTGGTTTTCATCAGTGGATATTTGGCAATGTCTGGAAACATTTTTGTTTGTTACTACTGGGGCATACTTACTGGTAACTATTGGCTGTAGGCCAGGGATGCTGTTAAACATCTTACCATGAACCGTACAGTTCCCACAACAAAGACTATCTGGGGCAAAATGTCTATAGTGCCAAAGTTGACAAACTCTTCTGTAGAGTATAAGAGAAAAGGTATTTTTCAATGCTTAGACATAGAAATGCCTTCGTTGTATACAAGAAGCAAATTTTCTTGGCAACATCCATATATGTGTTTGAAAAATAAAGATTCACTGTATTTTTTTGCTGTAGTTCTGGAAATTCCATAGGAAAGCAAAAATGGGAAGATGATTATTTTCAACTTTTAAATGGTATGAGCCTTGAGATAGCAAAACGCTACCTAATACTATGCCAGATACAGTAAACTTGTGGTGCTTTCAGAGGAAGAAGAGGCTGGTGAATTAGTACATGGATGAGTTAAAGCTAAAAGGAATGTAGAACGTAATTTCTTGTATAGCCTTAGGTGAGCAGCCTGCCAAAACAGTTGAGGATAAAGGACTTGAACACAGTAACAACAGTGGTAAGAGACTGTGGGAAGAAATGAGAGTTGAAAGCATTGGATCTAATTCCATGGAGTTCACATTTGATACTAATAATAAGGCTCATAGCTCAGTGAGAAAAGACACAGATGGTCAAGGAAAAGAGCAACCACTACGGAGTCACTGTGAGTGATTTTAGTGGATTCACCTGCTGAACAGTTATCAAATCTTAAGGTTTTAAATATGTCCCTAATAAAACCTTTCCAAACGTCTGTTGATTACTTCACTTTGTTTTAGTTCACTTCTTGTTGTTGCCTTCTGTAGTTTCTAATGATCATCACACATTCACAAGGAGTGGACCGGAGTAGAGATACTTGATAAGCTGATTGAGTAACTCTTGAATTAGGATTTGACTGAAGAGATTTTAAGCCTTTCAATGCTGACTTTCTTTCAGCTCTCTCTCCCACAGATTCGATTGAATAGACTATTGACCATTGATACAGATTTGTTGGAGCAACAGGACATCGATCTAAGCCCTGACTTGGCAGCTACTTATGGTCCAACAGAAGAAGCTGCCCAAAAGGTTAAACACTATTATCGCTTTTGGATACTACCCCAGCTATGGATCGGCATTAACTTTGACAGACTCACACTTTTGGCCTTGTTTGATAGGTGAGAATATAAAGTGATACTAATGATATGCACAATTTTATTTTTAAGTTGAAGTGTCCCTGATTACTCATTGAGGTTTTACTTGGTTATCATGTTGGAAAATGTTTTCTACTTTTGTCCTCTTGAGATAAAATTGAAGGTAATAGGACCTCTAAATATCGACTCTCTTAAATCCATTAAATACCTTTCTGTTGCGATTTTAATATGTTTATACAAAGACGTCGTTCTTAATATCAGTTAAGACTCACACAACTAGTACTTAAAAACCAGACAGTATGAAATGTTGATGCTCTTAAGGTTATAGGTAATATGATCCTAGGTATATAAATACTATAAGAGGAAACTTTTGTTTCCCTGTTTCTTAGTACTACTTTGTAATGGTAAACACATTGAAGTACTGTATTACAGACTTGATAACCAATAGCTCCTTCCAGTCAACATGTAGTAATAGGACTAGATTTAACCTCCAATGTGAAACAACAAAAAACAGACAGAATACACATAACAGTGGTTTTCAGGGCATTGGTGATGAGATACCAAAGGATGGTAATCTCTGAGAGAAGGCAGGTGATAATGTGAGGGCTAGCACTGCCCCAACTTAATGATTTGAGAAAATTCCTAAACTGCAACACAGACTTCCTGAGTTGAGGAAACTGTGCTGAGGGTCCAGGGAGACTACAACAGCTAGAACCATAGGACAGAACATCAGAGAGGAGAGAGCTGCTTGGAGAGAGAACCTTGAAGATCTGCATTGAATCTCCTTGACTGTTCAGCAGAATATAAGTTCACATACATGAGGAAAGTATCTGAGACCAAGGAAAGAGCCATATGAAAGCAATAGAGTAACAGTTCCTGGCACTCACAAAGTGCTGGGAATAATGCATATTCCCATCAGCCAGATTCGAGACATTTATAATTTACATTTTACTGTCTTTCCCTGTGTAGAATACTCAGGAAGATTTTCCTCAGTAGTGGGGAATAATTACCCCCAGCATTAGCACTACTTCAGATAATCAGTTTTAAGTAACATAACAAATCTTAAAAAGAAGTATGGAAATCCAGAGATATCCAGCACCCAAGAAGTTAAGATTCACAATGTCTAGCATCCAGTCAAAGATGACCAGGTATGCAAAGAAGTGAGAAAATATGACCTGTAATGAGTAATAATAAATTGAGACCAAATGGTAGTTGGCATAGATATTAAAATGAGCAGATAAGGACATTAAAACAGTTATAACTGTATTTCATATGTTTAAAAAGTTAAGTACAGAGGATTTTTTCAAAAGTCACAAATCGGCTTACAGAATTGAAAACAACCATGTCTGAGATGAAAAATACACTAAATAGGATTAATGGTAGATTGTATTATTACAGATTAGTGAACTTGAAAGCGTAGCAATGGGAGCTATTCTGAATAAAACAGAAAGAAGAAGAAGAAAAAAAAAGAACTTGTCCTCACTGCTGTCTCCAGTGAAAAGAGCATGAAAACAAGATGAGAGTAAGCTGTGGAACAGGAGAAGATAAAGAGACAGAAAATTTTGAAGAAATAATGGTGGAAAACATTGGAAGATTGACGAAAGCTATATAAACACATCTAAGGAGCCAAGTGAACCTCAAGCATAAGAAACATCAAGAAAACTATACCAAGGCAAGCTGTTGCTCAAAACTAGTGATAAAATAAAAATTTTGAAAGAAACGTGTTTTGTATAAGGAAGCAAGGATAAGGAAGATATCAGTTCTATTGTTGGAAATAATGCAAGAGAGAAGAGGGTGGAGCCACATCTTTAAAGTGTTGGAAGTGTGAGTGTGTGGGGGTCTGTCAGCCTAGAATTCTATGCCCAGCAAAAACATCTTTTAAAAAGGGAGGTCACATTTTCAGACCAGGAAAAAGAGGAAAAATTCTGTATGCATAGACCCATACTACAAAAAATGTTGAAAGATCTCTTCAGGTAGAAGGAAAGTGATACCATATGGAAATATGGACCTTTCCAAAGGAACAGAGAGTACTAGAAATAGTTGAGTACATGGATAAATATAAAAGATTTTCTTAATCAACAAAATCTCTTTAAGAGATAATTGACTACTTAAAAATAGTAACAGTAGGGTGGCACCTGTGGCTCAAAGGAGTAGGGCGCTGGCCCCATATGCTGGAGGTGGTGGGTTCAAACCCAGCCCCGGCCAAAAACTGCAAAAAAAAAAAAAAAAAAGTAACAGTATATTATGCAGTTTATACCATATATAAAAGTAAAATTTATGACAATAATGGCATAAAGCCTAGAAAAGAAGAAATTAAAGTATACTACTATAATTTTCTTATATGTGAAATGGTATATCATCACTTGAAGGTAGCCTGTCTATTATAAAGCCTAAGCAACCACTAAAATTATAAGATATATAGCTAATATGTTGAAAAGGGGGATAAAATAGATTATAAAAATTACTGTTAATCTACAGAGGCTCAAAAAGAGGAAAAAGATTGAAGAATAGGTGGGACAGAAAGGAAACAAATAACAAGATATAGAGCAAGAAATCAGAAATAGTCAGATTCAATTAAAAGAAAATAAGAGTTTATACTGCTTATCTAAATATACTTTATTTAAATGTACTTTAAGTATAAAAATAGAAGTAAAAAGATAAGGAAAGAAAATCAAAAAATAAGAAACCACAGCTGCTCCAGATGAGAAGGAATCAGCAAAAGAACTCCAGAAGTGTGAAGAATCCGACCCAAAGGACACTCCCAAAAGGGAACCACAAGCTCTCTAGCAATGGGTACCAACCAAATCAGAATATTGAAATGTCAGATAAAGAATTCCAAATGTGGATTGTAAATAAGCATATGATACAAAAGAAATATGAGAGACTGAATTCATTTATACATTAAAAAGAATAATAATGATAATTTACCATAACCAAGTGAGCTTCATCTCAGGGATAAAACAAGGATGGTCCAACATACATAAATCTATAAATATGATTCACTACATAAACAGAAGCAAAAACAAAGATCATATGGTCATCTTGATAGATGTAGCAAAAGCAGTTCCCAAAATTCAGCACCCTTTTGTGATGAGAACACGTACTTAACAAAATAGACGTAGGTGGAACATATCTCAAAATGTGAGAAACCCCCAGCCAACATGGTACTTAATGGGGAAAGTTGAAGGAATTTCCATTCTGAACTGGAAATGACAAGGATTCCCACTGTTACCACTTCTGTTCAGCACAGTGGTGGAAGTCCTACCCAGAGCAGTCAGACAAGAGAAGGAAATCATGGTATCCAAATGGGCAAAGAGGAAGTCAAACTGTATTTACTCTTTGCTGATGATATGATCTTACATGTAGAAAACCCCAAGGATTCCTCCAAGAGACTTGTGGAATTGATAAATTCAGCAAGGTCTCAGTTTACATCATTATATACAAATCAGTAAAATTTCTATACAACTGCAGTCAAGCTGAGAGTTAAATCAGAGACTCAATACCTTTCACAATAGTTGTAAGGGAAATAAAATATCAAGGAATATGTCTAACGAAGGAAGTGAAAGATCTCAAAAAAAAGAATAGAAATCACTGAGGAATTAAATTGCAGATAATGTTTACAAAGGAAAAAGGTCATATTCCTGGATCAGCAGACACAACATTGTCAAAATGTCCATACTACCCAAAGTGATTTGCAGATACAATGTGTTCCCCATCAGAATACCAACACTGGTTTTTGCTGATCTAGAAATAATAATTCTGAGCTTTGTTTAGGAGCAGAAAAGAGTCTGAATAGCCAAAGGAACTTTAAGCAAAAGTAACAAGTCTGGATGCATCACTTTCTCAAACTTCGAACTATGCTACAAGGTTATAGTAACCAAAAGAGTATGGTGCTGGCACAAAAATGGAGATGTAGACTAGTGGAATAAGAACAGCTCAAATATAAAACCATCCACAGATCGCCATTTAATCTTTGACAAAGTAAACAGCAATATTCCCTGGAGATGAGAAGCCCCATTCAATAAATGGTGCTGGGAAAATTGGATATCCATATGTAGAAAAACGAAGTAAGATCTATCTCACTACTCACTAAAATCAACTCAAGATAGATAATAGACTTAAATATTTTTAAGACTTGAAGCCTTAGAATTCTAGAAGCAAATGTGGAAAAAACTCTTTAGATATCAGCCTATGCAACGAATTTATGGAGAATACCCAAATGGCAATCACAGTAAAAGTAAAGGGGACATGATTGAATTAAAAAGCTTCTGCACAGCCAAGGAAACAATCAACAAAGCAAATAATCTGTGGAATTTGAGAAATTATTTGCACGCTGTATATCCAATTCAAGGTTAATAAACAGAATTTATAAAGAACTCAAGCACATCAGTATGAAAAATCAACCCCACTAAAAAGTGGGTAAAAGACATCAAGAGAAGATTTTCAAAAGAGGATAGACTAATGGCTAATAAAAAAATGCTCCACACAATTAGTGCTTCACAACACTAATAATCAGAAAAACAGTCAAAACCATGACAAGGTATCACCTATAACCCCAGTAAGATGGCTTTTATAAAAACAATCCAAACAATAGATGCTGGCATGAATATAGAGAAAAAGTAACACTTATATGCTGTTGGTGGGACTGCAGACTAGTCCAAAATCTATGGAAGATAGTATGGAGATTCCTCAAAGAACTAACGGGAGACCTGCCATTTGATCAGCAGTCCCACCGCTAGGATTTGCCCAAAGAACAAAAAGTCATTTTATCACAAAATACGCATACTTGAATGTTTATTTTAGCACAGTTCATTATCACAAAGAGGTGGAATCAATTCAAATGCCCATGAATTCATGAGGGGAGTAGTAAAATGTATACCATATAACACTATTGAGCCTTAAAAAAGTACATTGACATCCTTTGTAACAATCTGTATGAACTGGAGACCATTCTGCTAAAAGAAGTATCACAAGAATGGAAAAACAACCACCACATATGCTCAATATTAAATTGCAACCAACCAATCAGTAGTCATGGGCACAGATGGAAATCAATAAAAATCAAGCAGGTGCCGTGGGGGGGAGGTGAGGAGGGGGATGGGTGAATGCATACCTAATGGGTACAATGTACACTATCTGGGTGGTGGGCACACTTAGAACTTTGACTCAGCCGTATAAAAGCAATCCATAAAACATTTGCACCCTCGTAATATTCTGAAATTTAAAAAGTTAGAATGTGGAAAAAGATAGTTACAACATGCTGTTGCTAACAATAGGAATGCCGGAGTGACTGAATTAATGTCACACAAAGTAGATTTCAGAAAAAGAATATTACTAAGGGTAAAGAAGGTCATTTCATAGAGATAAGTGGTCAATTAAGATTTAGCATTCCTAAGTGTTTTAACATAGCTTCAAAGTACCTAAAGCAAAAACCAATAGAAATAGGAGAGACAAACTGACAATTATAGTTGATTTCAGTACTTTGAATGTTAGAACAATTATTTAGAAAATCAGTGAGGCTTTGATAGACTTGAACAATAGTATCAGCCAACCTGAGTTGATTGACATTTATGAAACACTCCACCCATGATAGGAGAATACATATTTCTCTAAGGGCTCATGAACATTTACTAAGATAAACCATAGTTTGAACCATAATACAAGAGTAAATAAATTTTAAAAGGATTCAAGTCATACATGGTAGAATTAAATTATAAATTAATGACAACAAAAAGCCTTGGAAAATTCCTAAATATTTGAAAACCATAACTAAATAACTCATGGATTAAATAAGAAATCAAGAGAGAGATTAGAAAGTATTTTGAAATGAATGATAATGAAAACACAGTATTTATGGAATTTTGAGATGCCACTAATGTGAGGTACCATGTGGGTTTGAAAAGAAAGGTTTCAAATCAGTGACACATTCCAGCATAGGAAACTAGAACAAGAGTACAGTAAGCCCAAGAAAGGAAATAGGAAGGACAAAACAATTCAGTGAGGAAACAGGAAAACAATAGAGAAAATCAAAGAAACAAAAAGCTCTTTTCTTTGAGAAAATTAATTGATAAATCTTTCACCAGCCTTATCAGAAATAGTAGAAAGACAACAAATTACCAATATTAAGAATGCAGGATACATTTCTACAGATTCTACATTTATTTATTTATTTATTTATTTATTTTTTAGAGATAGAGTCTCATTTTATTGCCCTCTGTGGAGTGCCCTGGTGTTACAGCTCACAGCAACCTCCAACTCTTGGGCTTAGGTGATTCTCTTGCCTCAGGCTCCTGAGTAGCTGGGACTACAGGTTCCTGCCAGAATGCCTGGCTATTTTTTTGTTGCAGTTTGGCTGGGGTCGGGTTCTGAAATGGGCAGGTTCCCAGCCCATCTCCTAGGCCTCCTCCCTCACCCAGGGTCAACTCCAAGAACAGGCTTCCCAGCTCATTCCCAGGTCCCCTCCTCCCCTCCCAGAGTCAATTCTGAGAACAGCCTTCAGAACAAGGAAGCACGAAAAGTCCCAAGTTCAAGTTCCTGGTGGACAAACAATGGTGGAAACTTACCCAAATTGTAACTCCCAAGCTGTAACCCCGCCCTGAGCTAACTGGCCACATCTCGCTTCTGTACTAGCATGCTTGCTCAGCTATGCAAAAAAAACTATAAAAAGACAACCTGCCCCCTACTTGGCCTCCAACTGTCTCAGAGCAGCAGCCCCCTGCTCAGAGGAAATAAATCACCAATCGATTGCACTTAAGTGGGGTCTGAGTCTGTCCTTTCAGGTCTCGATGGTTACAACAGTTCGAACCCACCACCCTCAGTATATGGGGCCGGTGCCCTACACACTGAGCCACAGGCACCACCCAGATTCTACAGTTATTAAAAGAAATTTGAAGGATATAAATTATCAAATTTTATTCTGATAAAAATATATAACCTTAATTGTCTTTTATCTATTAAAGGGAAGATGTCATTAGAAACCTTCCTTCAAAGAAAACTCTAGACCCAAATATATCAAAATAATATTTGAGTCAATGAAATGGAAAAAGGATAGACTTTTCAACAGATGGTGCTAGAACCATTGGATTTCCATATGCAAAAAAGAAAAAATATAGCCAGGTATGGTTGCTGGAGCTTTGTAATCCCAGGTACTGAGGAGGCTGAATGGGGAGAATGGCTTCAGCCTGAACAACATAGATTCTATCTCAAAAATAAGTAACTAAATAAAAATAAACTTGTATTCTTACCTTATGTCATATTATAAAAATTTATTAGAGACCTACAATAAAACTTCTAGGCAAAAACAAAACATGGGAGAAAATTCTTATGAACTTGGATAAGCAAAATTTCTTAGCTGTGATGCCCAAAACAAGATCAATAAGTGAACAAATTGATCGATTGGATTCATCAAAATTGAAAAATATTTTAAAATACCAAAGGAACGTACGTGTTCAGTGACAAAGGAGGTATGTAGGCAGGACAGTGGTTGGAAGGTGGTCATTGGATTTAGCACATCTGGAAATGCCATCTAAAGTAGAAATGTCAGAAATTTATTGATTTGCAAATACCGTTGAGCATTTTAATCTGGTAGAACTGTTAAGTAGTACAGAGATGTTTATGGATTTTATTTTTTAGGCTCAATTATATATATATATCTTTAGGTTAATAATTTTTAAACTTTTATGATTATATAAGTGATTACTTATCTTTTAAAAATATAGAAAGCTTTGAAGACAGAGGCGAACGATAATTGTTCCATGGAGAGAAAACCATTATTACTAATATCATTTTTGGTATACTGTCTTTTTAATCATATATGTGTGTTTTTTTAAAATAACAGAACTTATAGCCTCCTATACCCATGGTTTTATGTTATACTTTCTTTGTATAGAAAATGTGATGAACATTTTTTCATGCCATTTAATATTTTTTAAAAAGACTTTTAGCAAGTATTTAACATTTTGTAATTAAAATTTCCTAAAGAAGTTATGAGATATAGATCTTGCATATGTGTGAAATAGAAATCATCTTCATTTCTGTATGTAATATCTTGGGCATCATATTATTTCTTTTACAGTATCAATTTAATAAAGTATAGAATTGTCTTAGTGACATTGATAGAGGCAGAATTGATGGCCTTTGTTACTTCCTTCATTCTGAAGATGTGTAAGAGCCTATATTTAGGTAATTCTAGTAAGTGAGTTTTGATTATTTCAGATTTCTAAGAGGTGGGGGAAATAATGCCACTTGATGTCAAATTTGGTTGCAAATTTAGTCTTACCAAATAACATGTATTCAATTTTATTTTATTTTATTTTATTTTGAGACAGAGTTTTAAGCTGTAGCCCTGGGTAGTGTGCGGTGGCATCATAGCTCACAGCAACCTCAAACTCTTGGGTTTAAGAGATTGTCTTGCCTCAGCCTCCCAAGTAGCTGAAACTACAGGTGCCCACCACAATGCCTGGCTCTTTTTTGATTGTAGTTGTCATTGATGTTTGGCAGGCCCGGGCTGGATTCAAACCCGCCAGCTCCAGTATATGTGGCTGGCGCCCTAGCTGCTGAGATACAGGTGCCAAGACTAAATTCAATTTTTTTGGAAACTATTTTGAGATTTTGTTTTTTAAACTTAACGTGATTCTTTTCATATCTACTTTATTTGCCATCCAAGTTTGTTAGCTGTTTTGCCACAAATATAACAGAAAAACAGATGTAAAAGAGAGTAAAGTTTTTTAAAATAGAAATTAAAACTGTATTGCATACTGTAATTAGAACTTTGCAGTTCACTGGAGCAGTTTTATTTGTATATGAGACTTGTGTTAAGTGTCCACATGAAGCTAGTTTTTCTGTTTTTAAAAACAGATGTAAAAGAGAATAAAGTTTTTTAAAATAGAAATTAAAACTGTATTACATAGTGTAATTAGAACTTTGCAGTTCACTGGAGCAGTTTTATTTGTATATGAGTTTTGTGTTAAGTGTCCACATGAAGCTAGTTTTTCTTAGTATGATCTAAAACCTTATTGAAACTCAGTACCAAAAATGGACCTCAGCATATTATGAGCTTCATGTTGATATCTTCCTGCTTTTCAGTCTGATTAATTTCTTATATTCATAATATACTTATAAATTTTTCTATCTGTAGAAATCGTGAGATCCTGGAAAATGTGTTAGCTGTCATCCTGGCTATTCTTGTGGCTTTTTTGGGATCTATTCTGCTCATACAAGGCTTCTTCAGAGATATCTGGGTCTTCCAGTTCTGCCTGGTGATAGCCAGCTGTCAGTACTCACTACTTAAGGTACCGGCATCTTTTTTCATAGTATGGTATATATTTGTGTTAAAAAAACAGAATGTTTTGTACCACTCTTTATAGTAAGACAATAATTTTCAGGGTTGTTTTTTTTTTTTTTTGGATGTTTATATAAGATTGTATAAGAAACAGAAAGGGATGTAAACTTAAAAAATATAGTAGACCCTCTGTAAGTTGACCACCCAAGGAGCTGTAACAAACTGGTGAACAGATGGAGATGGTCAACATACGGAGTGAGGCCTGCAGTACTGATATGTACTTGTGATGCATGTCTGATCTGAAAATTAGGTCAACATAGGTTAATGTAAGGAGGTGGTCAACTATGGAGGTTCTACTATAATTATATGTAAATAGAGCTTCCGAAAAACTTTTATATTACAAGAAAATAATTGTATATTTGTTAAAGACTTCGCATTCTCGAGATTTATTTCCTTTTAACTCAGCAACATTAACTCTCCCACTCTCATCTTTTGAGTCTTCTATTCTGTGGGGGAAATTTATTAAAGTCTGTCATAAGTAATAAATATATTCCTTTGGAACATTGAAAAGAGAAGATAAATGTCACTTCATTATTCTTTAATAGTGACTCAGCAAACCAAACGTTACTAATTTTAAACTTTCAAAAAAATGAGAGAATCAACTCAACATAAAACCAAAGTTTCACTTTCTATTTAAATTGGTATAGATAATTAACACAAACTGTTTCCTTCCTTTTCTTTCCCAGTAAATCCCCTTTGCTTGTTTGCCTTAGGCATGCTAACCTACAGAGGCTTCAGGCATCCTAAACACTATGCCTTTAGTGCTGTTTGTACTCTAAGCTGTTCTTTTTCTCTCTCTCTCCGTTTATGGCTGTATATCTGGAGTGAGCCACCTAAGTCATCAGCTTCATTTCTTGAAGACTCATTCCTTTTTTCCTCATTGTAGTGAAATTACAGTCCCTGTGGTTGCTTGTCATCATTCTAATTGCTAAATCCATGTCCTTTTCTTAGTCTCTATTCCCTTGAGGCTACTTCATTTAATACCTATTGATACTGTCCTCCTGCTATGTGCTCATTGTTGATCTGAGATTTTATACCACCCTGGTGATTCTCATGCTTTTTAGATGACTCTCTTCTCTTTTGTTGATGTTTCTCTGTTCTTTTGACCACTTCTTAATTTATGATAATTCTCCAGGGTTTTATTTGGCTGCCTTCTCAGTTTATAGTTCCTTGCCAGTGAAGTCATCCTCTTTTATTACTTTATTTGTGCCCCATATATGACATTTATATCCAGATTTATATCTCAAAGCCTTTGCCTCTTTTCTTATATGTGTATTCAGCAGACAGTTGGGAATAGTTAAAAAATGGCACATTATTATCTTCTGATTAATTTTTCTTTTCCAATTTCTTTGCTTTTGACTATGGCAAAGAAATATTTATATACAGTAAGGAGCCAAGCACTAAGGTGAATCTGTCTACCATTTGCTAGTTCAGAAACTGTAAGCTAGATGCAAATTATTAATTAACGAAAATAAGTAATCTTACTTCTTGACTCTTATCAGGAAAAGATTTGAGAAGTTTTTAATATCACAGTGATATCAGTATCTGGAACTGATGTGTGGAACAGAATTATTGGAGGTCATTTTGTGATTGTAGAATATTTACTTCAAAGCCTTTTAGGCATTTTGTAAGTTGCGTGTAAGGTTATCAGGAAGGACTTCAGAGTAATTTGTCTTTTTGTTTCATTTTTAGAGTGTTCAACCAGATTCTTCTTCTCCTAGACATGTAAGTCATTCTTATATGGCTGTAATTTGTAGTTTCTTAATATTTTTCAAAGGCTTTTATTTTTTAGAATGCATAATTGAATTAAGATTTATTCTATTATTTTCTTATCTAAGTTTTGACACAATACTATAAATATAGGTGATTTGTTAGCTTGAAATAAAATGACATTGTACTTGTGGAGTCTAAATCTTGGTTGAAAATGATTCATTTTTAGGCAGCTTGCTTCAGGAGGAGGTTATCAGATAGGTAGATATTGTTTCTATAAACTTGTGATTACTTAAGTATTTGTATTTAATATATTTTAAATAATTAGATTTATGATAGATATTGAAGAATGAATTTTGAAGTAGTTAAAACCATTTTGTTTCACTTAAGTAATCATTGGGAGCAAGGATAAAGAAGTAATAAATTAGTCTGCTGTTAAGGCCATCGCACTAAGTGTTAAGATAAAAACTTTGTCTGCTTTGTGATTTTAGATGAAAGTATTATCTGCCTAGCACTATTTATTGTGAAGTATGAACAAAGTTTTTAGATCTAACTTGAATACTTATTTAATAGAAAGGCCAAAGGGTATTCTCTTTAAAGTAGTTAAAAAGTATTAATAGATTTCGAGGATAGATTATGATGGTGCTTGCTGAATGTTTTTTATCCATATACTGGAATAATTAATAGTGGGAATAGATGGCAAAATAAAACAAGGAGGAAAATGATTTTCTTTTGACTGATTATGTTTATTATTTTGTAGGAATAGTTTTGAAATATAATGACATACAGAAGCATTGCTTTTTAACTTTTTATTTTGATATAATTTCAGACTTAGAAAAAAGTTGCAAGGGTAGTACAAAGAAATCCAAACACCACTCACCCAGACTCCCTGTGTTAACATCTTAACCATGTTTGCTTAATCCCTATCTAGAACATGACCTCTCCCACATGGTAACTCTTTACCTCTAAGCATCTCAGTGTCTATTTTCTAGACACAAAAGCATACCTTCACATAACTTAATGTAGTTGTAAAACTAGAACATTAACATTGATATAGTTCTATTTCATAAACCACAGATCTTGGTTCTGGTTTTGCCTGTTCATTCAATGGCAATAGAAAATCTCTGATTATGTTTGGTTCCCAAATTTCCTTTGATCTGGAACAATTCTTTGGTATTTGTCTTTCATGATATTGAAATATTTGGATATAGGCCGCTTTATAGACTGTCCCTCAATTTGAGTTGAATGGTTTTTTTTCTGATTTGATACAGGCCATGCTTTTTTGGTTAGGAATGCTACAAAAGTGATGTGTTCAACTCAGGATATGATATGAGGATGCACATTTTTTTTGTCTCATTTTTAGTGATGTGAACGTTGACCATTTGGTTAAGGGGA
>NW_003852591.1:674902-678183 GCF_000181295.1 Otolemur garnettii
TGTCCTGTGCATTATAGGATGGTTAGCGTTCTCTTTGGCTTCTACCCACTGCATGCCAGTGGTACCACCTCAATTGTGGCAACAAAAATGGATCCAGGCGTTGCCATATGTCTCCTGGGAGGCCAAACTTCCTCCCTTTTCCTTAAGATTCACTCCTCTACTTTAAAGTTACTGTTTTTCTCTCATAGTTAATATATGTCTAAAGCAGATTATTTTATTCAGTGGACTATAACATGACAAATACTGTTTATTTGATGATCACATTGTCTTTGATTGAGCCACTGGGAATCCATCAAGCTGCCTTTCCTTATCCTTTTGAAGCATCTCTGTCATTCTTTGTACGTCTACCTTTTTGTTAGAACAATATGTTCTACGTTGAGCTTATAATTTACCTACTCTCGCCTGAAACTGGCATGCCTTCATATAACTTAATGCAGTTATGAAACTAGAACATTAACATTGAGCCTTGGGTTTTTGTATGTATTTATAAACTAAGATCTGGAAGCTAGAAATCTTTCTTACTAGAATGTCATTGCCTCTAGGTCTTCTCAGTAGAGAAAACTACGGTATAATATGTATGTGTGTGTACACACACACGGATCTTATCAATTCTTATATTGATTTACAGGCATATTTAAAATAATGAGTTCATACTGATACATCTAATTTTATTTTGTTTTATATTTTATTTTGTTATTATTATTTTTTTTTTGAGACAGAGTCTCAAGCTGTTGCCCTGGGTAGAGTGCCATGGTGTCACAGCTCACAGCAGCCTCAAACTCTTGGGCTTAAACAATTCTCTTACCTCAGCCTCTCAAGTAGCTGGGACTACAGGCGCCCACCACAAGGCCTGGCTATTTTTTTGTTGTTGCAGTTGTCATTGTTGTTTTAGCTGGCCTGGGCTGGGTTTGAACCCACCAGCCTTGGTGTATGTGGCTGGCGCCCTACCCACTGAGTTACCAGGGCCGCCCAGATACATCTAATTTTAATTCAGAGTCAAAGTTCAGTTCATTCTATTCTTCCTCCTTTCTATGTCATTTCCTTCTGTGAGTGTCAGAAACTTGGCTTCCATATGGAAGAATTTTGTATCCTTAAACATTAGGCATCAGTAATCTCAATAGTTATGACTTTTAAACTAACTAATCTGACTTTTTAAAAAATATCATTTTCAGGGTCATAATCGTATCATTGCCTACAGTAGACCAGTTTATTTCTGTTTATGTTGTGGTCTTATTTGGCTCTTGGATTATGGTAGCAGAAACCTGACTGCAAGCAAATTCAAATTATATGGAATAACGTTCACCAATCCACTGGTGTTTATATCAGCCAGGGATTTCGTTATAGGTGAGTTTTCTTAAAGTATCTAATCTTAACCTTCATTTATTTTTATATCATCAGCTCACTGATAAATATGTTAACTAAACAGATAAAATAGTTTTAATAAGTTTTTTTTATATATATTTCTCTCTGAGGAACAAAACCATAGGGCTATGATGAATGAAAAAAGCTAATGATAACAAATACATAGTAATTTTATGTCCTTGAAGGAGGTGTAATGGAAAGATTTGTTTTGATTCTTTATCTTAGATCCCTATTATGTGAAAATAGTTGAAATCTTAAAAGGAATTGTTCATAGGTTGAAAAGATTTTATTTAATACCCATCCAATTATGTCTAGACAAGTAATTTAAAATGGTTATCTTTTAAAACTTATTAGTAGCTGATGTTAATTTTGGATTCTTTTTTGTCATTTATGATCTTTCAGTGAGTAAAAGGTGGCTATAGTATAATATTTTTAATGTACTTTTCTTTCCTTCTATAGTGTTTACACTCTGTTTCCCAATAGTATTTTTCATTGGTCTTCTGCCTCAGGTGAATACATTTGTAATGTACCTTTGTGAACAGTTGGATATTCATATCTTTGGTGGTAATGGTGAGTATTTCTTTATAAAAATTATAGCTTCACAGTATTAGTTTTACAGATAATGAGCTAATACACTGAACATTAAAATGCTTTACCAGTTTTCAGTTGAGAATTGAAATTAGAAGAAAAGACATTTAATAATTGAAAATTTAGAAACAATTTGTAGGCAAGAACAAGTAGTCCAGTCTGTTATTTTACTGGAAGATCCAGGAGTAATGGAGTAGATGTGTAAGAAGTGATAAAATGTCTGAGATAAAAGTTACAGAAAGTCTCCACAGAATCCATATAAACTTAGGAGACATTTATAAAACATCATCTATTCCCAATAGAATAAAGTTTGATGCATGGCATCGTATTTGGATTTTAATCTGGCATGTCTTTGTATTTGGTTTCAAGGTTTTGCTTTATTTGTAGAATGGGAACACCAAAACCAGAATCTAAGAGCATTTTACTAAATAAAGTTACTATTTTAAGAAATATCTCTGTTTGTAAAGTAGAATATGTGGACATGAGTTGATATACTTACAAAATCTATTCCTCTATCACATGTATATTTAATTTAACTTATTGATTGATTGAGTTTTAGAGACAGGTTCTCTCTGTCTCCCAGCTGGTTTTAAACTCCTGGCCTAAAGCAATCCTCCTGCCTCAGCTTCCCAAAGTGCTGGGATTACAGGTGTGAGCTACTGTATTCAACTTAAATATATTTTATTTAAAAAATAAGACCATACCAGTATTACTCTGGAATAGATAATGGTTTGCAAAGTTGAAAATAGTCCTATTGGAAGCCCCCATAGTTAAAACATGCCATTATTTAGTTTAACTAGATAAACTAAAATTTTACTAGAAGATGAGTATGCAATTAGGGAAATAAATGAAAGAAATTACTGTAGCTTTATGGTTCACGTCTCTTCACACTTCACATTTGTAGTCCTTGTTTATCTTCCGGATTTATGCATTGAAATCCTGTCTGTGGATAAAATGGGGATAGTATGGCTTAAGTTCCAAATAAAAACAGAGCCTTTTCTGTGTTGTTATATGTCACACCTACAGCATTTTTAATGTTTTGAATTTTTTGAAAGGGTGCAAATTAAGGCAGAGCTGATTTCATGGATTCAGTTTAGTTTAATGGGTAAAAGACAGTTTCAATACTTAGGGACTACTGGTATTATATTACTGTGTTATTCTAAATATTATGAGAAGGGTTTAGTATAAGTAATTTATAATAGCAGACTTTGTCATAATTTAAAAATTTGTATAAGGCATTGGATTTTTAATATCTGATAGAGAAAGCTTTTTCTATAGACTTATGTTATGATCATCATATAAAATTACCTTTAAAGGACATCTGTCACCGT
>NW_003852591.1:679041-686761 GCF_000181295.1 Otolemur garnettii
TTCATCTAGTATAGGGGTAGGCCTGTAATCATAGACTATGAAATTATTTTACATTTCTAGTTAAGAACTTATGTAACTACATTTCATATTCAAGTTTCTTTAAAGTTATAAAAGTAAGTTTAAGGACTGTAATATAAAATACATGCTAGTAAAAATTAATACATATGAAATTTAATTCATTGTTGGATTAGAAGGATCTGGATGAATCTTATGAGCTCCCTTTTTAAGAAGTTTTCACCAAATTAATGAACTTAAAAATTTTTTGTACACAACTTTGAACCCTTAACTCATACTTGTGGGGTTTTTTGTTTGCTTTGTTTTGTGATTAAGGCAGGATAATCAGAATGATAGGGTGGGAAGGACTGAAAAGTGAGTTGCAGCAGCCTTCCGTGCCTCGTTTATTAGATAGAACGTAGAGAGCACTGACCGTATGCCAGGTACTAGGCTGAAAATCCTGCCTTTAAGGAACTACTGGGTTAGCTATGGTTGATAAATCTAGCATGTTCAATACGGAGTAATGAAGGTTATAAAAACAGTGCTATGGGTATACAAATCAAGACTATTTAGCTAAAAGGGATTTAAAACAATTTTCTAAGGGAGTGAGTTTCACCAAATTTTGAAGACTAAATAGACATTAGCTAATTAAAACCAGGGATGAAGAGCTATGGAGTTGTAGGAAACAGCAAATAATTTGGAATTGCTACTTAAGGAAATAAAGCTTTTGATAAGCCTGGAAAGGTAAGCAAAGACTAGATCATGAGATATCTTTTATCCTAAATGTGTTGCGATGAAGATGAAAAACCATCAGTGTACGTGAGGTAGAGCAAGGTAAAGATTAAAGTTACATTCTAGAAAGATGGCTTATCTCCTCTGTAAAGGAGATTAAAGTCTTAGCAGGAGAGATCAAAGTAGGGAGCCT
Source organism: Otolemur garnettii (assembly GCF_000181295.1). NCBI lineage: Eukaryota > Metazoa > Chordata > Mammalia > Primates > Galagidae > Otolemur > Otolemur garnettii. The sequence continues at coordinate 679,961 of NW_003852591.1, forward strand.
GTTGTGCTATAATGTTCAAATTAGAGGGACTTAGCTAAAGTTGAATTCCATGAATATATTAAGGGACTACTGTCTGGATAAAGAGAAAAAGCCACATGTACGATGATTTCTGGATAAGTTCTGGCGTAAACGACTGGCTAGATAGCAGTGCTAATGCACAAGATTGAAACCATGGAGTTTGTCAGGGAAGGTGATTATTTACATTTGTATACTTTACTTGTTAATATTTATGAGATATTTATATTTTATAATATTTATATTCAGAGACTTATAGTAGATAGTCTTATGTAAAGAGGTTTAATGTAATTCATAGATTTAGAAGTCACAAACCAAATTCAATAAAATGTGAGAAGACTGTTAATGTGGATTGACAAGAAAAAATAGATGGGAAAAAACCCTTGGAAATGCCAGTATTTGAGTGTTGGATACAACCAAATTGCGTAAAGGAAATTTCAGAGGCAATGGAGTCTGAAGAAAGTTTTTATTGAATTTGGCAGATAATAGGATATTAGTGACTTAGCGAAAATGGCTTCTTTGGTGTTTTGGTTAAGGAAGCCAGATTAATATAAGTTGGGGTTTAAATATATATTAAGGAAATGTATTCTACACTTTCTAGAATATAGTTAGGGGATACACACATACACATACAATGGGAATTGTTTTCTGGGTTTTGTTTTTAAACAAGCACCGAGACTAGATTGCATTTTGAGAGTGAGAAGGAAAAGTCTAGTAGAAGGAAGGTAATTGATGGAGATAAGCCCAAGAAGGAACTTGAGGCAGTAAGATCCAAATCCAGGCTTCTCTCATAGACAGTACCTATAACCCACCTGGCTGAGGCGTTAGATCGTGTTTTGAGTCATGTTTTGGAAAAGGAATCATTATTTGAAAATTGTAATTGTGCAAATTAACAAGTGCAGGAAGTTTTCTAGCCTAGTATAGAAAGGTTATTCAATTACAATTATACAGAAGAACAGCAGCGATTATAAAAGTGCCAGCTACGCTTCTGTGTCTGAAGGTGGCCAAGAAAGTCAGTGTTTTTTTCTTTCTGGGTGTGGCATTTGCGTTAGATGATTTTAGTTTGAAGTGTGACTCCCGTTTATAATATAATGAGCAGGGATTATGTACAGGCATACCTTATTTTATTGTGCTTCACTTTATTAACCTTCTCAGATATTGTAGTTTTTACAAAATGAACATCTGTGGCAACCCTCCGTGAGCATGTCTGTCGTGTCACTTGGAATAGCGTGTGCTCACTTCATGTTTCCGTGTCACATTAGGGGAACTCCCAGTGTTTCAAACTTTATTATTATTATATCTGTTACGGTGATTAGTGATTAGTGATCTTTTTTGTTATTGTAACTGTTTGGGAGCCACCACACACCACATCCATAGAAATGAAGATGAAATTAATAGATCAGCGTAGTGTGTGTGCAGCGTAGTGTGTGTGCAGACTGCTCCATTTCCCCATCTCGCCCTCTCCTCAGGCTCCCTGTTCCCTGAGGCACACCTATATTGAAATTAGCCTCTAAGTATTCAAGTGAGGGGAAGAGTCACATGTCTCTCACTTTAAAGCAAAAGCAAGAAAGTAAGCTTAGTGAGGAAAGCATGTTGAAAGTCAAAACAGGGCAAAAGCTAGACCTCTGGTGCCAAAAAATTATCAAAGTTGTGAATGCAAAGGAAAAGCTCTTCAGAATTGAAAGAATAACAAGAGAGCAGAACAGCCTTATTGCTGGTACAGAGAAAGTCTGACTGGTCTGGATAGAAGAGTAAACCAGCTATGATGTTCTCTTAAGCCAAACCCAAATTGGGGGCCAGGTGCTAACTCTCTTCAATTCCATGAAGGCTGAGAGAGGCGAGGAAGCTGGCAGAGGTTGGTCCACAAGGTGAAGGCAGCAGCTGTCTCTGTCACATAAAAGTGCAAGGCGAGGCAGCAGGTGCTGACGCGGAGCTGCGGCGAGGCAGCCACAGATCCGGCTGAGCTCGCTGAGGGCAGGTGGTACTGGAAGGAGATGCCATGTAGGATCTTCACAGCTCGAGAGGAGAAGTCGAGGCCTGTCTCCAAAGGGCGGGTTGCCTCTCTTATTATGGGCTGATGCCCCTGGTGACTTTAGGTGGAAACCAGTGCTCATTTACCACTCTGAAAATTCTGGGGCCTTAAAGAATTTGGCTAAATCATCTCTGGCTGTGCTTTGTGAATGAAACAACAAAGCCTAGATGACAACATGTCTGTTCAGAACATGGTTTAGTGGGTATTTTGAGCACACTGTTTCAGCTGCTCGGAAGAAAAGATTCCTTTCAAACATTACTGTCCATTGACGATGCACCTCGTCACTCAAGAGCTCTCTTGGAAGTGTACAAGCAGATTAATGCTGTTTGTGGGCTAGCACAACACCCACTCTCTGCGGCCCGTGCATCAAGAAGTAATTTTGACTATTAAGCATGCATATCATGCGTGACTTATGACTTGAGAAATCTATTTTGTATGACTGTCGTTTCTGTAGTTAGTGATTCCTCTGGTGAATCTGGGAAAAGTAAATTGGAAACTTGGAAAGAATTCAACATTCTAGAAGCCATTAAGCACATCATGATCTGTGGAAGGAGGTCAAGCTATCAGTATTTACAGGGGTTTGGAAGAAGTTGATTCCAACTCTCATAGATGACTTTGAGGGATTCAAGATTTCACTGGAGAAATTAACTGCAGATGTGGTGGAAATAGCAAAAAAAGCTGGAATTTTAAGTGGTGCCTGAAGATGTGACTGAACTGTTGCAGGCTTATGATCAAACTACAAGGGATGAGGAATTGCTCCTGGTGAAGATGCTGTGAACACTGTTGAGATGACAGTAAAGGATTCAAACAATTACATGAAATTAGTTGATAAAGCAGGGGCCAGGTTTGAGAGGGCAGGCTCCAATTCTGAAAGAAGTTCTACCGTGAGTAAAATGTTATCAAACCGCGTTGCATGTCACAGAGGATTCACTTGTCAATGGGAGAGCCACTTAATGCAGCAAACTTCATTGTCTTATTTTACGAAATTGTCACCACCACTCTAACTTTCCACAGCCACCACCCTGATCAGTTAGTAGCCATCAACATCAAGGCAAGACCCTATACTGTGCAAAAATTATGACTCACTGAAGGCTCAGATGATGGTTCCCATTTTTTTAATAGATGAGAGTATAGTTTGAAGATGTCATTTATTTGTACTGGAACACAAAATTTGTGGCTCATTGCAGTATCAGCTTTATTATACTGGTCTGGAACCAAACCTGCAATATCTCCAAGGTACACCTGTATGAGGCTTTGAGTATAGCAGTGTTTGTATTGGTAAAACCCTGATGATGGGCCAGGCACAGTGGATCATGCCTGTAATCCCAGTACTCAGAAGACGGAAGTGGAGGATTGCTTGATGACCGGTCTGGGCAACACTGCAAGACCCTCTCTCTTTAAATAAAAAAATAAAAATACACACACATATATATGAAGAATAACTAGGTATTTTGTTGCATGCCTGCAGTCCCAGTTGCTTGGGAGGCTGAGGTGGGAGGATCACTTGAGACTAAGTTTATGGCTTGTGGTGAGCTATGATTGTGCCACTGCCTTCCAGCCTGGGTGACAGAGTAAATTCTTTGTGCTGTTTTTTTTTTTTTTAACACACATGAAGATTTATAGATACTTAAAATAATTATAGTATAATTCTGATGGAGTACTATGATAGGATGTTAGGTGTGCTGTGAAAATTTTAAAGATCATTAAATAAATCAATTTTGAAAGCAGTTCAAAGCACGGTGTTTTTTTTACTCTTTTTTTTTGATCAACATAACTATAGGTTCAAATGTGTTGTGAGATAAAAAAGGTTGGAAAACGCTGAGTTAGAATAATTGGGGAATTTATTGCATACCTTTAGGAATGGTTTAATTTCTCTTTTCATCTGTCTATTCACTCTTATAGGCTTTTATGTCTTTTTTAAAAATTAAATCATAGCTGTGTACATTAATGCAATCATGGGGTATAGGCTATTATGTCTATGTGACGTCTACTTTCCCTTGGGGCGGGGCAGACAGAGTCTCATTATATTGCCCTTAGTAGAATGCTGTGGCTCACAGCAACCTCAAACTCTTGGGATTAAGCCATTCTCTTGCCTCAGCCTCCCAAGTAGCTGGGACTACAGGTGCCCATCACAATGCCTGGCTATTTTTTGTTGCAGTTGTCGTTGTTTAGCTGGCCTGGGCCGGGTTCCATCCCACCAGCCTTGGTGTATGTGGCTGGCACCGTAACCACTGTGCTACAGGCGTCGAGCCTATTTTCCTTTTGTTCTTGTTTTTCCTTGAACTTCTTTTTGTTTCTTAAATTTTTTTTAATAACAGTTTTTTTCTTGGTAGTTGCTCAGGCTGGTCTCAAACTCCCAAACTCAGGCCTCCCAAAGTGCTGAGATTACAAGCATGTGCCACCACGCCAGCCTCCTTGAACTTTTTAGTTAGGATGCACGGTTCATTAAAAGCTAAATATTTTTCTTTAAGACTATTCTAGCAAATCCTATGAACATGTGTAAACATTTCTAGTGTGTCCCTAGTCTTTAGTGATTTTGGCCAGTATTTAATAAAGTGATCACATGCAGAGCTTGGTAGAAGTCAAGACCCACTCCAGCGAGCGAAATAAACCTGCCTTTTAATCTTTCGACCTAGGGCAGCTTCCTCAAGTAGTTTTATTCTTCATAGTTTCTGTCCTCCCACTTCTGAATCAGAATTCATTAACAACTCAAGAGGTAGCTGGGTTTGGTTTTTGCTTTTTATGTTTATAGTTAGTGGCTTGGCTTGGTGCCTATAGCTCAAGTGGCTAAGGCGCCAGCCACATACACCAGAGCTGGCAGGTTCAAATCCAGCCCTGGCCTGCCAAACAACGATGACAACTACAACCAAAAATAGCCGGGCATTGTCGTGGGCACCTGTAATTCCAGCTATTTGGGAGGCTGAGGCAAGAGAATAGCTTAAGCCCAGGAGGTGGAGGTTGCTGTGAGCTGTGATGTCACAGCACTCTACCCAGGGCAACAGCTTGAGGCTCTGACTCAAAAAAAAGTATAGTTAGTGGCTGAATAGAAGTAGTAGTTACTTTGAATTTTTTTTACAGGTAATTTGTAAGTTAAGGAGATTTGTTAAGGAAGTTAAGGAAGTTCAGGCCGTTATAACCTGAGTACCGTGTACTAGGGTGATATACAAACAGCAGTGTACAGTTCTTGAGACTGGAAGTCAGAGGTCAGAGTGCTGGCATGGTCAGGTTCTGGCGAGGACTGTCTTCCAGGTAGCAAACAGCTGGCTCCTTATATCCTTAGATGACAGACAGGACTGGAGAGCTCTGTGAGGTTCCTTTTGTAATGACAATATTCCTAGTCGTGAGGGTTCCTCATGACCTTCTTACCTCCTTCCCAGGGTGCCACCTCTTAATACCATTGCTTTGGGAATTTGGATCTCAATGTGAAACTGGGGGTGGGGGACACAGACTACAGGAGGTGTTCATGAGTGGCTTCTAATATATAATGGTTTTAATTTCTTAACCTGAATAAAATAAACAAGTCATTTCGAAATCAACTTCAGAATGCTCTTTTTTTGTTAAGAGTGCTAAGTGGTGTCAAATATTTTTCACATAAAGGCAGGCATCTTTTGGGTTTTTCCCTAAATATTCTGTTTTGTTTTAATTGAGGCAGAATTTATATACCAGTGAAATCCACGTATCTTAAGTACACAATTTGATAACTTTTGACAAATGCATATGCCTGTGTAATCTACATCCTTATCAAGCTATGAAATATTTTCGTTACCTCAGAGAACTTTTTTTTTAAGACAGAGTCTCACTATGTTACCCTTGGTAGAGTGCTGTGCCGTAATGTCACAGTTCACAGCAGCCTCAAACTCTTGGGCTTAAGCGATTCTCTTGCCTTAGCCTCCCAAGTAGCTGGGACCACAGGCTCCTACCACAACACCCGGCTATTTTTTAGTTGTAGTTGTCGTTGTTGTTTGGCAGGCCCAGGCTGGGTTTGAACCCGCCAGCTCTGGTATATGTGGCTGGCGCCTTAGCTGCTGAGTTACAGGCACTGAGCCAGAGAACTTCTTTATATGACTTCCTATCTCCTCGTTCCCCTGCTGTTCTTATTTCCTTCACCGTAGGTTAAGTTTGCAGCTCTTGAACTTTATGTAAATGGAATTGTAGCGTATGTACTGCTCTGTGTATGACATATTTTGTTCAGTAGGGTGCTGTTGAGAGCCATCCACATTGTGTGGCAGGAGTTTATTTCTTTTTATTGGAGAAGAGTATCCTGTTTAGTTTTAAATCCCTCTTGCTCCCATCGTGTGAGTGTATCACGGGTTATCTTCTGTCTTAAAGGTAGACATTTGAGTTGTTTTCAGGTTCGGGATATTATGAACAAGGCTATTATGAACATTCTTATGCAAATCTTTTTGTGGACATTGTTTTCATTTCTCTTGGACAAATACCTAGAAATGGAATTGCCAGTTTTCCAAAGTGGTTGTACTGAATATTTTTTGTTTTAATTTTATCAGAGTTATACAGGCAGATAATTTAGAGTCAAGTAGTTCTCTAAGACTTATTACTAAGAACAGCAATTTCTTACCCCTCTTACCTTCTTCAGACTTAGCTCGTCTAAACCCTTTGAGTTGATTCTTTCTTTCGGTATTTACCTCCAAACGTGTGCCTCTCTTTTATTTCTACTTCTGATACTTTGTTATGTGTCCATGCACTACCCTTTATGGAAATTGCAGGCATGACTTTCTGTCTCCCTACCCCAGCCT
>NW_003852591.1:687597-704256 GCF_000181295.1 Otolemur garnettii
TGAGCAGTAACATTATGACACTCTACCCAGGGTGACAGCTTGAGACTCTATCTCAAAAAAAAGGGAGGGGGGTGGTTCATATTGTGATATGGAACCAAGAGTATTTTTAAGTGAGAAAAGGGGCAAATTTTATTAAAAACTACCATTTGGCTCCCTGCTTCTACAGTTTTTCCTTTCTAAACCCCTAGGACAGTGGTTCTCAACCCATGGGTCCTGTATATATACAGGAACTATATATATTAAAGGGTTGCGGCATTGGGAAGGTTGAGAACCACTGCTCTAGAAGAAGACAAGAGATCAGAATGGTGTGTACCTCACAGAACGTACATAAGAGCTGCTAGCCCTCCTGTCACAGTATGATCCACTCTATGCCATGCTTTATGCCAAGAACTCTAGAGATAGTGCAGTGAGCAGAGCCAGCGTGGCAGAACCACATGTTTGCTGGCCTTGGAAGCTAGCCTTGGCCTCATCTCCCCCTGGGAATATGCAGTCATTCATTTAACAAACAGTGGCTGAATGCCACTCCCGTACACAAGCAAGACGCGGAGAAAATAGCGAACCACAGGCCAGCCTTCTTTTGCCTAATACATTGTATCACATGGTGACTTTTCCTACTCCGTTGTTACATGTAATATTTACTGTACAAGTTATTTTATTATTTAGAAAGGATTATATGGTTTACTGTAAACTTAATACTACTTAAAATATGAAAGAACTGGTAGCAACATGTATCAGAAGCACAGCATTCCTGCTGTATGAAAAGAGCTTTAGTACAAAAAAAACCGAAGCTTTAGTACCAGAAGAAATGTAGCAGCTAGATTCTAGCTCATCAGAAAACAGTAAATCTAAATTTTTCTGGAATAAAATGCAGTTAATAATTTGGCTAAATTTTTTTATTGAATTTGATTTTATTGTTCTCTACAAATACTGAGGTAAAAGGATTGTATGATAGATTATAAATTGGAAGCATATTCCGTTAATTTTTTTAACAGGATTCTTGGGATGGACAGCACATTCCAGTACTTTTCTCCATTTTTTGTGGTTTATTGGTGGCAGTGTCTTATCATCTCAGTCGACAAAGCAGTGATCCATCTGTACTTTTGTAAGTAAAATCAATTGTTATTGGGTTAAAGAAATGTAAATAAGTTGGCATTTTTTTCACATAGCTTCTAAGTTATTTTAATGCCTTTCCAAAGTGCTTGCTATTAACCTAATTTATATTAGATTCCAAAATGTATTAATTTTGGGTCATTCTGACCATGTTGGCTGACAGTGTGTGCTAGTTTTTCTCTCCCAAATATTAAAACTATTTTTAATAAAAATATTTCACTATATGTTTATTTATGATATCTTAAAACATTTTAAATTTATCATTTGTTAATGATTAAATATATTTGGATCACTTGGTTTTCTATTTTTATTTGCCATTTGAATTACTGGTTTTCAGATTATGTATCTGTTTTTTAGTAATTATTTTCTCTCAATTTTTTTAATGTAAAGTTCTTTAGTGCAATCCAAGATTTTTCCACAAACAGAAGAGAAAAATCCAGAAGACCCTCTATCTGAAGTAAAAGATCCATTACCTGAAAAACTGAGAAATTCTGTTGTAAGTTTCAGCTTTGGGAGTCACCAAAAAGACTTATTTAAAATTTAGACACTTGATCATATTATATAATGAATACTTTTTAGAAATCTTTAGTAATTGGGGGAAAGGGTAAAGTTATATTTAATAGGATCTGTTGTATGTTATTGATTGCGTTCAACACATGATTTCAAATATTAACATGTAAAAATGCTTATTCCTCAAACTTGGCTTCTCTGTAGAACAATATGCTAAACATTTATTTTTAGGTAAGGTGAAATTAAGTAATTTTAATCATCATAGAATTTTTATTCCTCGTGAGTTGAGACTAGTATCTGAAAGATCAGTATCAACATGATTAGATTTATTTTGTTGCTGTTCTTGTTGATAAAAAATTATGTCCTTACAAGTCACTTACTAGTCTTTTAGAATGTTTTATTTCTCAAGAGCAGTCTGGAAACTTTATATGCTTCCCAGGTTGAATAGAGAAAATAGTAACCTGTATTAATTTATTATAGTTAAGTAAATGCAGTAATTTAAAAATTTTTCTAATTTGATGAAATATAAATTTGCCTGCATTCTTTTAGTAATTGTTTGAAAAATGAATTTTATAGATATCCTGTCTGTTTTATGGAAGAAAATATAAAACATTCTTATCTCAGTTTTATTTTAGATTATTTTCATTTGTAAGAGGCTAAATTTATATAAGTATTGAATTAGAAATAACAATTACTTTCAGTGAACTTGAGCCATTTACATATTCTTTAGAAAACTATAAAACTACACAACTACTACAAGATATAATTTAAACAAACTTTCTTTCTGACTTCAGTTTCCATGTTAGCAAAGCATATTTCATGTTAAGTGTAGGTGGATATTCTGAATCTAGCTTACAAACAAAAATCTAATGGGTCACCTGGTAACAAAGATACTGAGGTTTCTGGTTTTTACTTTAACCACTGAAAGAACTAAAATCTAGTAGGTAAAATATGGCATCTGTATGCAGTGTTAACGTTTCAAAAGACCAGTGAAAACGTGACTTATCCAGAGGGTTATAGCCCTGGATCTGAAGGGATATGCTCCTATAAATGGCACAGTGGCCAACCACAGTGGCCCATGTCCATGGTCCCATCTACTTGGGAGGCTGAAGCAGAAGGATCAGGAATCCTTGAGCTCAGGAATTCTGGCCTATAACATGCTGTGGCCATGCTTGTGAATAGCTATGGCACTCCAGCCTGTGCACATAGTGAGACCTGGTCTCAAAAAAGAAAAAATCTAAAAAATGTTATGGCAACTTATTACTTCCTTTTCCTCTGGGGAATAAAAATCTTCATTTCATTGCAATAGGTCATGCAGCTAGCAGAAATAGAGAAGTTGTTTAGTTTCCTTCATACTACAGTATAGTACCAGAATGTGAGGAAATTGAGGAAGTAAATAAGATTTATTATAGCTAATTAATATGTCTAAGAAATATCTAGAACTTTAAGGAATATCAATGAAAAATTATTTCTTAAACTTTGCTACTTGGGAATGAAGGAAAGGTTTTTTTTTTAAATTTTTAATGTAATTGTTTGATATTTCTTTTTTTTTCTCTTCAACAGAGTGAGCGTTTACAGTCTGACCTAGTAGTATGCATTGTAATTGGTGTGCTGTACTTTGCTATACATGTGAGCACAGTCTTTACAGCATTGCAGGTAAGGGATAATTTTGTTCTTTTAATAGAGAGAAAGTATAGTCTTGCGCTATATAACATTTTAGTCAACAATAGACTGGATGGGGGCAGCGCCTGTGGCTCAAGGAGTAGGGCGCCAGCCCCATATGCCAGAGGTGGGGGGTTCAAACTGCAAACAAACTGCAAAAAAAACCCCCCAAAAAACAATAGAATAGACTGGATGTCTGACGGTGTCCCATAATACTGTAATGGAACTGTCTTATATGTGTACCATTTTTATTATGCCATACTTTTACTGTGCCTTTTCTATGTTTAGATACACAGATACAGTAGAACCTCTGTAAATTGACCACCCAAGGGACTGAAACAAACCAGTCAATATATAAAGGGGGTCGGCATGAGGAACTAGGTCTATTGTATTGATACACACATGTGGTGCACCTCCAGTGTTTGGAAATTAGGTCATTTCAAGTAGGTGGCCAGTATGGAGGTCCTGCTGTACTTACCATAATGTTACAGTTGCCCGCAGTATTCAGTACAGTAACACATTGTACACGTTTGTAGCCTATGAGCAATAGCCTGTACCATACAGCTAGGTTTGTAGTAGGCTACACTGTCTAGGCTTATGTAATTACACTGTTTTTGATGATTGTGCAATGATGAAATCATCTAACAGAGTCTCATAATGGATCCCGTTGCTGAGTGTTTGGACTAATTTCTAATCTGATCGTAATGTTTGTCTGTAAGTGCTGAAATATGTGACTTTTTATTTGGTTTTAATAAAGAAAAATTTATTTCCTCATGGTTCCCTTGGCCATGAATCTGAAAGTGGCTTATCGGGATGCTTCTGGCTCAGGATCTTCTGTGATGCTGCAGTCATTCATTAGTTGCAAACCTCGGTTCCTTCTGACTGTGGCCATGGACAGACCTCAGTTCTCCTTAGTGGTCTTCACCATGCGCCACTTGAGTGATGGCGACTTTCTACCAAAGCAAGTGATGCTTGAGAGAGAAAGCCCAAGACAGAAGCTGCACCACTTACCACCTGATACTGGAAGTGACATGCCTATACTTCTTCCAGATTTTGCAGGTTATTTAGATCAACCCTGGTACATTGTGGGAAGAGAATATACCTGGGTGCAAATGCCAAGAGGCCAAGACCATGGGACCATTTTAGAGGACCACCATGGCTCAGCCTCTGGCCTTCGTGACATCTTCCCATATTCAAAATGCATTTATCCCCCATAAAATCCTAAAAGTTTCCAGTACAATTAGAGGTCTAAAACCTTATCATCTAAAGGCTCAGAAATGGGTGAAGCTTCTCAGATGTTCCTCCCTAGTGCGGTTTCTCAAGAACAATCCCTGTCATCTGTAGGTGTGCAGTCCTCAGGTTTATGCCCTCCGTTCTTTTGTGTAGATCAGGGGTGTCCAACCTTTTCTTCTCTACTACATGTTGGAAGTAGAGTTGTCTCAGACCAGACAGTAAATACACAAACACTGACAAAAGCTGACGAGCAAAAATGGGTTCATGTGTAATTCTTATGATATCTAGTACCACAGATAAGCAAAATACAAGTTTTCTTTTGGGTACACTGTCTGTTCTGATGAACTCTAGCTGCCTTGGTTTCCCCAGACTTTCAGCTCCATCTCCTTAGTTCTGAGAGGACCCAGTCTTATGGGGTTCTCCCTCCCTGAGCTGCAGCCTGGAAGTGCCCGGGCAGTATGCTGAGACAGTCCCAGTGCTCACCTCACTTTTTTCCTTTCCTTCAGGTTTGATGATTTAGTCCCTTATTTCTCATCTGTGCAAATCACTGGGTCGTGTATTTTATGTTCTGTTCAGTTCTTTCATGTGGGAGGTTAATTCCCTGTTACTCCGTTTTTTCAGAAACAAAAATCTAATTTAATTTTATTTAATATTTTCACCAGTTTTGTGTTTCTTCCAGTTTGAACTATTAATTTCCGAGTACTTTCAAAGTGAATAAGTTCTGGTAGGTCTTCAGGGTGCAGGAAGAGGTTTCTTCATGTGCAAGAGGTTCCAGAGATTCTAAATAAATGGCTTAATTTGAATATTTAAAGAGCTGGCACTTCATTCCCTCTTTTATGAATTAGTCATACATAAGAATTCTCTTTTAATAGTATACCGTGCAAAGGAACAAAAAAGGAGACTTCTTTCTCATTCCATTCTGCTTTTCTCTCATGCTTAGTTTTAATTTTATTTAAATTTTTAAATTTTATTTAAATTTATTTAATTTTATTTTTTAATTTTATTTATTTACTTATTTATTTTTTGAGAGACAGAGTCTCAAGTTGGGTAGAATGCCGTGGTGTCATAGCTCGTAGCAACCTCCAACTCTTGGGCTCAAGCTACCTTCTTGCCTCAGTTTTTTTCTGTTCTTAGTACAGACAGGGTCTTCTTTTTTGCTCAGGCTGGTCTTGAACTCATGAGCTCAAGCAATCCACCACCTCAGCCTCCCAGAGTTCTAGGATTACAGGCGTGAGCCACTGTGCCCAGCCTTTAAATTTAATTTTTTTTAAAGTTGGGGTATAATTATAATACATATTTATGGGTTACATGTGTATTTTGAAACAATGGAACATATGAAATCTTCTAGCTATTTTGAAATATAGTATAATTAATTGTTAACTATAATTTCTCTACTATCAAATGCTAGAGTTAATTCCTTCTGTGTAACTGCATTTGAGTACCTGTTAACCAACGTTTTGTCGTATCCTCTGCCCTTTAAGCCTCTGATAATCAGCATTCTACTCTATGCTCTCTACCTCTGTCTGTGTGGGAGAAACCTCACGTAATGGCCTCCAGTCCATCCATGTTTCTGCAAATGACATGATTTTATTCTTTTTTATGCCTAAATAATATTCTCTTGCTTGTATAGACCACATTTCTTTGTCTATTCATCTGTTGATGGACACTGTGTTGAACAGGAGTGATGAAAGTGGGCATCCTTGTCCTGTTCGTGCTCTTAGAGAAAAGGCTTTCAGCTTTTTTCCATTCAGTATGATGTTGGCTGTGGATTAATCATAGGTGGCCTCTATTATATTGAAGTGTGTTCTTTCTGGGATGAATTTTTTGAGGATTTTTATCATGAGAGGATGTTGAATTTTATCAAATGCACTTTCTGCATCTGTTGAGATGATTGTATGGTTTTGTCCTTCATTCTACTGATATGAAATATCGTGTTTATTGATTTGCATATGCTGAGCCATTCTTGCGTGCTTGGGATAAATCTCACCTGATCACAGTGAGTTACCTTTGTGATGTGTGGCTGGATTTGGTTTGCTGGTGTTTTATTGAGGATCCTTTGGTCTTCATTCACCAGGTATAATGTGTTATAGTTTTTGTTTTTGTTGTGACATTGTCAGGTTTTGGTAGCTGGGTAACACGGGCTTTATAGAATGAGATAGGAAGATGTCCCCTCCTCTTCTATTTTATGGCATAGGTTTGGTAGAATTCAGCAGTAAAGCCATCTGGTCCTCAGCTTTTCTTTGTTGGGATACTTTTTTTTTTTTAATTTTTATTTATTTATTTATTTGCAGTTTTTAACCGGGGCAAGGTTTGAACCCACCACCTCCAGGATATGGGGCCGGTACCCTACTCCTTGAGCCACAGGCACTGCCCCTGTTGGGAGACTTTTGATTACCATTTCAATATTGTTACTTGCTATTAGTTTATCGGTGTTTTCTCCTTCTTCCTGGTTTCAATTTGATAGATTGTTTGTGTCCAAGAATGTAATCACTTCCTCAAGGTTTTCCAGTTGATTAGCATATAATCGTCTCTTAAGATCCTTTGTAATTCTGTGCTATCAGTTGTAATGTCTCCTTTTTTATTTCTGATTTCATTTATGTGGGTTTTTTTCTTTTTTTCTTAGCCTAGCTAGGGCTTTATTAAATTTGTTCATAATTTCAAAAACAAAACCCAACTCTTTGTTTCACTGATCCTTTTATTGTTTTGTTAGTCTTTGTTTTTCTTTAGTTCTCTTCTGATTGTTCCTTCTACTGCTTTTGGGTTTGGTTTGTTCTTGATCTTCTTGTTCTTTGAGGTACATTGTTTGGTTGTTTATTGGAAATCTTTTTGCTTTTTTGATGTGGCATTTATTACTATAACCATCCCCCTTAGTGCTGCTTTGGTTGTGCCCCATAGACTTTGACTGTGTTTACGTTTTCTTCTTAACATAACTGTTTTGATGTTCTTACTAGTTTTTTCATTGACTCAACATTCATTCAGCAGCACATCATTTATGTTCCGTGTATTCTTACAGTTTCTAAAATTCCTCTTATTACTGATTTCTAACTTTTTTCCATTATGGTCTAAAAAGATATTTGATATGCCTTTTAAAAAAAAAAATTGTTGAGACGTGTGGCCTAACATATGGTCTGTCTTGGAGAACGTTCCATGTGCTGATGAGAAGAATCTGTATTCTGTAGCTTGTGGATGAAAGACCCTGTAAATGACTTCCTGGTACATTTGCTCTGTAGAGCAAACTAAGTCTGAAGTCATTTTGTTACTTTTCTTTCTAGTTGATGTGTCAGTGCTGAAATTGGAGCGTGAAGTTGCCAACTGTTATTTTATCTTTAATATTTGCTTTATATGTCTGTGTGTTCTATGTACAGTTGCCACATCCTCCTGCTGAATGGATCTCTTTATTATTATATGATGACCCTCTTTGTCTCTTTTTATTTCTTTTCTACTTGAAATCTGTTTTGTCTGATGTAAATATAGCTACTTCTGTACACTTTTGGTTTCTGTTTACATAATTATTTTTTTCATTTCTTCGCTTTCAGTCTCTGTTTTTAGAGATGAAGTGAGCTTCCTAAAGGCAGCATATATTTGCATCTTTTGTTAAGAAATCCATTTAGCCAGTCTATATGCTCTGTGGGAAACTTAAACATTTAACTTCTTGTAGAGTAATGATGAATTCCCTCAGTTTCTGCCTATCTGAGAAAGACTTTATTTCTTCATCATTACTGATGGATAACTTTTCTGGGCATGGTATTCTGACTGCCATTTTTTTTATCTTTTAATACTTTCAACACATCACCCCATCATCTCCCAGTTTGTAAGGTTTCTACTGAAAAATCCACTGATTTCTAAGGTGGTAATTGGTGTCAGTGGTGTTTGGGAGCGCCCCAGTAGTTTAGGCTGTGCTTATTAATAGAGACAGTGGCAAGGCTTTGCTCAAGTCGGGGATGCCACTGGTGGGTGTGGCAGGCTGGGTGTGCTCATCCTCAGACTCCTGGGCAGCATCCAGGAGCACTGGTGGTGTTGGCTCCTTCATAGTCGCAAACCAGTGGTCTCTGCCCTATGTACTTGCGCAGGTGTGCACCAGGCTTCTAGGCCTTGTTATAATTGGTGATATAGCTGAGGAAGGAGCATATGACCTTCCTGGGAAGCATGAGGGGTGGCAGGAAAGAGGCCGGGTTCTTGGCAGATGTGATGTGTTCACCGGTGATAGCCACGGATGACCCACCTCAGTGACCATGGCTGGTGACTCTAGTGTGCCTGGGCCTCCACTCTTTTGGTCAGACATGTAGCTGTGTGCTGAGCCATATTCTTTGAACCAGTGTATGCAGCTGGCTGCTCTAGGCACACCCTAGCTTTGACCACATCCTTTGTCTTTACTATTTAAAATAGTTAATGCATTGCTCTGAATGTCATACAGAACAGTCTTATAGTAGAAAGCAGTATGACTCAGGTCACTCTCAATATACAGTAGAGGGAGACACCAGAGAAAGTAGTTAATGCATGTCAAAGTATCTATGATACATGAATAGGCACTAACTTTCAAAGCTGACTTAATTAGAAAAAATTACATAACATAGAAATGTTAACTATAGAAAATGTTTGGGTTTTAGATTCTAAAATTCTCTTTGCTCTTCATTGTCAAATGAGCTGACAGAATTGAAATTCTGAGAGTCTCAAAATCATTCCTAAGTTTTTCAACTTTATGTATTTTTTTTTTTAGCCTGCTCTCAAGTATGTGCTGTATGCCTTGGTTGGCTTTGTGGGGTTTGTAACCCATTACGTCCTGCCTCAAGTTAGAAAACAGCTACCGTGGCACTGTTTCTCTCATCCCCTGCTGAAGACAGTGGAGTATAACCAGTATGAAGTTCGAAGTAAGTATTTCATTAACACTCTTCTTTTTAATACTATGACTTTTCTCCCTTACTCTGCTGATAGGTAACTGAGTTATGTATCATCAGAAATACTTTGGTGTATATATGTGTGTGTATGTTTTGTTTGTTTGAGTCTTACTATGTTGCCCTTGGTAGAGTGCTACGGCATCACAGCCCAGCAACTGGAACCACAGGCACCTGCCACAACGCCCGGCCATTTTTTTGTTTTTGTTGTTGTTGTCACTGTTGTTTAGCAAGCCCAGGCTAGGTTTGAACCTGCCAGCCCTGGTGTGTGTAGCCAGCACCCTAACCACTGAGCCACGGGCACCAAGCCGCGTGTGTTTCAGTCTGTTAATGAATCCAATGTCTTGCATGATGCTTTAACTTCAGCTGAACTATAAACATTAGTGCTACAATGCCAGTTTTCTACAGAAGAAACTTACTTCTTCCTTCACTAAATTGTTCTTCACAGATCTGTCATTGACGATGACTCGTGTGTGTCCGTGACTTCTCTGTTGTGTCCCTCCTCTTCCCCCCAATAAGACTTTTTTCCTCTTATTTTCTTTCCCTTTTTTTTTGCCATATACAGGCAACCCAATCCTGAGGCCTCTATTTGAAGTATTTTCAGGACAGGGAGAAAAGAAAGGACTTTTCTCGTGTTTCTGACAGAGACAGTATACCACAGAGCTGTATACGAGAGTTGATAAAGTGCAGAAGTTAAAACATTTTGTAATTGCTATTATTAGTTTAGATTGGGGATTAAAGTACAAAATGACCCAAAAAGAGATAAAAGGCCAGTCTGCTTGGCAAGCTTCTTCCTTGCCACTGCAAACACTGACTTTTCTTGGCTGGGCACAGTGGCTCAGGGCTGTAATCATAGCACTCTGGGAGGCCAAGGTGGAGGATCCCTTGAACTCAGGAGTTCAAGTCCAGCCTGAGCAAGAATAAGACCCCGTCTTTACTAAAAATAGAAAGGGCATAGTGGCAGGTGCCTGTAGTCCCAGCTACGCAAAAGGCTGTAGCAAGAGGATCACTTGAACTAGGAGTCTGAGGTTACTATGAGCTAGGCTGAGCACTCTAGCCGAGGCAGAGACTCTGTCGCAACTAACAGCCCTGACTTTCTTTCCTATTGTTAAAAGTATTCGGTTCTTGTTCATTGGCCCCATGACCCATAATATACTATTCTTCCTCATTTGAAGAAATACTAAAAGTTCTGTGTCATCATTTATTATGTAC
The DNA here is from genome assembly GCF_000181295.1 of Otolemur garnettii. Lineage (NCBI taxonomy): Eukaryota > Metazoa > Chordata > Mammalia > Primates > Galagidae > Otolemur > Otolemur garnettii. The sequence goes on from NW_003852591.1 coordinate 698,217, forward strand.
TAGTGATTAAATAAGCCAATTTTTTTCCTTCAGACTTTTACTGCAGTTAGTGAATTATTATAAAGAGAGTAAATTACTCAATTATTTGAAGGTGAATTAATTATCTTAGAGAACTCTGAAGTCTTTGAAAGCTGTCTGTACCAAACTTGACTTTATAAAGCAAATTTCCTGGGCCTTTTGGTGAAATTGATTGGAATGTCATGTTTACCATAACCTTGATCACCAGTTTAATCTTGGAGAGATAAATAAACCGTAGTTTGTAGGTTTCAGTAATAACTCTGTGTAGACCTTTTACAAAATTGGTGCACGTTTTATTAAAAACAAAAGACATGAAAACTGTGTAAGAGTATGTACTCGCCCCTCTCTATTAGCCGTGAAATAACACAGGATGAGATTATTTTTGATGGTGAACAATTACAACTGCTTTCATATACAGGGTGGCCATAAAGTTAATGTGCAATTTAAAGTAATAAGTATAAGTAAAATAATAAGTATAAGTAATAGTAAGTATATCTAGTTTTTTTTTTTAAAGAACAGAAATTTTCATTAAATTATTGATTGTATTTTTTCTTTATTTTTGATTTTAACAACATGTAATCTAAAATCAAATTTTGAATCACCATAACTTTTTGGACTTGTTAATAGTACTAGGTCATAACAAAGTTGATTTTCTTTCATGGTACTGATTTTCATTACAGAACTTCCAAAAGAACTTCTAGATAGACAATTGTTTTCAAATGGCCATTAAAACCATGTTTTAATAACTAAGAAAATGACATGAAGGCTATGTTAACCAGTTTGATGAAAATATTTCAAATTATATATGAAAACACCACACTGTACCCCAGAATTGCATTAATGTACATAGTTATCATTTAATAAATAAATAAAAATAAAATGTATATCCAGAATGAAAAAAAAAAAAAAACATGTTTTAACTGTTTTATTTTATGGCACTTTCCCCAATGAAATAATACTGAAATATTTGAAAAAAATTTATTGGCAATGAAAATGACTTTTATTAAGTCTGTGAATTCAAGTAATAGCATTTTTTTTTTTTGAGACAGAATCTCACTTTTTTGCCCTCAGTAGAATGCCGTAGCATCATAGCTCACAACAATCTCAAACTCCTGGGCTCAAGTGATGCTCTTGTCTCAGCCTCCCAAGTAGCTGGGATTACAGGCGCCCACCACAATGCCTGGCTTTTTTTAGAGATGGGGTCTTGCTCTTACTCGGGCTGGTCTCCAATCCACAAGCTCAGCAATCCACCTGTCTAAACCTCCCAGAGTGCTAGAATTACAGATGTGAGCCACCATGCCCAGTCAATAGCATATTTTTATATTGGTTCTGAGATAGTATATCATATATATCATATATATGTATATGCATCTATGTACATATGTCATAGCATTTTTAAAACAAAGTATTTAGTAGATCATTTATTTGGGGGGAAGGAAGCCATCTAATAATCCATATCCTTTTTTCCATAAGCTTATAAGCATAAGTGAATAAAAGTTGTAGTTAAGAATTGAGCTTTCAAGAATTAAAGTTTAAAATGAAACTCATCTAAATATAAGTCATGTCTAAGTTGCAAATTTTTAAGTGTTGCAGAGCTCATGGAAGTTGACTAAGTACTAGAGTTTTTTACATTTGTATTTGTGATATAGAACTAAGTTTAAGTTGTAAGATTTTCCTTTCTTACCACATTTCCTAAACTACTTTATATGTTCAATGACATGCGGTAACTTGTATTTCCCTTTTAGATGCAGCCACTATGATGTGGTTTGAGAAGCTTCATGTGTGGCTTCTTTTTGTGGAGAAGAATATCATCTACCCATTGATTGTTCTCAATGAACTTAGTAGCAGTGCAGAGAAAATTGCAAGTCCAAAGAAGTTGGATACAGAGTAAGTCCAATAATTCTGTAACCTAAGCTTGACTATTAGGAGCTGTCAAAAACAGTGTTTTAAGTTATTGGTCAAGTATCAAGTAATTATTGAGTCTCACTTTGACAAGGCCACTGTGAGATTAAAAATATAGATGAGTTTTTTTGTCTTTGTCTTGCCTTTGTTAAACTCCTGTTTCTGCCATGGGCATGTTCACTACTGTAGACATTGCTAACTGATATTTTATGAGAGAATATTTATTTAGTAAGGTTAATTTTTAATATGATATGGCAACTTTGAGAGATGGCTATATCTTATAGCATGCAGGTGATGACTTGCCTCCGTGGTCGTTCTGTAGGACTGCCCACTAGAGTATGTGCATGTTGTTGACAGAGTGTTAACATATGTTTTTCTTACTCTAAATGCAATTAATGTTAAGGCAATAAAAATATTGAGAAATTAGAGAAGCAGATGTCAGAATTACAATACTGTTTGTTTTAAAACTTGTTTATTCGTATTAGTGATAATCATCCTCATACAATAAAAGGGAATATTACACTACACAGATTCCTTCAGGATCTGATTTGCTTACCTATACACATCATTTTTAGGAGCTTAAATTTGATCTTTATATTTGTAAAGTTAGTTCTTGAAGTTAGTGAATTTGCTACTGTTTCCAGTCATGAGTAGATGACTTGTGCCTTCTTTCTGTCACAGATTAGGTGCTTTAATGATCACCATTGCCGGCTTGAAGTTGCTGCGATCCTCGTTCAGCAGCCCCACATATCAGTATGTCACAGTCATCTTTACTGTGCTCTTTTTCAAATTTGACTATGAAGCTTTTTCAGAAACCATGCTGTTGGATCTCTTCTTCATGTCTATACTCTTCCACAAGGTAACTTGTCATTGAAAGGAACATCCTTACCTAGAAAAACGGTCTCCCTACTTAATATGCTTTTTAATGAGGATTATGCTTACATTTCATATGATGTATTATCATCTAAGGAAATTATATCTCTCTTCAACCAGGAGCATGTTAGAATCCCTAAATAATGCTAGTCACTGTGATATGTGAAAGATAGATTTCTTGCTAGAGCTAGGAAGATGAAGTTAAGTTCCATAGAAAAATTAGAAAACATTAATAAGTGTATCTTCCAAATGGGGTATAGTTTTGAATAATACTAGAAACAGAATAGGTAATAATTGAATTGGGCTACAGGCTACTGGATAGATGGAGGGAGCAAATTATAGCTGAGGATGATAATCTGATAGCTGAATAAAGACAGTAGATGCTGAGGACATTTTGGCCAGTTGGCAGCAATCAGAAATTGCTTGATGTAACATTTGAAGAATACGCTGAAGTTTAGAGAATGCTTCAAAACTGTGTGACCCACCCCCAAAATAGAGGTTCTTAGGCCTTTTAAAAATTAGATCGTATGGGTGGCGCCTGTGGCTCAAAGGAGTAGGGCGCCGGCCCCATATGTCAGAGGTGGCGGATTCAAACCCAGCGCCGGCCAAAAACTGCAAAAAAAAAAAAAGAGATGTGAAACACTGCCTTTCTAAGTGAAATAGTTTGTATAGTCAGATGATTTGTAAATTAAATAGCAATTAGATTTCTTGTTAACACTGACCACAGGCAAAGGACTTTGACATATATTATCCCATTTGATAGGGAACTCAGAGCTGAAGCAAATGAACAGCTACAAAACACAGTGAAAGTTCAATTTTAGGAAAGTTAGCCTGGTCAGCCACATTTGGGATGAATTGGGGAAGAGAAATCATAAAGGTATGGAGAACAGCTTAAGAGATTTTTGACAATAATTCAGATTTGATAGAGCTCCAACTCTAGGATGGAAACAGTAAAAATGGAAAACCATTAACCTGAACAAGGTTTTATTGATAGTCATTGTCAGTATTGTGGTCCATAGCTTCTGAAATGTTTCAATATAATACTTACTTGTTCAACCACTAGTTTGTGTGCGTTTTTATCATTTATTTATTCTTCTGGTGAGTATGGTTATTAACCAAAGAGGAAGGCTGAAAGTTAATCAGAGAAATGATTTGTATTAAAAAGCATGTAGTTTCTCACATGTTTAAATATTTAAAATGAAAATTATATTTCATCTTATTTTACTATTGGAAAAAAGTGAAAGTTATAGTAAAATATAAACTAAATCTTTGAAATATAGTTGCTACACTTAACTCTGCATTAGTTTGGGTTTTCTTAATATTTTCATTCATTAAATATTTTTCGAGAGCATACCATTTTCCAGAACTGTTCTAGAAAGTTTTACTACATCAGTGAACAAATCAAAGCTCTCTACCTAAGGAGTTTGCATTTTACATGATTGGCAGATAGAATTTAACGGTGATTATAAGCAAGTAATATTCAAGTGATCTCTTCAGATATATTTTTTATTCTAAGATACTGTTGTAAGGTAAACCATTGATTTAACTGCCTTTCAAGAAAAAATTAAATGTTTCATGTTTAGAATCTGAAGGGTTTTCTGAGTCACTGCTTCTAAGTGATATGACATTGTGGTGATACAAATGCTGCTTTTACTCACTGTGACCTTGATTACTTTAGTAGCAAGGATTGCCAGCATGATTTCAAGTCATGACAAAGAATACTGAGGTTCATCTGCATTTTCTGATTAGATGAAGTTTGATTTCTTTATTAAATTGGAAATTAAACAAATTCATTTGTTAATCAGCCAGAGTATTTTAAGAGATGAGGTATTTGTTGTCTAATCGTGGCACCAAATTATTCATAAGTTTCTGCTTTTAAGAGTCTAATCTGGTTTAAGTGTCTGACTTTGCCTTATCTAACATGCAGAGGCAATCTTGGACAAACACAGCAACTCCGTTTCTACACTGAAGACATGTTCAGCAACAATAACAGATCTAAACTTAAGTTTTTAAGGTTAAAATGTGGACTGTGTTTTTATTGATAATAATGGAGGTTGTGGACAGATGCCTAGAACATACAACTACATTTCTGTGCAAACAAAACAGTGACAATTATATTACCATTGCTGTTTTCACATTCCTTTTTGACATTGCATTTAAAACACACTCAATCTCCAAAGCACAAAAACTTGGGGAAAGTTATGTTAGAATAAATAAATATATGTGTTATTAAAGCTTCATGGACATGTAGATTTTTTTTTCAAGAACTGTTATTTTGCTGCTTCCTACCTTTGTTTTGCTTGTGGTACTGGTAATACGTGGCTAGTAGAGCACATAACATGTTTAAACAGAAGAAATGCAAATCCCTACGTCAGCTGTCTTTACTTAAAAATAATATCTTTACTGAGAAATAAATTTAGTGTTTTGGCAGTTGATGTATCTTTTCCTATTACGCAAATGGCAAATAATTTCAATGCCATTCCCCTCTAGGAAGAAAATACATTTTACAGGTTTTCCATTTCAGATTCAAGTATGTGATGGTAAGTTTTTTACAGATTTCTTTTTTCCTCCTACAGCTTTGGGAACTCCTTTATAAACTGCAGTTTGTGTATACTTACATCGCCCCATGGCAGATCACATGGGGTTCTGCTTTCCACGCTTTTGCTCAGCCCTTTGCAGTGCCCCGTATCCTTCTCAGTCAAGTTTCATAAGAATGAACAGTCATGCCCTTGTCAGACTGTCAGTTTGTAGGTATAACCTTTCACAGGCATGGAGTATAGTTAATTATATAATAAATCATCAAAAATTCATAGTCTTTTGAATCCACACCTAAACTGATTTTGATTGTGTGGCTTGTATTAACATCTGTGGCCTACAGATCATCTGAACATGAGAGAAAAGTATCAAAAGTTTTATAATTAAGTGAAGCTAATTTAAAATTTTATGTTTGTGTGTGTAAATATTAAAGTTCATTAATTTTTGATGTATATAAAGTGTGTATGGAAATAAAAGTACAAAACTTGAAAAATAATATGGTTATAAAAACTCTGTCCAAATTTTTCTATTGTTGTCATTTCTTAAAAATGTTTTCTCAGGCTTGGCACCTGTGGCTCAAGCGGCTAAGGCGTCAGCCACATACACCTGAGCTGGTGGGTTCAAATCCAGCCTGGGCCCACCAAACAACAATGATGGCTGCAACCAAAAAATAGCCAGGAGTTGTGGCAGGCGCCTGTAGTCCCAGCTACTT
>NW_003852591.1:704465-714754 GCF_000181295.1 Otolemur garnettii
TGCCCAAAATTGATATATGGACTTTTACCAAATATATTAGCAAATATTTAGTTGGCTGCTTTCAAAGTATCAGACCACGTTGACTTTCCTTGTTGTGTCTTTCATTGGTAGCCCCTTATGCTGACAGTGACACCCTCTTTGTAGTCTCCTGGTGAACCTCGTTTCTCTATTTAGTGTAATCTAAATGTATTTGTGAGTTTTATTTTTCGTTTTGTCTTGGCGTCGGGGGGGTGTATGCTTAGATGAATGTTAATTTCCTTAACCAGTTTTCCCGTAGATTCAGCCATGTTGTTTATTCAGGCTGTGGTGTCAGCCTTCTTCTCCACTCCACTGAACCCCTTTCTGGGAAGTGCAATATTCATCACTTCATATGTTCGACCTGTGAAATTCTGGGAGAGAGACTATAAGTGAGTAAATTGAACACTTGAAAGACATTTTTTATCTTTTTTACTAGGAAAGGATATTGGTAGCATAACTTTTCAGGTATTTATAGAATTGTGTTGAAATTGATTAATTATGTTCACAATCACGATTGTGTTGAAATATTTTTGCTAAAAGTTTGTCTACTTTAAAAGAAGCGTTGGGAGAAAATTATTTTTTTCCTACTTACAAGATATTTTAAAACTATTTTGATTGAAAATACTCTCTTTTTTTGTCTTACAAGTCATATTTCTTAGAATTATTTCACATTAGTAGTACTCTACAACTTTATACTATGCAATGTTATATGAGCCGTGACAATTATGTTCATGAACTCATCCTAGAAAAAGTGCTACACACCTCATGGCTGTGTCTCACTGTAGTCATCTTCAGAGCACTCCCCTTGGGGAACTGTGTGCTGATGCCAGCACCTAGTCCACCTTTCAAAGCAATTTTGGAATCCATTTTTCTGGAATGGCCATCAAAGCTATTGTTGCATTACCCTCGATGCCCTGAATGTCATCAAAATATCTTCTTTCAGTATTTTCTTTATAATCAGGTAAAGAAAAAAGTCATCGGGGGGCCAGATCAGGTGAGTTAGGAGGATGGTCCAATACAGCTTTGTTTACTGACTAAAAAGTCCTTCACAGACTGCCATGTGAGTGGTTCATTGCCATGATACAAGAGCCATGAGTTGTCGGTCAAGATTTTCCTGTTTCTCTGATGTTTACTTGGTCTTCTACACTTCTTATAATCAGCCAACAATTTTGATGCACAACTTGATGAATTTTTGCAGCGTTTTTGTCAGTTCTGCTTGTTACTGGCCACCCTCACCTCTCTCCATCAGTGGTGCTTTCTCTCCCCTTGGAAAGATGTTTAATCCATTTGTTCACTTCCATTATCCTCATAAACTTGAACTAACATGTTTCTGATTTCACTGCCACTCTTGCCAGATTTAACAAGAAATTTATAAGCATTTATTCACTGCTCTAATTCAAGCACCAGCATTCTCAAGACAGCAGAGAAAAGCCTGCAACAATAATAATGATGTATACCACTCAGGCAGACACTGCCAACCTTGACTTGAACACAGCAGAGACACTGAGAAACCAAGGTTATGAAACCTGAAACTTGACTGAGTGGTGCTGCCAGGGGAAGCTCATGCTGTGGCCAGTCCACGAACTTAATTGTCAGGCTTTGTATTACTATAATAGTCATACTTTATTTCTAGAGCTAAACTTTTTATAGGTTATTTCTGCTTTTTTGTGAAGAAAGTTTTTAATGACTGCCTTTGGACATGAAGTGTTTTCTGCATTTAGGCTTAGTTCCTTAGGCTGCCTGTTTAATGGTTAGTAACCATGTTTGTACGTCATCTCTCCAAATTGTATTTAATTTAAGGAAGGATTCCTAAAAGGGTAATTACTGAGTTGTGCAACTAAAACATTTTCAGGGTTTTTAATATGTATTATCACATTGGTTTAGAAAGAGCTTATACTCATTTATACTTCCATTGGCCGTCTCCATGACTGCCTTTCTCCCTACACGTTCACATATTAGCATATTTAACAGGTGAAAATTATAATCTCATCTTTTAAACAAGGAAGACTTTGTGGATTTGAAATATTTACTTTGGTCCTTTATCTAAAACCACATCTATTATTTCTCATTTTGGCAAATTCAGTGTTATTTGTGTCTTATACTTCTGGGAAAACTTTAAGTCCTGAATAAAGTTCTTTGACAACAGTACTTGAACCTTTTGGTTTCAGAACCACTTTACACTCGTAAAAATTTTTAGAAGTGCCAAAGAGTTTTTTTTTTTTATATATATGGTTTTTTTTTTTCTATCAATATTTACTGTAGCAGAAAGAAAAACTAAGATCATTTTAAATGTTTACCAAGAGCTCAAGGCTATAATGTGCTGTGATCACACCTGTGCATGCTATGAACAGCCACTGCTGTCCACCCTGGGCAGCATAATGAGACCCAGTCTCTTTGTTTTCTTTTATTTGTTCTGCTTTCATTGAGACCTAGTTTCTTAAAAAATGAAAATGGATCTGCTTATGTTTTCATAGAATATCTCTAAAGTTTGCCTAAGAATCCACAATCCAAGGCTGTTTGATGCTGGAGCTCCCTTTTTTATTAATTAATTTAAAAAGAACAATAACAAAGTAGAACCTCCCTAAGTTGGCCACCTCCCTACCTTGACCACCTCCTTAAGTTCAGCTAATTTTCATAGACCAGACATGCATCACATGTACATATCAGTATAGCAGGCCTAGTTCCTTATGTTGACCACTTGCATATGTTGACCAGATTGTTACATTCCCTTGGGTGGTCAACTTACATTCTATTATCTATTCATTGCATGTTAGCATGAAACATTTTAAAATTGAGATAAGTATATTTCCCCCACCCCCCACTAAAAAATCAGAAGAGTGGCATTATTTTATAGTTTTGTAAATCGTTTCCAGTCTGACTGTTTAAAAGACAGAGCACTGTCATATCTGTTTCTGCATTTGATTTGTTCTGATGTGTTGTTTGGGTTCAGGTGTATGAAGGAAGTCTGGCCTCACACAGATACATAGTTGGAAAAGTATTTTAACAGCCTTTTAAAATAATTACGGATATTTTTCTTTGCTCCTTCACTAAAAAAATGCTAGTTTCAAAAACTAGCATTTCAAAAAATGCTAGTTTCTTAACTCTAGTTACAATGGGAAATCTAAACCATATCTGTGAACTTTTGGAACTAGGTTACATAAAAATTCACTAATGCATGATTTTGTAACATTATTTATTGATCATTTGGAAAATATTGGTTCACTGAGTAATGTAGATCTTCCAAATTGGACACATTTTATTATGCAGTATTTTAAAAAATATGTTCACTAGATCACTATATCAGCAATTAAAAAAAACAATTCAAGTATTAGGAATCTATCAAGCTCATGGGTACAAGTTTTCTAAAATTCTCAGTTTTCCTCAAAATCTGGAATTTTATTCTTGTCAACAGATACTGTCAGTTTTTTTCTTGAGATGACAGACTCACTTTCTTTTTTGTGTGTATCTTTTAAATACCTACATCTGAATGAGCTCCTAATTTTTCCATCAGTCATTCAAGAATGGTGGTCCAAGAACCAAAAGGAGCTGGCTCAGCTTACGATTCAAACCATTGCATCAGTGTTTTCCTGCATGATCAGCATTGTGCTTCAGAGTAGAAATGCTTTGTGTGTATTTTCTCCTTTTGCCATACAGACTTTTTATTAAAAGGCCTGTACTAAGGAGTTGAGTTTTAATAAAATTAATAATGTTTCCTGCTTCGTTAGGGATGTTTTCAAATGAAACTCGAGTGTTTTGTTTTGTTGACTTCTTTGTGCGCGTGTGGTAGCGAAGAGGACTGTGATTTGGTGCCATGCCCTTGATTCACACGCAGGCACCTGCAGCCTTAAACCACCATTGCTTTTATACCATCAGTGCGGTTGGCAGCACGGTGAAAAATAGCAGACGGCAGCTTAGTATCATTATGAAAATAGTATCAGTCAGAAAACTTCCCGAAAGAGTCTTGGATTTTATGGATCACATTTTGAGAACCACTGTTCTAAAGAACACCGTACCACTGGGCATTAGTAGATGTACCTTCCCTTGTAAAGGGTGTTTCATGCACTGTGAATTTTTAAGAATTATACACAGTATGTATTTTTACATCCTGGCCAGTCTTTTTTCACAGTACTCTCATAGGTCTCTTTCTACAGTCTATGCCCTGAAAACCTGCTGTGCTTATATGTGGGTAAGGTGGGAAAGTAGAAAAACCTTCCTCCTAAAAGGTGTGCTACTGAGTTGTTATCATTATGCTGATCATAGACTTTCTTCAGATATTTTCATGAAGTGGCAATATTTATTTCCCCTATAACCTATGGTTTCTACTTCACTCTAAGTCATTACACATTTTTTTAAATGTAAAGAAAGTTACTAAAATGTTTTTTTCCCTCCCACTTCAGTACAAAACGAGTGGATCATTCAAATACCAGATTGGCTTCCCAGCTTGACAGAAATCCAGGTAATCTCTCTTTGTGAACAGGGAGGCAAGTCTAAGGAGTCATTGTACACATCTGTGTTTGTATTCACTCCCAACTTGGTGGGAATTCTCTGTGAATTCCAAATAGTAATTTTTTTAAAAACTCAGTATCTTTTGTTTTATTTCAGCAAAATGTGTGCAAATTAATCTACAGTTTATAAAAATGTATTTTGAGAGTGCTAATAGGTGTAAAACAATGCCATTCAAGGATTGTTCTTTCATAGGTTAAAAAAGTAGAAAACAGTTAAAGTAAAACTGATCAGATGTGTTGAATGGTCAGACTGATGACATTTTTTATTAATAAGTTTGCTTCCACCTTTCCATCAGTGTTTAGGTAAATATTAATTTAATTTTATTCAGTTTGTTATGTACAGAGATGGCATCTAGACAGCCAAATAACCACTCAGGATAGAGCTTTGCTGGGTGAATCTTTGGTTCATCTAAAATCTGGTTCTTAGTTTTTCATTTGGGAAACATCATTTTGTTGGCCTAATAGTAGTCTGACACAGAGAAAGTGAATCTCACTACCCCAGCATGAGAGATTACTATATCAACCAGAACTCCAATTTATTAATTTACTAAAGGAAATCTTACTCCCAAATAGACTGGAATATTTGTATCCATTTGACTCATGAATTTCTTCAAATGCCTTACCCAGCTGAGAAACCAAACTAAAAGAATCAGATCAATTCTTAATTAGAAAATAGATTAAGGAAGACTAGTTATTTGATATTAATGACTGTCATGATTAAGTTCTAGTAAAGCAAAGTGCCATTTCCTCTCAAGTTTTCATTCTGATTGTGCCATCTTACATAACAAAAAGCACTTGTCCTGAATTAATATGCACACTTTTATGATGGGCAGACACAGAATTTAGTCATTTCACTGACATTAGAATCTGGCATTTCCCTTTCATTATTTTATTTAGTTTGGCTGAGTTTAAAATAATTTTTATGCTGTAAATATATTGCCATTCTCCACTACTATACTTTGGGCACCCATTATACAAATTATTGCTTTGGATGGGTTACTTGTAGAGATGGCCATATCACTTATGGAGTGATGTTTTATCTTAATGTTTTTCTTAAAGGATGACACTGGCATCCAGTTCTGTGGGCTCTTGGCTGCTGTATCTGCATACAGAGTTCATTTCTCCTTAGTATTAGCCATCTTGATGTGCGGGTTCTTTTTGGCTGACCAACTTCTCTTCATTTTAGAGTATCTTATTTATTTAAAACTTGTATTATTTTATTGATTTTCTTCACCAAGAAGTCTTTTTATTTTCCTGAATTCTGTTATCTTTTTCATTTTTCTTGCATGGTTTTAATTATGAGGTTGTGTTTTATTGAATAATTTATGAACTGATAATGAGATAGAAAAGTTCTTAGATTGCATCTAATCCAATTCCCACCTTTTATTGATTGGAACTGTAGATTGTGAGAGGTTATATGACTTTTAACTCTGAATTCTAAAACCTTTCCATTATCCTGTGTTTCGTTTTTATCTAGAAACTGTTATGGGTGTGAATATTATTTTCCTTATCAAATAAATATAATTAGTAGCCCTAACTAAGTTAGTTTTAATATTTTTAACAATCTTGTTTGTCTATATAAAGGAGACTTATGAAATTTTACTTCTTTTGACCCCTTTTTATAGGATCAGATGACAACAATCTGAATTCCATCTTCTATGAGCATCTAACTAGATCCCTGCAACACAGTCTGTGTGGCGATTTGCTGCTAGGACGGTGGGGAAACTACAGCACAGGGGACTGTTTCATCCTTGCCTCTGACTATCTCAATGCGTTAGTACACCTCATAGAGATAGGCAACGGTCTGGTCACTTTTCAGCTACGGGGACTTGAATTCAGAGGTAAGACATTCACTTTTTATTTCTGTAGTATATTCCTATGACATTTAAGTTGTGTATGTTTATATCTCAAATCAAAAGTTGTCGTGAAATTAGAGCTTCGGGATTGTGGAGTTGGAAAGTTGTCAAAGAGTAATCATTACATTTTTCCCTCAAAATTCATATTCCAAGAAGAATTATTTTTACATATGTTATCAAATGACTTCATTTTCCTGGAGATGTGAATTTCTGTTACTCTGTGCATGACCTCTTGCAGGTCCCCTTTGTGATCAGTGGCATAAATTTGTTAGATGTCTAGCAGCATAGGATGCCAGATTTCTGTGCAGGACACAGAGTTACATTTATATAGACAACTTGCCTTTGTCCTCAATAATTTTGTTAATGGAGATGAAATTCACCTAACATAAAATTAATGACTTAAAGCAGCAGTCCTCGATCTTTGGGCCCCAGGGACCAGTTTTATGGAGGACATTTTTTTCTACAGACCAGGGTAGGAGCGGGCATTAGAGTCTCATAGGAGCCTGTAACCCAGATCCCTCACATGTGCAGTTTACAGTAGGGTTTGTGCTTCTGAGCATCTAATGCTGCCATTGATGTGATAGGAGGCAGAACTCAGGTGGTGACATGAACAGTCGGTGGGTAGCAGCTGTAAATACAGATGAAGCTTTGCTGGCTTGCCTGAGGCTCATCTCCTGCTTTACAGACTTGTTTCTAATAGCCTGTGGACTGATCCACGGCCCTGGGGTTGGGAACTGCAGATTTAAAGTGAAGAAAAGTGTGTTATTTAGTACATTCACAGTGTTGTACAGCCACCACCTCTGTTTACGAGGTCAAGCAACTAAGTTAGTGAATTCATCCTAGAAAAAGTACTGTATAACCTCATTGCTAAATGTCATTATGCTCACCAGATGGCCAACAGAAGTGCTTCAGAGTGACCATAGTGATATTTAGCAGTGAGGTATGCAGCACTTTTTCTAGGATGAGTTTGCAAATTAATTGCCAGACCCCATGGTTGCAAAGCATTTTCATTGCTCCAAAAATACAACCCTGTACTCAATTAGCAATTACTCCTCATTTTCCCTCCCACCAGCCCCATACAATTTTATATACTGAAAAAGCTATTTCTACTTAGAAAATCATGCATTCAGAAACAAATCAACTCCTGTCAGTTGAATAACTTGAAAAGTAAGTTCAAGTGCTGTTATTGAATATCTTTCCAGTCTAAAACATTTGGACTTAAGAGTTTTGAGAGAGTGTTTGATCTGTTCTAAGAAGTGCTTTGGAATGTTTTTAATCTGGAATAGGAAATAACGAAAGCATTTGATTAGAAAGAGAATCAAGTAGGTACTGTACTGCCTGGAGCTTTATTTTTACCCTGGTATTGAGTCAGAAGGCTTGCACCTTTCTTATGGCGTGTCTGTTAGCGGAGCAAGCATTTCTCTAGAAGTGAACACTATCCACTAGAAATAAGACTTTAGCCATGTAACACTCGAGTTAATGCAATAAATGTTCATTATTTATTTATGAACTATTTGTAATCCATTCATTCCCTCTCCCCCATTCCTTCCTCTTTCCTTCTCTCTCTCTTCAAAATGTTCTGTTCTCATCTTATGGATATTTGTTTTTCCCCAACATGAGCCTAGGACCTTAATTCCATCTCTTCTAGAGTCTTAGCCCAATGCTGTTCAAACCTAATCCCCCTGGACGCATCCAAAAGTCAGCACACCCTCACTCCTACTACTGCCTGGACTTTTAACTTCCTTTTTAAGTTTTGGCACCTGAAGGTTTCATCTTTGTTTTTTAATTTGAATTTTAATATTTTAAATAAATATACGTGGGAGGCTTTCTTACTGAGCATTTCCAGTTAGTGAGTGAAATGGACGAGTGAGCTTTCTTTCCATCTGCTCATTCTACCATATTGATCAGAAATTCTCCAAATCAAATAATTGATCCAAATTTTCACTCTCCCAACTTCCACTCTCAGGTGCTGACCAGATTTAGATAAATTTTTAAGTAAATCCTTTGCTATTCAAACTCTATTTGCCAGTCAAAACTCAAGTCAAATTTGGAAACAGGGTCTGAAGTCATGCTAGACTTGGATAACGAGTCTGTAATTCTATAATTCTTATAGAATAAGCCTATAATTCTTCACTCATTGGGATTTTTTATCGATGCACAATATTTTACGTATTTAGGGGGCACATGCGATATTTTGTTATATTTGCAGAATAGATAATGATCGAGTAAGGGAATCTGGGGTATTCATCAGTGAGTATCATTTCTACATGTTGGGAACATTTCACGTTTTCTTTCCTGGCTGTTTCTAACTGTAGTCACCCTGCTCTGCTGTGATCCATAGAATTTAAAGCTTCTGTGACTATGTGATTGTACCCATTGACCAACCTCTCTTCATCTCTTCCTCCACCCACACATGGGAATTTTTTTTTTATTGATACATTCAGTCATGTCACTTCCATGCTTAATTTTTTTCAGTGACTCCCCACTGCATTTGAGATAGATTAAAAATGCCCTGAAGTGTCCTCCAACACTGTCATCTGGCCTGTGCCTCTTCCTCCATCCTCACTTCATACCGTTGCCTCACTCACTGTAGTCTCCCTGGCCTTCTTACAGCTTCTTAGATGTGCTAAATTCTTTGCTAAGACTCCTGATTGCTTTTCCCTTTGCTCAGAAAGTACCAACCATCTCCCCTCCTCTCACCAGCCCTCCATCTGGCTAATTCTTTAATTATCTTTGGATATTTGCCTATATGTCACTTTCTTAGAGAAGCGTTTTCTAACCTCCTGTCTGACACGATTATCTCTTACCCTGTTGTTACTCCTTAGCACTTAGCATAGTTAGAACCTTAACAGTCAAGTGTAACATAACAGTGGTCCCATAAGATTATAATGGCACTGAATATTCCCGTTGTCAAGTGACAGCATAGCCATCCTAGTCTCACAGCATAACACGTTCCTGTGTTTGTAGTGATGTTGGGGCAAATGAATCTGCACTGCTGGCCTATGAGTCTAACGTGCAGTTATGCACTGTACATGATACTTGGTAATAATAATAGATGACTATGTTGTTACTGGGTTATGTGTTTACTATACTTTTTATTGGTGTTTTATAGCATATCCCTTCTACTAATGAAAAACAGTTGACTGTAAACCAGGGTGCCATGTTACCCAACAGCAGCCTTGTACAGCCTACTGAGTCTCTTGAGTGTATCTTTTTCCTCTGTGCTTGGCTTAATCTCATGTTGTTTTATATGTCAGTGGTCTCTTAAGTAAATCCATGCCTCATGTTGTCAGTAAGAGGCCACATCGAGTGATTGACTAGAAATAAAATTAAAAGTGATCAGGGACTACCCAGAGGGAAAATCAGTGCTGGCTGTTGCTCTCCAGGCAGACAAGTCCCATTCCACTACAGGGACAATCTTGAAGAACAAGAACAACGTGATAGAAGCTGTTGAAGGATCTGCGTCATTGAAGGGAAAAGGACTAACAAAAATTCACGGTGGACCTGCATCAGATATGCGGAAAATTCTAAAGACCTGGACTGAAGATGAGACAGAGGAACAGATTCCTCTGAGCACCACGATCGTGGCTAAAGCAAAGTTAGTTTGAGATGTTGAGAGAAAAGTGTGGAGCTGACCACTTGATTGGATGTACTGCTAACTCTGGGTGGTTTACATGATGCGAAAGTGAGTGGGGAGTCTGCCAGTGCTGACGTGAAGGCAGCTGAAGAATCAGGGAAGCTCTAGATAAGCTGGTTGTAGAGGGGAATTACTTGCCAGAGCAAATCTTCAATATGGATGAAAACTCCATTCTGGAAATGGATGCCTGAGAGGACTTGCATCTATAAAGAGGCCAAGCCAAGGCCAGGTTTCAAGGCTTGTTTCTTTTTTTTTTTTTTTTAAAGTTAGAGA
>NW_003852591.1:714899-727993 GCF_000181295.1 Otolemur garnettii
CCTGCCACAACACCCCGGCTATTTTTTGTTGCAGTTTGGCCAGCGCTGAGTTCAATCCTGCCACCCTTGGTATATGGGGCCGGCTCCCTACCCACTGAGCCACAGGCGCTGCCCTGTTTCAAGGCTTTTAAGCCCTGGATAGCAGCAGTCTTGCCTGGGGTGATGCTGCAGGCCACAAATCGAAACCTTTTGTGATGGGCACAGTGATCTCCCTGGGCCTTGGAGCACATCAGTCAGCTCATACTGGCAGTACACTAGGCAAGCGGTCAGAAGTCCTGGTCAGTCAGTCCCTCTCCCAAGATGCCAGAGAGATAGAGAGATACTGTTACAAGAGTAACATCCTTCCAGGATTTTGTTTATTATTGCTAATACTCCACACATCCTCCTTTTATTGGAGATCTTCATCCAGGTATCAAAGGGGTGTTCCTCTCTCCAAACACCACCTCTTTGATACAACCAGTGGATTGAGGAATCATCTTTCAAGGCTACTGCCTAAGGAGGACATTTGCCCGGGCTGTTGCTGCAACTGGGGAAGACTCTGTGCAGATCTAGAAGGATTATATCTAAGACTTTGTCAAGAACCTTGCTTGGGCTTGGGGTGATGTCACCAAGGAGCATATGAGTGGCATCTGGAATAAGACATCAAGAAATTCATCCATGATGTGGGAAGATATGCCAAGGATGAGGAGTTTACAAAAACCAACAAGGCCGAGTTGGGATGGCAAACAACTTCCCCCCTGGGTGTGGGTGAGGACGACAGTGAGGATCTCCTAGAGGTGGTTCTGAGGAACTGACTACTGTGGAGTTGCTGGAACTGGACCAGGAACGCTGAGCTGAAAAGAGGCAAGAGATAAGGAAACCACAGGGCAAGAAAAAGGAGAACCCTAAAGAAAATTATCGGCAGAGGGGTTAGCAGCAGGAGCTTTTGCAGACCTTATCAAGCTCCTTAAAAAGTTTGAAAACATGGGCTCCAACACTGAAAGCTTTTTAATAATAAGTGTGTTCTATGCAGATTATCTGTTCACAAACAAATCTATCATGAGAAAAGACACAAAGCAAGCAAACCACCATTGTCAAGTTTCTGAAGAGTGATGTCAAGAACAGCCTCAGGGAGGTCCTTCTGGAGGCAGTCCAGAAAGAAGGCCCTGTTGTCCTGGAGATGACAGCTCCATGCCCGTTACTCCTCTTGAAGGCCTTCCGGTGGGACAAGATGTAGGTGTGGAAGACAGTGGTATTCGTGATCCTGACCCTGTGTGGGCCTAGGCTAATGTATGTGCTCATGTCTTTGTTTTTAACAAGTTTAAAAAGTAAAAAAATTAAAAATTTTAAAATTAGAAAAAAGCTTATAGAATGGAAAGGATATAAAGAAAAAAATATTTTTATGCATGTGTGTTTTTGTTTCAAACTAAGTTGTATTACAAAAGAGTAAAAGTATTTAAAAATATAAAAGTTTATAAAGTAAAAAATTATAGTAATCTAAGGTTAATTTATTATTGAAAAAAAATTTTTAATCCATTTCGTGTAGCCTAAATCAGCAGTGTAGTAAATTCTACAGCAGTGTACAGTGATGGCCTAACTTTACATCCACTCACACTCACACTCAGTGACTCACAGGAGCCACTCCCCATCCTGCAAGCTTCATTCATAGTAAGGGCCCTATACATGTGCTAATGTACTATTGTTTTACTTTTATACTATATTTAGACTGTTCATTTTTTATGTTTAGATACACAAGTACTTAGAATTGTATTCTGATTACCTACAGTAACATGCTGCCCCAGTTTGTAGCTAGGAGCAATAGGCTGTCCCTTCCAGGTTTGTGTGAGTACACTCTGATGTTTACACAGTAACACAATCACCTAACTACACGTTTCTCAGAACCTATACCTGTCATTAATGTGACACATGACTGTGTTTATTATTTAAAGTTTAGTTTTTCACTTGAAGATATTGGCCTGAGGAAAGAGTTTATAAAGAAGATTTCTGTGGCAATTGGAGCAACAAAAATAAATAAATCGGACTTAATTAAACTGAAAAGCTTCTATACAGTTAGGAGACAGCAATAATCGGACAAAGACTTGATAAATAGGATCTACAGAGAACTCAAATTAGTCAACAAAAAAAGAGAGCCAACAATCCCATTTATCAGTGGGCAAGAGACACAAATAGAACCTTCCCTAAAGAAGACAGATGGGTGGCTAACATATGAAAAAATGCTCATCATCCCTAATTATCAGAGAAATGCAAATCACCACCACCCTGAGATTTTACCTAACCCCAGTATGATCAGCCCACATTACAAAGTCCCAAAGCTGCAGATGCTGGAGTGGATATGGAGAGAGGGGAACGCTTTTACACTATTGGAGGGACTGCAAACTAATGTAGCCTCTTTGGAAAGAAGTATGGAGAATCCTCTAAGATCTCGAATTAGATCTCCCATTTGATCCCACTATCCCACTAATACGCATCTACCCAGAAGAAAAATAATCATTTTCCCATACGGATATTTGCACTTGATTGTTTATTGAAGCTTAATTTATAATCGCCAGGATGTGGAAACGACCTAAATGCCCATCAACTCAGGAATGAATTAACAATTTGTAGTACGTGTACACCATGGAATTCTATTCAGCCATAAAAGGATGGTTACTTCACATCTTTTGTAATATCCAGATGGAGCTGAAACACAATCTTCTTAGTAAAATATCACAAGAATAGAAAAGCAAATACCCAATGTACTCACTACTAATATGAAGCTAGTAGATGATCTAGTGAGTGGATAGGAGAAAAACTCATTTCAATTCAAGTTGGGTGAAGGGGCAACAAGGAAGGGGAAGGAGGTTGGGGTGTTCTCACTGAATGGGTGTGAGGTAGGGGTGGGGTTAGCATACCTTTTGTGTGTGGGACATAATCACAGATGAACTCTACCTAACAAAATCAAATACTTTGACCTGGTTGCTTTGACCCTCACATTAACCTGAAATAAATTTACTTAAAAGTAAAAAAAAAAAAAATTTTTTTTAAATAAAGTTTAGTTTTTTTCTAGCCCAGGGGTTGGCAAACTTTTTCTGTTAGAAGCCATCTAGTAAATATTTTAGGATTAGAAGCCATGCACACAGTCTCTATTGCATATGCTTTGTTGTTTTTTTTTTTTTCTTTCAAACATCCCTTAAACATATTAATATGAAAACCATTCTTAGCTTGGTCTGGGAGTGAAGTTTGTGGTCTGTTGCTCTGGGGTCGGCGTATTCTCCCCCAAACAGGAGTCACGTCTGCTCCATTCATCATTCTGTACCCAGCACCTCTCACACGCAGGAAGTGCTGTGTCATGCACCGTGTCAGTTTATAGAATGACTGGATAATGTAAGTGTGTAGCCCTTTTCTCCTTTCTCCTCGGTCTAGAGCTTTCATGGGTCCTTACTATGTTCTTGTTCCAATGTTGATGTGCTCCTTGGTTATTGTCTTTCCTGTACAGTGTTATTCCCTGTTCCTTCTGCTTTTACCTGCAAAATATTAGTAAAGAGAATCATTATTTTGCAAGGTAGATTTTTGGATCTGCTGAGCATTTTTATGTATTTTCCAGGACATGTTCTATTAAGCCAATTTTATCTTTTTTGTTTTATTTGTCTATTATGATAGGTGCTTAATCATGAGTGATATTTAAGGAAACTTTTTGATGGGTTTCCTATAGATACTAGTTAAACCCATTCATATTTTTTCATTTCTTTTTTTATTTTGCTGATATTCTTAAGATTCTTTTCCATGTAAATTTTACATGAAAAATGTATCAGTCTCTTTTTTTCTTATCAGAATTTCCTGATTGTAACTTCTACTATGTTAACTTTTTATTTGTAAGTATTACTTTTACTAAGTACAATTTTCCAAATCTGACTTTACAGGTCAAAAATTCATTATGTTGACTGGATTCCTTTGGATTATTATTCACTTTAATTGTAGCATGTCTACTTTTCATGATTGTTTTATTTATTTTTATCATTTATATTTCCTATGGTAAGGCTGAAAGATCTCACTGACTCGGGGTATAATTGGCAGCAGTTCCTCAGAGATGCTCTAGAATCTTTTTCCAAGTCTCAAAGTTCTTTTTTCAATTACTAATGCTAATTTTTGAAATTATTATTGACTCTATTTTCTGAGAAAAATATATTACTAAAGTATATTTGGATTAAAAATATTCTTAGTTGTTAGGTGGAGTTAAAACATCTCGTTTTAATTCAGTTATCCCTTTTACCTTATTTTGATACTGAGAACAAGGACTTGATTGGGTAGATGCCAAACATGGTGCATTTCCTCTTGCCACATCTGATATCCATACACCACTGACAAAGTGGTCTGCTAAAAACACAGCTCTTATTATGCTGTTATCATTTACAAACTTAACAGAAAGAAAATGAATAAAGTTAAGCAATACATAAAACTTGAGGAATCATCCTTACTTCATATCATAATTAAAAAAGTAAAAATAAAAACAGGCTTGGGACATTTCATCTGGAAATAGGGTAATTCTTCTGCCCACATTCAAGCACATAATAAGTAAAATTCCTCAAAGCTTTTTAAAAACACTGATGGAATGCTGATGCTAAAGTATGACTAAGCTGGCATAAAAAAAAACTTAATTTTACTCATGACTACAGATGCAAAATATCTCCAATCCCAAAATTAAACAGAAAGCAGTCGTACTTTGTTTAAAGTAGCCCTCACAGATTTAACTATTTTTCATTTTTGAAATGAATTTGAGCATTATAAAGCAAATTAATAGAATTCATTTTATTTTAAAAGGTCACAGGAGAAAATATAATATTCTCTCAAAAGATGCAAAAAGATTCGATTTAATCTCCATTATTGGTTCAAAAGATACTTTATAAAATTGCACAGCCATATTATGTTAGAAACATGCACATGTAAATACCAGTGTACCTTGGAGATGATGCAGTTTCCATTGCAGACACTGCAATGAAGCAGGTATTTCAATAGAGCAAGTCACACCAAGTTTTTGGTTTTCTAGTGCATATAAAAGTTATGTTTGCATTATATTATCTATTTAAATGTACAATAGCATTATATCCTTAAAAAAAAAAAGTAACTATACCTTAATTTAAAAAATACTTCATTGGCCAAGCATAGTGGCTCATGCCTATCAACCCAGCACTTTGGGAGGCCAAGGCAGGAGGATCACTTGAGGCCAAGAGTTCAAGGCCTGCTTGAATAATACAATACTGAGACCCCATCTCTATAAAAAATAGACAAATTAGCTGCACATGGTGGCATGGCTGGTAGTCCCAGCTACTGAGGAGGCTAACCCACTAGGATCATTGAGCCCACCCATTTGAGGTTGCTGTGAGCTATGACAGCATGGCACTCTAGCCTGGGCAGCACCCTGTTTCAAAAACAAAAAGCAAACTTTATTTATAAAAATGCTAATGATCATCTGAACCTTCAGTGAGTCATAATCTTTTGTGCTAATGAAGAATTTTGCCTGGAAGTTGATGGCTACTTCCTGATTGGGGTGGTGTTTGCTGAAGGTTGGCACAGAGGCTTGCCTTTTGACCTGTTTCAACTTTCAACTTGCCTGTATCACTAAGCTTAATTTTCTAGCTTTTGGTTTAAAGTAGAGTTGTGCAACTCTTCCTTTCATTGAATAAGCTTATTCCTTCTAGTTTTGTATTTAAAGTGGGAGACAGGTAACTCATCTTTACTTTGTAGTTTAACTTGAACTTAGAGGCCATTATAGGACTATTAATTTCCCTAATTTCAGTATTATCATATCATAGTAAATAGGAAGACTCGGGGTGAGGAAAAGAGAAGGAGGAATGGCTGGTCAGTGAAATAGAACACACGCATTTGCTCACTTAGGATGGGCATGATTCATGATGTCACATTAGTAACATCAGAGGCCACTGATCACAGATGACTGTGACACACATAATCATAAGGAAAGAGGCCTGGGCATGGTGGCTCACACTTGGAATCCCAGCACTCTGGGAACCCAAGGCATGAAGATGGCTTGAAGCCAGGAGTTTGAGATCAGCCTGTACAACATAGTGAGACCTCATCCCTACCAAAAAAAAAAATTTTTTTAATCTAAAATGTAGAAATATTGTGAAAATTACCAAAATGATCCAGAGACAGGAAGTTAGAACTTCCTGGTCTGATTATTCTAAATAGTACAGCTTTTTAGCATGGCCAGAATAACCTGATTAGCCTGATCTTTTATTATACTGCTACCACCGTTGACTGGGGCTGGATTTCGTGGCATAAGTTTCTCTCAAAGTTGTGTTTTTCAAGTGTGGATGGTGTATGTATTTTTTTAAGGAAGAAAATTATTGCACAGTTTGATTTAAGTTATTTTTATTATAATGTAACTTAAATATGTGCCTGTGTACAATTAAGTATAATCACTTTATGATCTTCATATAATATAAAGGATTTACAAATTAAATAGAAGCAAGAACACAGGACAAAATAAAATTAATATGAATCTTAACAAATATTTTGTTAGCATGAGATTGCTGTGGATATAATTCTACATTTAATCTGTGTTTGTATTTTCACTTCAGTAACACTAATTTGATAAATTCCTTTTTGATATGTATGTTGTATGAAAGAATATAATTTCAGAGATTTGTTTGCTAGTTAAGAATAATCAGACCTTATAATTACTGGAAACTTTTATCAGCAGGTAAGCCTCAAATGCCCGTAATCTTAGACAATTATTATTGGACTAGGGAATAGAAAAAATTTAATTTTGTCTTTAATATTAGATTATGATGAATGCTTACAAGTTATTAGCCAAATAAACCCAATGTATGTAATATCTCTGCTTGAAGCATGGATGTGACACTGGTAAATGGAGCTCAGACTCTTCAGAGTTCTGTGTGTCTGTCTAGACTTTTGTGTGTCTGGTATGGTTCAGTTTGGTTTTTTTAAGTCAAACCTTTAGGAGATGTACCTGTACCCTTTCGTCTCCTTCATATGAATACAGTTGTAAACTCAGTTGAAAAATTTAGAGATCAGTGAGTCAGAATTAAAGGGGTTACTCTACTATACAGATTTCCAGAACTTTTAATGTACTAATGTATATCGTAGTTCTGTAGAAGAGGAATATGTAGATAAATGCGTATTTAAATAAATGCATCTGATAAACTGGAGTTTGCTATAATTTGTTAATGAATATTGTAAGGGACAGGCACAGTGGCCATGCCTGTAATCCTAGCAGTCTGGTAGGGCAAGGTGGGAAAATTCCATGAGTGCCTGTCATCGCAGCTGCTGGGGAGGCTGAGGCGGGAGGATTGCTTGAGCTCAGGAGTTTGAGGTTGCTGTGAGCTAGGCTAATGCTGTCGCACTCTAGCCTGGGCAACAGAGTGAGACTCTGCCTCTAAATAAATCGGGCAAATCAATCACATACTTTAAATTGCCATAAATGTGTATTTTTTTCAATCCCTTGTGTCCTTGAAATATTTTTGTTCTGGTCCCTAATTTTTTTCTCCTTTTTTTGTAATGATCTCTATTCTCGTCTCTCTCCCTTTTGAAGGCACCTACTGTCAACAACGGGAAGTAGAGGCCATTACTGAAGGGGTCGAGGAAGATGAAGGGTTTTGCTGTTGTGAACCTGGCCATATTCCTCATGTGCTTTCATTTAATGCTGCGTTTAGCCAGCGCTGGTTAGCTTGGGAAGTGATAGTCACTAAATATATTCTTGAGGGTTACAGCATCACTGATAATAGCGCTGCTTCTATGCTTCAAGTCTTTGATCTTCGGAAAGTACTCACCACTTACTATGTCAAGGTAAGCATATGTGTGCCTCTTTAGATCTCTGAATAAGTGGAGGCCCTTATAAATTGTATAAAAATTTATATAATATTTGAAATTATACATATCAAATTTTATTTTTATTTGTACTTTGCTTCTAAGTCGTGATTTAAATTTTCTAGGATCCAGAAAAGTCAGTAACAGTATACTTACAAAGGTCTCGCTGTTTCTTTCTTTAATGGAATTCTTTCCACTCATTCATTAATAATAATATGTTTTAAGCACTGGACTAAGGAATATATATATATATCACTTATATTCTGTAAAGAAGTGTTGTTTGCTTGTTTTACCCATAACGAAAGATTCAGAAGTTAACTTGCCCCAGGTCCTCTAGCAGGTGAAGTTTGGGATCTAAAACCCAGGCTTGCCTCACTCCTGAGCCCTTCCTGTTTGCACTGCTTTCAACAAATTGAGTAAAGTATTGCAAATTTGGGGGGGGTCCCCCAAACCACCCGCATTTCTAATACCAGCTGCAAATTTCTGGATTCTGTAATTTGCTAGAAAGATCTACAGAACTCTGCAGGTTTGTTACACTCAGACATCATAGTCATGTTATTAACAGTGGAAGGATACAGATTAAATCAGCCGGGGAAGAGGCACAGAGGGCATTCACTGTCCAGAGTCACCAAAGTGAGGAGTTTCCAGATGTCCTCTGTCAGGTCGTGGAGATGCCTGTTTTCCCCAGCAACACTCACAGGGTGTTGCCAGCTAAGAAAGCGTGCCTGACAGCGGTGTCCTGAGTCCTATCGGGTGCAGTCATGTAGACGTGTTTGATCACCCATGTGGCTGACATAAGGCTCCTGAACCTCCAAAGATCATGTTTCTTCTTCGTGGCTCTGGGCTCCCAGTTGAACAAAGGCTTTCTTACCAAGCAGGACATTCCAAGGCCTTAGAGGTTGCCTCCTAAGACCCACGGCGAAGGGCCAAACCTCTCATTAGGCAAGCTTAGTCTTTGCTAAGGAGTTTACAGAAACACAGCATGGTTATGATTTGGAGGTTTATGGGCAAAGCCAATATTTCTAAAATACGTATGCTAATAACCTTTAGTGATTCATATCTGAATTTTCTGTATCTTACACTATTACCTCTGCCTGCTTCCTTTTTGTGCTAATGGGGATGAATGAACCCTGAGCTTTCCGTTTAATATTTGTTTAAACCCAACCTCAGGAACGCTAAAGAGATTGATTTTACATTGCGTGTGTTTGCCATGTACACATACAAGGCATTTTCTGTCTCCAAATCTAAATACATGTGTGTGTTAGTTTTAAATGTGCATTTCCTATTGCTTTATCATTGGCTATAGTTCTATAAGTTGGGATCACCAGAAATTTTAATAACTTTCTGTGAAAAATTATTCAAAATAATTTCAAAATATTCAAATTGTACCACAGTAACTTTTTTTCCACTTCTCTTAAAATATCCTAAATTCAAAAGCTCTAAAATCAATAGATTAGAATTATTTTGCCTTGCTGAACCATAAATTATGTGTTTTCATCCAGGAAGGCCTGAGGTATTTTATTATAACATTCTTAAAATATATAGAGAATGTTCAGCTAGGGAAATATTTTTGAGTTACACTACCAGTAGAAACAATCAACATTTATTTCATTGAGGCATTGGAGATAATTCAGATTGTGATTTAACCTGATTTTTCTTCCTCTTATCCCTGTTAGGGTATCATTTACTATGTTACAACCTCCTCCAAGTTAGAGGAGTGGCTGGCTAATGAGACAATGCAGGAAGGACTGCGTCTGTGTGCAGATCGAAATTATGTTGACGTGGACCCAACATTTAATCCCAACATCGATGAAGACTATGACCACCGGCTGGCAGGCATATCCAGGGAGAGTTTCTGTGTGATTTACCTCAACTGGATAGAGTACTGCTCTTCCCGGAGAGCAAAGGTGGGGTTTGTTTAATTCCGTCACAACTCTCTGAATCCAGGTTTCTAAAGATGGAAAAAATATTCCTGCTAGCTATTAGGAGGTCATTTTCTCCAGTCCTTACTCTTTCTGATCTTCTGGGTAAGAGAATCTGTCTGGTTGGTTATGGTTGGGCCGAACCAACTCTGCTAAAACAATATCTTTATCTGAAATACAAAGTCTAGACCAGTGCTGTGTAATAGAACTTTCTACAATGATTGAAATGTCCTGTGTTGTCAAATACGTGGGTCATTACCAAAGTTCTGAGATACACAAAAATCAAGAAATGTAAAATTGAAGGCAAAAAAAAAAAAGAATGAAGCCCTCCCAGCAACACCAGTAAGCCAAGCAAGTGGTGAATCAGAAAAGATGCTGTCGGCTGTATTTCTCAGAGGTAAAATAATGGACCATAAAAAAGTCTGTCTCAAAGCTTTCATAATGATCCATGTACCATATGTGGGTATCAAACACTTGAAATGTGGCTAGTGCAGCTAAAGAACTGAACTGTAAATTTTATTTAATTCTGATGATTTAAATTTGACAGCCCATATGGTCAGCAGCTACTGTTTTGGACAGTGTACATCTAGAACATGTTTTTCAGCCATTTTTATCTCACGGTTGATAACCTATAGTTAAACTTTTGTGACACACTTAAATTGTGTTGATCAAAGAAAAAAGAATAAAAAAAAAAGAATATACTTACTGTGCTTTGAACTTCTTTCAAAAATAATTTAATTAATGGTCTTTAAGCATTTTCATTTTCATGGCACACTGGTTGAAAATCACTGCTCCAGACCATTCTTTCAAATGTTAATGTGGGTAAAAATGACCTTGGAACTTGTTAAACTGCGGACTCCTGGGCCTCACCTGAGAGATTCTGATTTAGTAGGTCTAGGCTAGGGATGTATAATCTGTCACCCTGTATGACTTTAATTTAGGTGGTTCCCAGTCCACACATTAGGATAACGGGTCTTATCCCAAAGGTAAGTTGAGTTGCTTAAGAACCACTTCTCCTTCTAGGTCCTGTGACTCTTGTGGTAGGTAGTGCTGCACCCTGGTCAGAATCCTTGTAACAACCACAAAACCAAGGCCTATAATTACAAAGCTAATTCCTACCCACCACTATTGCTTTCCAGTAGTAGAAACCAGTATCCTGCGTACAGATTGACTTGCTGTCTTGGAGCATAGTGAGCTACCTTAACTGTGCCTTCTCACGACCTGGGAGTACATCCCGACTGGCTTCAGGTTTGACCCCTGCTTTAGTTCTTCCTTTGCTTAGAGTATTACACTGCATCCTATCAGCCACTGTTTATTAGACTTGGAAATTTTTCTACCATTTTTTTATCTGTTAAAGAAATGCTTTATTAATACAAATTTTAAAGCACTAAGAAATTTAAATATTCATATTGTAGAAAGCAGGTGGCTAATTCAGTCACCTTTCAGGGCTCACAGATGGCTTGAAGGAGACTGCAGTTTCCCGTGTGGAGAGGGCATCTTCACGGGAAGAGAGGGCCTACCTGTCCCAGCTTTCCAGTCCTCACTCTTGAGTGAAGGGGAGAGGCACTCCTGGGAGGGGAGGTGCAGTCCAGTACTCTCCAGGCAGGCTAAAACTCTCAAAATCTACAAAATTGAAGGGAAAGAATTTTTCTGTTTCCGGAAAGCTCTCATCTGAGGCAGGGGCAGAACTTTTTGCTCTGACAGTCTTCTCGGTCATAGGGCTCAGATCCCAGCTTCATCCCATCCATAGGACCTCATGGGTACCGACACCTCCATTTTCTTAACAGCAAAGGTCAAAATAGCTATTCTGGATTATTATGAGACTCGGCCTCCAGTATTTTTTAAGTCCATTCCCCCTTTGTGAAGACTCCGATTACATTTGTATTAGAGAGACCGATGTTGTCCTGGTGCTCATTGATGGCCTCTTTTGTTTTTCCTTTCCTGTGTGTTTTATTTTGCATAGTTTCTTTTGCTATGTTTTTGAGAGCATTTGTCTTCTCTTCTGCTTTCTTCACTGTACCATGGATCTCATCTAGTGTACTCTTTGTTTCAGATATTGCCTTACTCTGTGTCTCTGGAAGTTTTACTTGGGTCTTTTTTCAAATCTTCTCTGTCTCTCTTAACATAGTTGTTCCTCTACCTTCTTGAGCTTTTGAGATATAGTAACTATTTCAATATCCTTGTTGGCTGATTCTCACATCGGCTTTAGTCCTACATCAGTTCTGATGGACCTAGTGATTAATTAATGATTATTCTCATTGTGGATCATATTTTCCTGCTACTTTGCATGTCTGGCAATTTTTTATTAGATGCCAAACTATGAATATTACCTTGAAGGGTGCTGGATATTTTTCTGTTCCTATAAATAATCCTAAACTTTGTTCTGTGGCACACTTAAATTCCTTGGACACACTTTGATCCTTTCAGGGCTTGCTTAGAAGGGACCAGACAGCGCGACCTTTAGTCTGGGGCTAATTTTTCTGTTAATGAGACAGTGAATACCTGTTGAGTGCCGTAGACCATCACGAGCTCTTCCACTGTCCTGACTGTTGCTTTGGATGGTTCTTGGCTCAGCCTTGGGTCCTCCTTGCGTGTGTAGATCAGTATTCTGGTGAGGACTTGAGAGACCCTCTGAGATCTTGGGGTTCTCTGTCACTCTCCCCCAAGAGCTCTAGCTCTTTTCCCTGGGGACACTAGCTAACACAGAGGCCTCCAGACTCACCCGGGGTTCCCCTTTCTTGGCTGTGGCCTGGAAACTCTCTAGGTAATCAGCTCTGTTAATTACAGGGCTATATTTTGATTTCCCATATCTCAGGGATGACTGTCCAGTGTCTGATAACTGTTTGTATGTATTCTGCTCAGTTCTTTGGCTGTTCCGGGTAGGAAGGTAACAGAACCTTGAACTAAATTTTGTTTTATTTTTTTTTTTTTTCATCACAGAAGCAATACGTTTTCAGCATAGAAAGGTGACAGGATTGGGGAAGGAGGGAGGAAGGAAAATAAAAAACAAAAATCACCCATAATTTTATCACTCATTATAAGCACCTTAGCTCTTTTTGTTAAGCAGTTCACAACCCACAGGAACTATATTAAAGGGTTGCAGCATTAGGAAGGTTGAGAACCACTGTTTTTGTTTATGTAACTTCAAGTCTGTACCCTCTGTCCCTTTTATTTTTCTTAAAACTAGTGCTCTCAGGCCAGGCACGGTGCCTGATGCCTATAATCCTAGCACTCTGAGAGGCCAAGGCAGGTGGATTGCCTGAGCTCAGGAGTTAGAAACCAGCCTGAGCAAGAGCGAGACCCCTGTCTCTAAAAATAGCCAGGCAGTGTGGTAGGTGCCTGAAGTCC
>NW_003852591.1:728049-734447 GCF_000181295.1 Otolemur garnettii
CCGGGGGTGACAAAATGAGACTCTGTCTCAAAAAAAGCAAAACAAATAAGCAGGGGAAAAAAAAAACTAGTGCTCTCATACTCTTTATTCACTGTTTTGTAACCTGGACACAAAATTCTTTTCAAAGAGCCTACTTGATGAAACTAGAATATATGCTGTAAGAGGTACTGTGTCTTTGGAAACAGTGTAATTGGCAGCAATTAGGGCATCTTAACACAGTTGGTATTAATTAACTAAATTGTCCAATTAATAGTAATTAATTAAATTTAAATTAACCAACCAATATTAAGTTAATATCTTAGTTCCCCTTTTTTATGAGTTAATGGTTTATAAAGCCAGAAATATATACCGTTGGCAAAGTTACAGTAATTAAGCTCATTATTAGCCTGTATCATTGGTTCTTCAACTTTATTATGCATTAGAATTACCTGGAGAGTGATTTCTAGACTTGACCTCTAGAATTTGAGTTCATAGATCTGGAGTAGCTCAAAATTTGTATTTCTCAAAAGCTTTCAGATGGTGCTGATGCTGCTGATCCTAGTATTATACACAATTTGAGGACCACTGCCCTAGATTTTTTTCTCAGTAACTAAGGGACTACCACGATTTTTCATATTATCACACCTTTAAACCATTTTGTGACTGTTGTGGAGTCAATTAAGAAGGAAAAGAGAATTACCAGCTTCTTTCAATAGTCAAAGTATGCAGCTATTAAAAATAAAAAGTTAAGGGGAAGCAGTTTTCTGTGGATATCAATTTATGGTCATTTATAGGCTCACACAGCCCTACTAATAGACTGCTTGTCAAGTTATGGTCAGAAATAACTATAGACAGAATACCATATTTTCAGGAGAAGATACTATCAGTAATACCAGTAAGTACTTTGAAACGTTTAGCTAAGATCCTAATATTTTACAATTGAGCCAGGTTTTTTGGTTGTTATTATTTACCAGTATTACAAAGTTTAAGATTTTATTTAAGGATTCCAAAGAGTCTCCCTATACACATTCAAGCTTCATCTAATACTGTTTTATTATTAAATCTATTTTCATAAAATTTTATTTGAAAAGATAGAAATTATGAACTAGTTGAGTTATCATTTTGCTGATATATTAATTAGATATATTCTCATTTGTTAAATACTCATGTCTCTTTTTGATGAGTAATGTTCTTTGTTTTTTAAAGCCACTGGATGTGGATAAAGATTCATCCCTGGTGACCCTTTGTTATGGGCTCTGTGTTCTGGGACGGAGAGCTTTGGGGACTGCATCCCATCATATGTCCAGGTAAAGAAGACATTTCTGTTTTCAGGAAGAGAGTATGAGAAGCTATATAAATCTGAAATAAGTTTTCTGGAAGCATCCATTCTGTGTTAATTTATTGCAAAAGTCTGTAATTTTTATCTGTAGATCTTTTTGCTGAACATAGTTGCGTTGTCCCAACTGGCTAATAGCACTAGCTTTAGAAATTCACACATGTGCAGATAGCCACTGACAATGATAACTTAGTGAACTTGAGACATTTTAAAATATAATCACCCCATGAAGTCTGATTAGGCTTCTCCCATTTACATCTGTTTTTATAACAAGTTCATTTATTTTTATCTTTCCATGTTTTCTTGCAGTCTTTGTTCAGAGCCTTTATACCTTTAACATAGTTGCCGTATATTAGGTATGGGGACTCTAAATCTAAATTGAATTTCCTGTGATACATGTTCAAATGAATCAGAATTAAGAAATACTGCACATTTTGAACTTCTTCTCTAATAACTACATGTTTTCCATAGTTAGACCCTTCATTATAAGTTCTCTGCCTGTTGTCTGTTTTTGTGGACTCACAATGTTTCATACACAAGGGCCTCAGGTCAGACAGGCCCCATCTCTTATGATTCTGATTCAGGGGTTCTGACACGAGTCCTTGGAATCTGCATTTTGGAAACACTCCCTAGTGATTCTGATGCACACCCAGATGTAAGAATCAGTGACATGAAGACTTTTGTCAAAATATGTGAACTTTTATCTCCAATCTTGACAGTAATTTAGAGTCATTCCTCTATGGATTGCATGCCCTATTTAAAGGAGATTTCCGTATTTCTTCAATTCGAGATGAATGGATCTTTGCTGACATGGAATTGCTAAGAAAAGTAGTAGTCCCTGGAATTCGTATGTCCATTAAACTTCATCAGGTAAGAAGAAGAAATTTTTCTAAGTTTTGTTTATGGTACTTTTATCACACGACTTCCAAGCTATGTTTCTTAGGAAACTTTTGAGAAATATTCTGCTCTGAGCTAAAGAAAAACATGGTTTCATGACAGAATATTAAACCTTAGAAGCCTGAATCTATGTTTCAAATAGCAAATTTGAATGTTGATATTAGAGAGTACTGATCTAGGCATGAAATTGAAGAAAAGTGTGCAGAGACAAGCTGGAAATAAAGGCCTTTGGCCCTATAATACTCATTTGAACTTCATGCGGACCATGTAACTCCAGCCTCTTGCCTAGATGAATGTTAGCCAGCTCCGAAAGTGCGGGGTAGTAACAACTCAGTAGTGGTGTAAGTTCTGCTGTTACTGAACTGAGTTTCATTTTGTGTGTTATATAGAATAATACCTGGTTAAGATAGATTTAGGCTTAGTTAAGTAATCTTAGTGGGGTAATAACATTGAAATGAGGCCATTGCAAAACCCAAGGTCATTTCAAGACTATATTGTGGGCAGGGTATGGAGGCTCACACCTGTAATCCCAACACTTGGGGAGGCCTAGGCAGGTGGATTTACCTGAGCTCAGGTTTTGAGACCAGTCCTGAGCCAGAGCAAGACCTTGTCTCTAAAAATAGCTGGGCATTGTGGTGAGCTCCTATAATCCCAACTACTTGGAAGGGTGAGGCAGGAGGATCACTTGTGCTCAAGAGTTTGAGGTTGCTGTGGGCTATGAGGCCACTGCACTCTACTGAGGGTGACAAAGTGAGACTCTGTTAAAAAAAAAAAAAGACTATATTGTGAAATTTTAGTCCTGGTGCTTGGTGCTCCAATCATTCCACTGGACAATGGTTATCAGATCTGATGATTGAGACCCCCATAATAAGACTATTTCACCTCCCAAATGAAAGGTGAATTAATTCCTCAGGAGATTTTACTGTGATTTACAGTGTTAGAATTAAGTTACTGTCTTATATCTATAAGAGCATTGCTTGTAAAGGATGTGTTATTTAAAAATCTCTATTAAAAATAGAATATTGTTTTTAGGATGGTGGAGAAAATATTTATTCGAGATCAAATTGAATTGTCTGTTCTTATACTAGCTTCAGAGTTTTGAGACTAAATTCATTGCATTTAAAAGAAAAAGAAATAATGACTTTAGATTAAGATGCTTTTAAAAACTTCAGAATTTCTCAAAAGGTGCCAAATTGTGTGTCTGCTATGTAAGAAATACTGGTTTTTGTATAGCATCATTGTCTAACATCTCCTGACAAACCTCTTTAATCCTAAATGTTATGACAGCTACTCTCTCTGTTTGTCTGAAAAGAAACTCTGAAAAGAAACTGAGCACATACAGTCTCTGATGCTTTAGTTCTCTGCCCTGTTCTCTCCTTGAAGGTACCCTTACCTGTTTCTGATGGGTCTCTCTCCTTACATAATCCTTTGACTGTGGTGTTATTGCCTGTGTCAGAGGTTGGCTTGAGTACAGATGAGAGACCTGAATACAAAGATTGTCAACCTCCCAACTATAAATATGAAAACAACCAATATAATATTTACATTTCTTCAGTAACCCACCATTTCTGAAATTAAGATTTATGTTATGGCTATTTTGGTATATGTCCTGTGATGCCTTTTAATTAATACTTTTATAAAAGGGAGATGCATTTCATATACATCTTGGTTTCCTCTATGCTACCTGCCGCAGACTCTTGTGCATAGTAGACCCTGAATAACTATTTATAAAATGAGTGGGTAGTTAGTGAGGCCAAGAGGCTTTTCAGGGAAGACCTTACTAACTTCTCCAGGACTAGGACCATTAATTTGTGTTCAAAGCTAAGAGCTTTCAGCTATAACCTAACTAGAATAGAGACAGGATAAAATGGTTTATTAGAACCATTGTACAGATGTGGCTTTATATGAAAAATGCATAGTTAAGAAGAAGCACAATATAAAGACTTTTGAATTTAGTTTTAGCCTTTTTTAACTGACAGTGAAATAATTTTTCAGCAGAAAATATGCAGGGTGTCTGTCCCAAAAGCTATCTCTAAAATCACCATACCTAGGGAAAATGGGAAACTGTAGCTAAATGTTCCTTTATTTACAAAATATTCATGGCCTACAAAGAGGTGGCTACACACAGAGAATATTTTGTAAAATTTTGTAATGACTATTTTATAAATAAAGTTACATTTAGCTACAATTTCCCATTTTCCCTAGGTATGACAACCTTAGGGGCGACATTGGGGACACCCTGTATATATGTACTTGTGTGTGTGCATATATGAATAAAGGTATGAAAAATCAACCTGAAAGACAAAAATAAAATATTAAAAACCTGGAAATGATATTTATTCATCTAGAACATAGAGAGAGGATTACACTGAGAAAAGTTACAAAATAAGTATAGTAGTAATAACTGAACTCCTAACCTGGTGGTTATGACTGAGAATCTGTAATTTATCTCTAATAATATTAACATCTTTTGCTATGAAATGTTCATATTAGACCAGTTTTTAATAACTTTCACTTAGTGGCTTAGCAACTATGGAGGTTATTATTATCCTGGAAGTCCTTTTTTTCCCTAAAAACCTTACGTTGTTTTTTGCTTTTGCATTTAGGATCATTTCACGTCTCCAGATGAGTACGATGACCCCACTGTGCTCTATGAAGCCATTGTATCTCATGAAAAAAACCTCGTAATAGCCCACGAGGGGGACCCTGCGTGGCGGAGCGCAGTCCTTGCCAATTCTCCCTCCCTGCTTGCTCTGCGGCACGTCATGGATGATGGCACCAATGAATATAAAATCATCATGCTCAACAGACGCTACCTGAGCTTCAGGGTCATTAAAGTATGTTTTTTAGGCATTTGTTTATGTCTAAAAAAATGGAAGTTAGATAACCTGATCCACATTTTTAAAAAGTGATTAAAACTCTTTTCATAGAAGCAGAATGAACATAATATGTTAGTGCTTCTTGTTTATGAGCACTTGACTTATTCCGTCAAAAATTTTATCCTCTGAAATTTTCTCATGTGCCATAAAACCTTAGCATTCTCCCTTATTTCAATTTCAGCAGTGTTTCCTCCATCATGAATCAGGTCTTCATGTCAATTAGTTACGCAGTTCAGACAGCATCTGTTTTTAAACATCTTCAGGAAGCTTAATCCCTGAATTTTTATCTTGATAGTCTATATTAAGTAATTATTTTTACCTACATTATTTAATCAACCCCCCAAATGTCCCATTCTTTCCACTCCAAGTACAGTGGAACCTCCACCATTGACCAGCTCAAGTTGACCTGCACCACATGTTCATCCTGGTACAGTAGGCCTAGTTCCGTATGGTGACCAATTTTTTGCAGTCCCTTGGATGGTCAACTTACAGAAGTTCTATCATACTTGTTACACTCATTTCTGTAAGAAAAAAAATCTATTATCTTATTTACAAAATTCAGTGTTTTGCCAGTTTGAGAAACCAAGTGGGTGCCGTCTTACTGGATACTCTGGCAACACAGAGCAGGGACAGGGGCTCTGCAGGGGCTCACCATTTACCACCTGCTAATGACAGACAAGAGCTGGCCTCATCCACATGTGGCCTCCTGCTTCTCATAGTGGATAGCGTAATGTCTTTCACCTAATTCCCATGTGTTCTGGTTTTCAGGTGAACAAAGAATGTGTCCGAGGTCTCTGGGCAGGGCAACAGCAGGAGCTGGTTTTTCTGCGTAACCGTAACCCAGAGAGAGGTAGCATCCAAAATGCAAAGCAAGCCTTGAGAAACATGATAAACTCATCTTGTGATCAACCTATTGGCTACCCCATCTTTGTCTCACCCCTGACAACTTCTTATTCTGACAGCCATGAACAACTCAAAGATATTCTTGGGGGACCCATCAGCTTGGGAAATATCAGAAACTTCATAGTGTCCACATGGCACAGGTGAGCCGGGGGGCTGCAGGTTCTAGTAGTGTTGTATCATGACCTGCTAGTGTAGGCAGTGTGCATTAGCATCACCTGGGAAGCTCACAGTAAAAATACAGATACCATGACACAGTATAAACCTGTTATATCTGAACTTCAGGAATTAGAATCCGAGCATTTTTATCTTCAAACTCGTTACTGGATAAATCTGATGTACAACAGCGGTTAAGAACCTTTATCAAGGCTTGGCGCCTATAGCTCAACCGGCTAAGGCGCCAGCCA
>NW_003852591.1:734734-738496 GCF_000181295.1 Otolemur garnettii
TCTATTGCATATTACCACTGTTAGAATGTGTGAGCCAGCAAACAGAACAGATTAAGAGAAAATCGTAAGAAATGTGTAGGCTGGTTTCTTTCTTCAATTTTAGTGCCTATTCCTAAACAGTAAGGGACACAGTACATGTTGAAACTCCTGGTTGTGTAATACAGAGAGATGTTACTGCTTTTTTAACAATCCATCATCACCCAAATCTCAAATCTACAGTGTTTTCAAGTGTTGGTGCCAATTTTTTTCTCCATCTTTTGTTTAGTAAATTAGGATTTCTTATGTAGGAATATCATTTTGATGGGAAAGGAAAACAGAATCTGGTAATCAGAGAAGCAGACTTTCAAATGGGCTTGCTATCAATTCCTACCCAGAGGAAAGACAAGAAGCTAGGGAAGACTCCCCTCACCTAAAACAACAACAACAACAAAAAATCTGTTGTATTAGAGCTTAAAGAAGTTCTTTCCTCTTAAGAGAAATGCCATCAAACAGGGTGTCCAACTGTCTTGGTTTGCTTAGTTAGCCTACATTAAAAAAGCAGGGGTGCTCGGCACCTGTAGCACAATGGTTACTGCATTAGCCACATATACCGAGGCTGGTGGTTCGAATCCAGCCCTGGCCAGCTAAACAACAATGACAACCTCAACAAAAAATAGGCTGTTATGAGCTATGACACCATAGCACTCTACCCAGGGTGACAGCTTGAGACTCTATCTCAAAAAAAAAGAAGAAAAAGGAAAAATGATTGCAGCAGCCAATGCCAGTAGCTGTATTAAATAGCACAGGTAGATTAGATGTTCAGGGGTTGTATACTTCAGATGTCACTGAACAGACACTGGCAAGAATTCTGTTCCTTGCTGTGATCTGAATGGGGTTACTGTGTAATACACAGTTCTTTATTATGGTGCAGAAAAGATGATAGAGTATATAAAAGTGAAGTAGATTTGAAACAGTTCAGTATAAGAAGTAAATTGGGAAGATTTGAAGCAATGAGTATAAGCAGGGTATAGTTTTACACCATTCAAATACAACATACACTTTTGTTCCTGATATTGATTGCACCATAACAGTGAATATTAGTTCAGAATAGCTGGAAAAAAAAATAAATGCTCATTTTGAGTGATCGTGGGATAATGCTTCCTACTCTGGTGTTGGTTTCTAGGCTAAGGAAAGGTTGTGGAGCTGGGTGCAACAGTGGTGGCAATATCGAAGACTCTGATGCTG
The DNA here is from genome assembly GCF_000181295.1 of Otolemur garnettii. Taxonomy (NCBI): domain Eukaryota; kingdom Metazoa; phylum Chordata; class Mammalia; order Primates; family Galagidae; genus Otolemur; species Otolemur garnettii. Next base: position 735,959 of record NW_003852591.1, read on the forward strand.
GAGGTGGGACTTCCTGCACGACTACTAATGCCACAACTGCCCATGATCCGCACAGCAGCATGTCCCAGGGAAGCACTGGGAATCCTGGGCAGGGGCCAGGAGCAGGACTCCATCCACCTGTCACATCTTACCCTCCAACACTAGGTAATCCTCCACTACTGGGAAATACTTTGTTTGATTCCCAGATGTACATTATATTAACTATATTCCCATTTGTTTATATTAAATATTTTTAATATATTATACAGGGTATCCATAAAGTTCATGTACAATTTAAAATAGACTATTTTGTTATAGGATTATATATGTATCATCCTTTTTAACTTGATATTTGACATAAACATTCAAGGCATTAAGGATTTCTTAAAAACATTTTTAAAGGCTATATAATATTTCAGTATTATAATTTGTTTTAACTTCTCTCCTGTTGAACAATGACTTGGTTTCTTCTGACATAATGTTGTAATAATCTTTATATTTAAATCTTTGTAAAGACTAGAGACTTTAAAAATGGAATCATTTGGCCAAAACTTATGAGAATAAAGCTCTTAATATATAATGCTGAAAAATCTTTCCAGAAAATTTTGTTTTCACAAGGTACTGACCAGTCATGTGTAGGAATGCCTGTCTTACAGACTGACTAGCCCTGAGTGCTGCCCCTTCCCACCTGTGCCCCCTGTTTACTCAGAGTGGCAAGACAAGGGCTGGCCTTTAATGTCATTGTTTGAATTTGCATCGCTCTGATACCTGACATTGGGAATTTTTTTGAGACAGTCTGACTTTGTTGTCCTTGGTTGAGTGCTGTTGCATCATAGCTCACAGCAACCTCAAACTCTTGGGCTCAAGTGATTGTCTTGCCTCAGCCTCCCTAGTAGCTGGGACTACAGGTACCCAACACAATGCCTGGCTATTTTTGTTTGTTTGTTTAGTAGGCCTAGCCGGGTTCGGACCCAACAGCCCCAGAGTATGTGGCTGGCACCCTAACCACTGAGCTATGGGCATGCAGTGAGATTGGGGGTTTTTTAATGAGTTTATCAGCTGCTCCTCTCTCTGCAGTACCTACTTAAATCCATGGTATCTTGCTTATTTTTCTATTTGGTTATCTTTTTCTTATTGCTATTTTATATGAGGGATTTGAGCTTTGTCATTTTTCAGTACTAAAGATGCCTTTTCCATTCTGTCCCTTGACTTTTCACTTCCTTGCTGTGAAAAACCCTTGTCTTCTTACAATGAGACGTTCTCAATTTTATTGTAGCACAGTGTTCCCTACCTGCGGGTCCTCAGAGTATGCCTTTACTCATTTACCTTGGACGTGAGATCTGTTGCACCTGGGGTGTGGCAAGAATGGGGTTCCATCTGCTTCCATAGCCCCGGTCACTTGATGCATCCAGCATTGCCCTCTCCCCTCCTGCTTTGTGTGGACCAATTGAAGTTTAGGACATTTACTTTAGTTAAAAAATGTATATATTCCAATGGAATTGGAATGAAGACTCTAAACAGATGTGTGATCAACATTTTCAATGTTCTTTTTATACTTTTAAGTGAAAGCCTAAAACTTTCATTGTACTTTTTTCCAAATGTATGTTTTACTTTTGTATTTATTAGCTCTTTTTATTTTCAGTTAAAAAGTACACATAGCTGTGTTTTCAGTATAATTAATGGTTGTTTTCTAAACTTTACCTTACTCTTATGAGTCCGGAAACGACAAGTGTGAAGAATCCTGTCAAGCCACTTGAGAAAGGATGCAGATGCCTGCCAGTCAGCATCACTGATGACCTGTATTATCAGTGATCCCTCAGTGTGTATGAGACTCAGCGTGGCATCTGCTGTGTCTCCACCGCAGTGTAGCCTGCCATTGCAGTAGATTGAAAGGGCAGTAGTTACAGAATAGTTACGTAGCACGCCACAGAGTGGGTCCTAAGTTTTTTTTTTTTTTGATTCACAAATGAAAATTGTAAACATTTATGGTATACAACATCAAGTTTTGATAAATGAATACACTGAAAAATGATTACATCTGGCTAGTTAACATTCCCACCACCATATGTACTTATTTTTTGTGTTAAGAGTATTTTAGATGTACTCACTTAGCAGTTGTCAAGCATGCAACACATTATTATGATAGAAACCATGCTGTGTGCTAGGTTTCCAGAACTTACTCTTCCTTACTGAGACCTGGGCCCTTTGCCAGCATCTCCCCTTTCTTCCCTTCCCCACCCCTGGCCCCTGGCCACCTCCATTCAGCTTTCAGCTTATGTGAGTCTGACTTTTTTAGATTTCACATGAGTGAGATCATACAGTATTTCTTTTTATTTTTCAATTTTAATATACACCTCACTGATACTCAGTTTACAGTATTTCTTAGTAAATATTTCTGTCTCATTTTCATAAGATATTTCATTATGATGTGTTAAGTATTCTTGTCATTCTCAAATATTTCTGTGAAAGATATTTTGGGATTTATCACAACCTAAATCCAGATGTTTGCTGTAAAATACATAATTATGTCTTTCTTATGCCCCAGAATTTGAATTTTTA
>NW_003852591.1:738969-739721 GCF_000181295.1 Otolemur garnettii
TTTAGAAGTTTTTAGATATAAATGTTAAGCTCTATTAGTTCACCAAGTAATTGCTTAAGTGAGAAAGTCTTAGAAACGACAAAACAAAAGCATCATCTGTGAGCCATCCCACTTGTGAGTGCTGTTGCTGTTTCTCCTTCTAGGCACCAGCCACAGCTCCCACTCTGTGCAGTCAAGCCTGGTCCGACAGTCCCCTGCCCGGGCCTCAGTCGCCAGCCAGTCTTCCTACTGCTACAGCAGCCGGCACTCGTCCCTCCGCATGTCCACCACGGGCTTTGTGCCTTGTCGGCGCTCTTCCACCAGTCAGATATCGCTTCGAAACTTGCCGTCATCCATCCAGTCCCGCCTGTCGATGGTGAACCAGATGGAGCCCTCCGGTCAGAGCGGTGTGGCCTGTGTGCAGCACGGCCTCCCTTCCTCCAGCAGCTCCAGCCAGAGCATCCCAGCCTGCAAACATCACGCTCTCGTGGGCTTTCTCGGGACAGAGGGAGGTCAGAATGGTGCCAGTGATGCACAGCCAGGCAGCACCTTGAGTCCTGCCAATAACTCACATCCCAGAAAGGGGGAGGTGATTTACAGAGTCCAAGTGAGTAAGCCCAGAGGTCATCTTGTGCTGTTTTTATTCTTGTTGAATGAAGGACTCTTGTGAAATATCTTATCTTACATAGTCCAAGGACTAGACTGTTTCTGAATGCTGAAAAATTAAGTTTTTGCCTGGTTATACCCGAAAGCAGGCCAGGCACAGTGGCTCC
>NW_003852591.1:739799-744589 GCF_000181295.1 Otolemur garnettii
GTAATGAGACCTTATCTCTATAAAAAACAAAAAGATTAGTCAAACATGGTATTGGATGCCTTAGTCCCTGCTATTTGGGAGGCTGAAACAGGAGGATTCCTTGCACCTAGGAATTTGAGCTTACAGCAAGCTTGGATGACCCATTGCACTCTAGGCAAGGCAACAGAGCAAGGCCTTGTCTCAAGCAACAATAAAAACAAGACCAAAAACCTGAAAGCAAGCAGTTTCTGCTTTTGTAATAGTGTTTCTGATTCAGCCATTGTAGTAAAGTCTTCCAGGAGGCTAAAAAGCTGTCAGGAGGTGGCTCTTTAGATATTGTTGTTACTCCATTATAGGGATAAAAAAATTAAGACAGTCATGTGAAAGAAACTTTGTTAGAGAATATATAATTTTTCATTAGCAAGAAAAAATGAATTGAAATGATTCATGTTTATTTACAATATAGATTGTGGATCCCACTCAAATTCTGGAAGGAATCAACCTGTCAAAAAGGAAAGAACTTCAGTGGCCTGATGAGGGAATTCGGTTAAAAGCTGGGAGAAATAGCTGGAAAGACTGGAGTCCTCAGGAGGGCATGGAAGGCCATGTGAGTGCTTTTCCTAACTGTCTAGGGCTGTCTTGTTTGTAGTCTGACTGACTTGTGTGCATGGTTCTAACTGCTTTATGTATTTACACTTTATTCTTAAAATTACTACTTCTAATCCTCCGGGAGGGATAAGAGTTTGTGAGTACATGCAGGGTCTCTGGACTGACTGCTTGTTTCATTCTAAATCGTCAGGTTATTCACCGATGGGTGCCTTGCAGCCGAGATCCAGGAACTAGATCCCACATCGACAAGGCAGTGCTTCTGGTCCAGATTGATGATAAATACGTGACTGTCATTGAAACTGGGGTACTAGAACTTGGGGCTGAAGTGTGAGCCAGTGTTTTAAAACTGCGCGTTTCTTTTTCCCTCTCGATTCCAAGACGCTGGAAAAAGAGAGGAGCAATTGGAAGATGCCTGCAGGCATCACTTTGCCGTCTGTGGGAGAGACTTGAAAACAGTGAGCTTGGTTCAGCACCTCTCCTTTGCCATTCACCCTGACTCCTGTCACTGTTTCCATCTCCAAATAAAGCTGAAATATTTTTTTAAGTTAGCTGCCGAGAAAAGATTTTGCATGAAGGATAAAATTCTGTTAAAATACATCCTTTAAAAAAGTTTTTCCTATGCATTGCCTATGCTTTAAATCAACAAACTCTTCATTTCTAAACTATGATCTCATATTTTTCTAATTTCTTTGCCAAAAATAATTGCCATGTTTTGTCACAGAACATGAAATCCATCTACCTTGATTTTTAAAAACAGACCAGTGTAAAAATGTTCAGTTTGACATATAGCAGTATAAAAGTTTAATGTACAGTGAAAGAGACTATGAACAGACATAGATTTATCTTATTCCTTGAGCGCTAAAAACTTTAATGAAAAAAAAACTGCACTAATTTTTTTACAACAATGCACTAAAGTCTGAGATTTCTCAGAACATTTATTTATATATAAAATAAAATACCATTATTTAAATTGCCTTTGGAATTAACCCCTCCCCTTTCCTTATAAACTTAGGTAGCAGAAGCTGCACTGCTCATTTTTCTCTTATAGTCTGTACTTGACGTGAGTATGTTGGACGTTTTCTTTAAAATGAATATGAAATCTCAAGATGCACACAGCTTCGTCATTGACATTTCCCGGAGCTACCAGTCAGTGACTCGGTCACGTGAACACCACTGCCAGCTACCGTGTCCCCAGTTCAGAGGGAGCAGCTCTGCGGGGATCAGTTCTGGGAAGAAAACACTTCGGCTTTTCAAAGAAGAAGATGAACATCCAGGAATTTAAAGAAAGAATCAATTGCCCTTTATTTATTTTTCAGAATTCCTAGTTCTCAAAGATATTTACATGCAGTTCAGTTAATCAAGTAAACTTTTTTTCAAACACATTTCTCCAGATGGTGCAGTTATTACTATTGCATCCCTCCTTAATAACTTTGCTTTTTATGTTCTCTCCCTTTCTTTCTCTATTACTTGAATTTTATTTCCTGTAATTTATAGTGTGTAGTTATAATCTGAAATATTTTTAACTGTGAAATTGACTTATTTTCTATGTTGCAGAACTTAAATTTTTTTTTTTTAAGCATGTATTCAGGGAACTATGTTACTCAGATTTACAATTGGGTTACCTGGGAACTGCAGCTTAATTTGCAACTTAGCATTTTTTAAATCCTTAAGAAAAATGTCCATTTTGGTATGAAATTCCAAAGAAAATTGTACATCTTCTGTGAGCATTTAGGAGCAGCCATCTTTCTACCCCTGTGAATAGAAAATGAAAGGAGTCAGGTAAAGTTAATTTCAATACTTTATTTAATCCAGTATATCCAAAGTATTACTATTTCAGTATGTGACAGACACTAGCCAGATTTCAAGGACTCAGTAGCGAGGTGTGCCTAGTGGGCACCGTGGACAGCACACGGTTAAAGGATTTTTTGAAGAGAGGACAGAAGAAAGAAGCTGTTTTTCCTCCTAATTGTGATGTAGATCTCACAGTATAGTGTAACACTGCAGTGGAAAGAATGAGAATGGGAGCTAATGTACAAACGCATTTCCACTTCAAAACCTATTTATTTTCTTTTTATTCTCTTAAAATTTTTGTGGTTATTCAGAACCTAACGTGCCTTGTGTCGATGTTTCCGTAGACTTCACGCTTTGCAAAATTTACTGTTTAAAAATATTTGTCAAATGATTTATTGAACCTTTATACAAAGGTCCCCTTTCTAAATTGACCATTTAAAAATGTATTTTCTGGTACTGTCATATTCTGTATTTGCTTCATTTGAGCAAGTCTGCAGTATGCCATTAAAGTTCAGTGTTCTTTTTGTTTTGTTGAATTTTTTTTCCTGAAATGGAATATATCATCTATCCATCTGCATAGATAGTATTTTTTAAATATTCTCAAAGGAACTATGTCCCCTGCTGCTTGTTCCTTTTCTACAGTGAGTATGATCTTTTCATGGTCATTGCCAAGATAGGTGCAGCCTTTTCAATCTTAGATAGAAGATAATTCATTTTCATTTACATGGAAAAAAAAATCTGAACTTCAGCTGATTTAATCAGAAGGAGCAAATTTTTTATCAAGACTAGCTCCTCTTCCAAAAAAAAAAATTTGTTAAGCACATCATATACTCTGAAAAAGTCAGATTTAAATGTAAAGTTAGATTTTATATGAAACCTATATCTCTCAATTTGGGGTAGTAATTGGTAGGCATTTTTCTCAAAACAAGTTGAATTCTATTATTATATAACTCTTTAGTGAATTTATAAATTAGAAACCCTAAGAGAAGCCCTGTTATTTTTAAAGTCTAAAGCTGATAGCCTTTTACAAATCATAATACTTTTCTAATAATTACATCAGGGGAAATGATAATAATTAAAGAAAAGTTTGTGTCTTAAGAATAATTTGATTTAAATTATTATTTTAAAAGAAACAATTTAATTAATGAAAATTAATTGGTCATAAATGTTTTATTCTTCCCCCACCCTGCCCTGAGAACAGTGACCTCCTTGTTTTGATTCTCTGCTATACAGTTTTCAGTAATGTACAAAACTCCAGTATACATTAATGTCTTTAAGTTTATAATTGCCAAAATTCTGACTTCCATAATTTGAAAGTAAAGAGATAACAATTAAAATGCTAGCTTTTTATTCATTTCCTTTAAATAGAGTTGCATAACTGAATTTTTTCTTGTTTGATTTTTGTTTTCCTTTCATTCAATAGCAGAAAACATTTTAGAACTCCTAATTAAGCTTTTGCTTAATCTTTCAATCAGTACCTTGATGTGAACTTTATTTTTACATCATTTATGACAGTGGATAAAACTTCTAAGTGTTGACTTTTTCCTAAAGAGCTTTAATGTTTCCAAGGCTCTAGATTAATATAAGATGTTAATATTTAAGAAACTTGGAAAGATGTTAATATTTAAGGTGGAGAGGCAGTGTGTATATTTTTTAAGATAATTACAGGTTAATTTTAGTAAACAGTTAATCAGCATTCTGTCTTCTTTGATTTTTTTTATTACTGGATGATTAAATTCCATTAGATTTTAAGTATTCTGAAAAATACTTCAAGTGTATCTGAAATACTTCTAATTTTTGAAACAGAAGTAGTCAGACAGTATTCCTGTCCTGAGTGAGACACAGAAAGTTACTCTGTGTGTTAAATGTCAGGCAGTGAAAATACAAGTTTTTATGTAGAAAACTATCATTCATTAAGATGTATTTTTCTTTTTAGATTAGTTTAATTTTCTGTCTCAGATCCTTACATAAGAAACAGCCTCACATCTAAGCAAAGGTAACTTAGCCTTAACAAAGCCCCGTGGGTTCTGAGCAAGGGCCTCCCCGCTCTGTGCATCAAGTCTTTGGTGGGTGTGGAATCAAGTCATTAGTCCACAAGGAGGGCTTTTTAAACTTAGGAGTCACATAGCTAACTGTCAAGCACCCTTCCTCCTAAGTGAATATGTGGCTTGAGGAAAAGGTTCTGTTAATTTTGTGTGAGAATTCTTTGAATTTATGTTTTCTAGATAGTAAACTGCTGTCCAGATTACTTTTATATTTATTTTAATTTCTCATGAGTTTTCATGGACAAAGCCTTTTGGGTTTGTTTGTTTGTTTTTAAGTCCTCAGTATCCATTCGCATTCTTTTTCACAGTAATGTAATCATGTAAAGTTACTTTGTCTGGACACAGACCCAGCTTTTTTTTTTTTTT
>NW_003852591.1:745156-750328 GCF_000181295.1 Otolemur garnettii
AAGAATTGTGATTGGAAAGGAATTCATTACATATACAAATAGATCTGGTAGGATATGAGTGGAGTATTAATATTGCTTGAAACAGAACTATATTTTCTGCTTTGAATCATTTCACCAAAGTCATCTGTCTAGAATTCTGTGAGAATAAATAAGAATTTCTCTTTATTGCTTATAAACTACATTTTCTTCCTGAATTAGGGTAAATAACATCTGTTTGTAAACTGAACTTCATTATCTGCCAATTGTGGAATCAACATAATATTCTTTGGGGAAACTAGAGCTGATTCTCACTGCGAGGTTACATGGCAACTTTGTTCTAAGACTTATACCTATTATATAGGATGATACCTTTTTTGTTATGCCTCAGCTCTGTACTTGACAGTTTCTGATTCAGCAGAGCCAGCTAGAAGGAACAAAGGTCATCTAACTCTGCGGTGGGGATGGATTCCTGGATGTCACCTGTGCAGAGACGCTGACACCTTGGGATTCAGAACAGAGTAGTAGCGGAGAAAGAGATGGCTGCTCCAGATGACTCTTGCTTTAGTGTGCTTGTGTTTAACACAATTCTTTATATATGAAGCTTGATTCTACAACCAAAATACTAGAAATGACAGGAGGGAGAGTCATGTCTGCTTTTGCTTTTTAAAAGCTTATAGTTTAAGAGTAAATTATAAAAACTGATTAACCCTGTACAAGTCCGACGATGAGCTCTGCATGAGGAAACGGAAGGAGAAATGTTAGTGAGGTGGATGTGAAGAAGGAAAGTGGGTTTTCCTTTCCTGATCATGGGCTCTGGAAACTCCTCATTGCCTTTACCAGCATTCAGTATGAACCAGAGATTGAGGATATATATATACTGGCGCGTGTCTGTGAGTGTGTGTGTGAGAGAGTGTTATTCTAAACAGCTTGTAAATATTGTAGTTGTTGAAAATGGAAATAACAGCTGAGGTGTTTTTTTGGCAAATATATTGCATCAAAAATACAGTATTGATAGTGGATAAAACACTAAGGAAATAAATTTTTTTTTCATTTTGCCTTCTGTCCATTTTTGTCAAATTAAAAAAAACATAGAGTATTTTATATTAAGTTCTGTATGGACTATTCCTAAAGCATGGCTCTGAAATAATTTTAAACATAAACTCTGGCCTGTAAAGATGTAATTCAGCTTATAGATCAGAAATGTACATATTGATTTCATGTTAAAAGAGGATCTCTTGCACACTTGTCTTGGTACAAAGACTGTATCTTCTGAATTGATCTGAATGATACACATTAATGATTCTGCAGTAGATGGAACGTGTAGGATGATAAAGATTTGTGTGTGTTCAAATGCACCCTGCATTACAACACGAAGAAATGGAAAGAACATTTGGATTATGTTCATCAAAATCAGGAAAGTACAAATTTGTTTATTATACTTGTGATGTATACTGAGCCAGTCAGTAATTTCACATAATAATACTTAAAGAAAATGCAAACTGATTAATAATCAAAATAGGCATGCTCTTGATTAAATCGCATATTAAGGTAACACATAGTAACAGCCAGAATCAGAAAATACAGATAATTTGCCTTTTGCATTCAGACTGAAATCACAGAGCCATCACTGGAAACATAGTGTATTTAGTCTTAAAGGGTAGATTTTCTCTCCAGTGACAAAAAAAACATGCTGGTTAAATATAACACATCTTCAAAGAAAGGAATTCCCTGTGTGAGCTGCAATCATCTTACAGCCAACAGTCAACATTCAAAGGAGTGTTGACATGAAATTTGGGTCCCATAAAACTTCCTTCTTATTCTTAAATAACTGCAGTTTACTTAGGATTTTTTTTCCTAAAGGACCCCAAAATATTTTGCTGACATGTAACAAATCTCACAGTGCAGGTGCATTTTCCCAGGGGTGGGATAGAAAGCAGCCCTGGACAGTGGTCTCTGGGGTATCCAGTCAGCACTTATCATTCAGATTATTTATTCTTCTCCATATATGCTTATCAAAGGCACCTTCAAACCTTGAAAAATACAATTTGATGCAAGAGAATGCCTAGGTCACTTTGTTAAAACGTGTATTAACAGAAAGTGGCCGGAGATGAATCTGTCTTATTTGGAAGACTTTAAAGAGACCATTTCAGCGCCTAGTAAGCTGTGTCAAGAGGCATAAGCCATCCTATAGTCTGAGGCTCCTTTTTGCTTCCGAGAACACTGTTTATGGCTACATCAGCCCATATAAGAATACTCCAGGGCTAGGCGCGGTGGCCCACACCTGCAATCCTAGCACTCTGGGAGGCCAAGTCAGGTGGATTGCTTGAGCTCACAAGTTCAATACCAGCCTGTACAAAAGCAAGACCCCATCCCTACTAAAAATAGAAAGCTGAGGCAAGGGGATTGCTTGAGCCCGAGATGAAGGTTGCTGTGAGCTATGATGCCAGGGCACTGTACCGAGGGCAACAATTTGAGACTCCTGTCTCAAAAAAAAACTCCAGGTCTCTGGTCCCATCTTGAAACCAATACTCTTAACCTGTCTTTACCAGAGGAAGCCAACAACCCACCATTAGCACTGAACTTAAGCACTGGGTGTTCGTAACACAGTTGACTCTTGAACAAGGTGGGAATTAGCACAAACACCCACATAGTTAAAAGATCCAGGCATAGGCACCTGTGGCTCAGTGGGTGGGGTGCCAGCCCCATATACCGAGGGTGGTGGGTTCAAACCCAGCCCCTGCCAAACTGCAACAAAAAAAATAGCCAGGCATTTTGGGGGGCGCCTATAGTCCCAGCTACTTGGGAGGCTGAGGCAAGGGAATTGCCTAAGCCCAGGAGTTGGAAGTTGCTGTGAGCTGTGTGACACCACAGCACTCTACCAAGGGCGATAAAGTGAGACTCTGTCTCTACAAAAAATAAAAATCCACGTGTAACTTTAGACTCCTCCAAAACTTAACTACTAATAGCATACAGTTGACCAGAAGCCTTGCTGATCATGGTAAGCAGTCAATTAATACATGTTTTATATATGTGTTAACATTATATACTGCATTTTTACAATAAAATAAGCTAGAGAAAAGAATTAAGAAAATGATAAGGAAGAGAAAATCCATTTGCTGTTCATTAAGGGGCAGTGGGTCCTTATAAAGGGCTCATCATCACATCTTCATGTTGAGGGGGCCAAGGAGGGGAAGGAGGAAGAGGAGGGGTTGGTCTTGCTGCCTCGGGAGGAACGGGCCAAACAAAATCTGGGTGCAAGTTAACTGTGCACCTCAAACCTGTGTCGTGTGAGGGTCGATTGTACTGTTAACAGCACACTGTCACACACACTTCCTAGTTGTGCACCAATCATAATGCAGTGTGCTGCGAACACTGCCGGGGTGATCCTGCAGCCTGTACAGTACACACGTGGAAAGGGGCGCCTTGCTTTGGATGGAGCATGAATTCGTCTAGCTGATAGATTTGGGAGAGACTCCTTTTGTACACTCGCAATGTGAAACAGTATTTCTTTAACATTAGAGTCTGTAATACTGATTTACTCAGGATGTTTACACTTGCTAGGAAGTGGAAACCAGATTCGAAGTTGCTGAAACAAGAACTTGGCACACTGCAAAATGGAGGGTAGACTGGACTTTCGGAGTCGGTGCATCCCGTCATTCCAGCAGGGATGTTTGTAATTGTGTCTACCTTCTGATGTTTGGCTTCCTTTTCAGGAAAGGGCCAGCTGTAAGTAGTTGTAGCCCCAATTCCGCACACACCATCATCCAGAAAGAGAAAAGCCACTGCCTGTTACCTCCCGTGAGAGGGGAGATTGCCCTGCCTGTTTCTCCTTGCGTCTCATTAGAATAAGATGTGACATCTACAAGATCATTAAATTGCTCCATGCCCTGACTTTCCAAACCAATCACTGGCAAGAGAAATAGAATTGCCGCAATTAGCTCTGACAAATCAAAGCCCAGCCAGTCCCCATTCTGTTACGTGTGGTTGCCCACAGTGCATGCCAAGGAGCTGACCACAATGTCCACAGCAGATCTGTACATGGCTTTTGAGTATTGTTCTCAAGAAACAATACAGACTGCCTTAGAAATAAGGATTGCTTTTAGGGTGCAACTATAGCAGACCCGGAACAAATTCCACAGAAACTGAGATGGACGTAGCCCCGAGTTTTGCTCCCTCTCCTTCAGCAACTGCTGTATGTATCTCATGACACTTAAGCCTTTCCCTATGTAAATAATTTCCTTCTTTGGATAATTGGGAAAAAATCACCAGTGACCACGCGGCCCTGGAGTTATCTTTAGGAAAAGGCTTTTAATTACGGATTCACTTTCTGTAAGGACTTCATTTCCTCTTGTCCAGTCTGTTTTGGTAAGCTGTATTTTTCTAGGACTGCAGTTCTTAAACTTTGGTCTCAGGATGACTTTACAGTTAAAAATCATTGAATTACCCTCAAATACCTTTTGTTTATGTGATTTGGATCTACTGATATTTATTGCATTAGAAATTAAAACTTATTTTAAAGATTATTTCTAAATAAATAGTAACATGTTAACATTTTTATTTAAAAGAAGTTAAAAAGAAACTATTAGACATTTTAACTGTCTTCGACATAGACACTGTTACATTCTGTTGTTTTAGAGGAAGTATGTGAAGAAAACCTGGCCTTATACATGTATATATGTAGTTGGAAAAGACAGGAGTATTTTAATAGTCATTTTTGCATAATTGTGGGTATTTTTTATTTGATAATGCACTAAAATTTGACAAATGCTAGTTTCTTTTTTTAATTTTAATGATTTTTAATATTTATAATAGAATTACATAAAATAATATATAATATGTACAGTATAGTTATTCTAGTTATATTTTTCTTCTGATTTTAAAAGAAATAACAATAGGACACTTTGGAAGGCTCCTTTATTTGATGTCTACTGTGCCCAATGCAGAAGTTGGCCCTGGGAAGCTGCCAGTGGGCAGACAATGCATTTCAAACATTGCACTCACCTAGGAAGCTTTGCAAAGATACAGAATCTTATACCCTGACCCCTGAGATGTAGACTGTGTAGGTCTGGAGCATGGCCCTGGAATCTGCATCATGTGGGTGTTCTCATGCAGATAGCACCTGGACTGTTCTTTAGGGGCACAGGAGGACTTTTGTGGAGGAGGGGACATCCCCATACTCTTTTTTTTTTTTTT
>NW_003852591.1:750608-757208 GCF_000181295.1 Otolemur garnettii
TGGTTTCATAGTAGGGCTGAGTACATTGGATACTTTTTCTTCCATTCTTGAGATACTTTGCTAAGAAGAATATGTTCCAGCTCCATCCATGTAAACATGTAGGAGGTAAAGTCTCCATCTTTCTTTAAGGCTGCATCATATTCCTTGGTGTATACATACACCACAATTTATTGATCCATTCATGGGTCAGTAGGCACTTGGGCTTCTTCCATGACTTATCAGTTATGAATTGGGCTTCAGTAAGCATTCTGGTACAAATATCTTTGTTACAATGTGATTTTTTGGTCTTCTGGATATATACCCCATAGAGGAACTGTAGGATCAAATGGCAGGTCTATTTTATCCCTAAGTGTTCTCCAAACATCTTTCCAAAAGGAATGTATTAGTTTGCATTCCCACCAGCAGCGTAGAAGTGTTCCCTTTTCTCCACATCCACACCAACATCTCTGGTTTGGGGATTTTGTGATGTGGGCTAATCTTACGGAGTGAGATGATATCTCAAAGTAGTTTTGATTTGCATTTCTCTGATGATTAAAGATGATGAGCATTTTTTCATATGTCTGTAGGCCATGCGCCTATCTTCTTCCCAGAAGTTTCTCTTCAAGTCTCTAGCCCACCCTGAGATGAGATCACTTGTTCTTTTCTTGCTAGTACATTTGAGTTCTTTGTGGATTCTAGTTATTAAACCTTTGTTGGAGACATAACCTGCAAATATCTTCTCCCATTCTGAGGGCTGTCTACTTGCTCTACTTACTGTATTCTTGGCTGTGCAGAAGTTTTTTAGTTTGATCAGGTCCCAGTAATGTTATTTTTGCTTCAATTGCCCAGGGAGTCCTCCTCATAAAATATTCACCCAGGCCGATTTCTTCAAGTGTTTTCCCTGCACTTTCTTCTTGTATTTTTATAGTTTCATGTCTTAAGTCTAAATCTTTAATTCAGTGAGAATCTATCTTAGTTAATGGTGAGAGCTGTGGGTCCAGTTTCAGTCCTACAGGTCACCAGCCAGTTCACCCAACACCATTTGTTAAATAGGGAATCTTTTCCCCACTGAATGTTTTTAACTGGCTTGTCAAAGATCAAATAACAGTAAGTAGCTGGGTTATCTCTTGGCTCTCTACTCTGTTCCATACATCCACCTCTCTGTTTTTGTGCCAGTACCATGCTGTTTTGATCACTATCAATTTATAGTATAGTCTGAAGTCTGGTAGTGTGATTCCTCATGCTTAGTTTACTTTGTTTGGTTGTTTTTTTTGTTTTTATTTCTGAGTAATGTTTTGGCTATTTAGAAATAGCCAAGAAAAAACCTTGTCAAGGTTTTTTCTGATTCCATATAAAATGAAGTCTTATTTTTTTGAGATCTTTAAAGTGTGACAGTGGAGTTTAATAGGGATTGCATTAAAATTGTATATTGCTTTGGGTAGTATGGACATTTTAACAATGTTGATTCTTCCCAGCCATGAGCATGGTATGTTTTTCCATTTGTTAACATCTTCAGCTATTTCTTTTCTTAGAGTTTCATAGTTCTCTTTATATAGATCTTTCACATCCTTTGTTAGGTAAACTCCCAAATATTTCATCTTCTTTGGCACTACTGTGAACAGAATAGAGTCCTTGACTGTTTTTTCAGCATGACTATTGTTGGTACATATAAAGGCTACAGATTTATGAGTGTTGATTTTGTAACCTGAAGTGCTGCTGTATTCCTTGATCACTTCTAGGGGTTTTGTAGTAGAATCCTTTGCAGTATCCCCAAAGTTCTGATAATTCTTGTCTTTATTATCCTTTTGTTCTAAAAATTTGGTAATTTTCTTCTTAATCTCATCTATGACCCAGCTGTCATTCAGCATAAAGTTATTTAGTTTCCATGTTTTTGTATGAATATGCAGATTCCTGTTGTTACTGAGTTCAACTTTTATTCCATGATGGTCCAAGAAGATGCAAGGAATAATTTCTATTAGTTTAAATTGTCCCAGTCAGCACCAGTCTCAGGTGGGAGACTTCAAAAGGTCTCCAGCACATAGATAGCAGGAGGCTGCTGGCAGCTCAAGTATGACTTGCTCTGGTGCTCCGTGAGGTCAGAAGGACCCACCCAGCAAACGAATTAGTCCAGGAAGGTTGATGCCTCCTTCCCCACCTTGCACCTCTATCACACCCAGTCACTGGTAACCCCATAGGGCTGTGACCCAGTTCCCTCAGTAAGCAGATGCTCCCAGGGTTTGCACCTACTTGAGTCACAGGGAGATCTATGTCTCCTCAGCCAGGCCACCATACTCTGCTACTATCTGGCAGAGGGAGCTGAAGCCTGACAACCTCAGGTGCTTAATGGAAGCTGGGGTGGTTCACTCAGTTCCAGCCCCACCCCTGATTAACACTTATATTTTTGCAGAAGTTGTTCCTGTCCCGGCTATATTCCCCTATGGACCAGGCACTATTTGAGTTCACAGAAACTGTGACTCAGCCCTGGGCTGTGCCACTGCCCAGAGCTGGTGAGTCTGTCTCCTTTGCACTCTGTGTTGGAGTAGGTGCAGTTATAGCTCACACTCAACTCTTGGTTTCTGCCTCTCCCCGCCTGCTTTTGTCTCAGCTATGATCCCCTGAGGGCCAGGTGAAGCTTAGGCTCACTAAAGCAGTCGTCTGGTTCAGCTCCACCCTGGGAGTATGCTGTCTCTGTGCATGCATCTTCTATTCTCCAACCCCACCACAGCCTGCCCAGGCTGGTACCACCTCAGGCATATCCTTTACTCATGGGGGCCTGCGTTTCTGTCCCATTTCTGTTCAGCCAGTGGCTGCCACTGGAGAAGATGCCCAGCTTCCTCAGGTTGCCCAGAGAGTCAGGGAGTGTCTTTCCAAAATATCTCCAGGGGTGTGAGCCTTATTGTTCCCGCCACCACTGCTGCTGCTCTGTGCTGCAGGGCACCACCTCTCCCTCTCCCATATGGTTCCCTCAGTTCACTGTCTTCTCCTTACTCCTGTGCCGCAGAATCAGCACAGACCAGCAACAGTCCACAGCCTGTCCACACCTCTCGAGCAAATGCCCAAGAATCTGGACTCCCTGGGGGACAGGCCTCCAGACCTCGAAGTGAGAGTGGAGGGGAGTGCTGGGAGTTCAGAATTGCAGGTAGAGAATATATACAGTTTTATGCCTGGCAGGAGAGTGCCATGGCACATTCATAAGTCCCCTCTAGGGAAGGAGTTCTGGTTTTTAGAGGGTCTCTCCTGTGAGATAGGAGGGGCTCTGAACTCTGCTCACTTGTTTGTATAGAGAATACTATGAGCTGTTCTCATGGGGGAGGGGACTCCTGTCTGCTTGGTGATGGATTTTGTGTCTATTGTTTGTATCCTAGGGGTCACAGCTAGTGTCAGCAGGGTTGATGTATGTTCTTCAACCTTCTCTCTTGGCTCAGCTCCAAACCATCAGCTAACTTGCTAAACTTCTGTCCTTTAACTCTCCTTCTGGATGGGAGCCTCTGTGGAAATCTGGCTCCAGTCAGCTATCTTGCCTCCACCACTTACAAATGGTAGTTTCTTAAAGGATAGTTGCAACATGGAATCCCTTTTGTCCTGGGTTACATTAAAATCCATTGGTTTATCTTATTTGGAGTGGACCTTTCACCAGTGTGTAATTTTGTAGTATTATTTACTAGTCATTTAGAAAACATCATTTCCCTGACTTATACAGATTTTCTAAATGTTGACACTTTTCATTATACAACATAAAATATGGCATTTGTTTATATCAGCATTGATCTAACCAGGTACACCTTTATTGGGAAGCTATGAAGCTCATCCTGGCAGATACAGGTTGTTTTAAATTCTAATTTTTGCTTGAAAGCTGAAGTTTTGCCATTGGAAACAAATATTGTCAATCGTTTCCTTGAAGCAACAAGCTCCCTATGTTTTTGAGAAAACATCTATCAAATAGTCTAAAGTGTGAATGATTATAATTTGTCTCTCAGTCATTCAAATAAAAATGGCATTCCATGAAAAAAGAGACTAACTCAGATCATAACTTAATTACACAAGGGCTTTTCTTTGAGAAAACTATACTTCCATAAACTGAAAAAGTTCTTTGTGCATAATTCCCATTTTGCCACATAGAATGTTAAAAAGATAATGTCCTGAAGGAACAAGATTTAGTAAAATTAACAGTTTTTACTGCTTCATCAAGGACATTGTTAAGTGAAATTGATTTCTTCACCAGGTGTAGAGGCCTACACTTGTAATCCTAGCACTCTGGGAGGCCAAGGTGGGTGGATTATCTGAGCGCACAAGTTTGAGACCAGCCTGAGCAAAAAGCAAGACCCTGTCTCTACTAAAAGTAGAAAAACTGAGGCAAGAGGATCGCTTGAACCTAAGAGTGGGAGGTGGCTGTGAGCTATGACACCATGGCACTCTACCCAGGACAACAGCTTCAGACTCTGTCTCAAAAAAAAAATTTATTTCTTCCCCCTCCCCCAAAGAAAAATAAAGAATCTGATGCAATGGCTGCTGGTATAGTTTGGTGCTGTTGCCACCATTCCTGCTAAGTCACCAGCAGTTTTACCACAGCTTTTGCAAAATTATTGCAAATGTTAGTACAATTAATAAAAGGGAAAGTGATGAGTTAGTAATATCATGAAAATAATTTTGACTTCAAAGGTCTTCAACACTTGTGGGGTCTGCAGAGTACGCCATGAGAATCACTGTTCAAGGAATGTCCATTTCACTTTCAAATTTATTGACATAAAGTAACTCCTAACCATCTCTCATCTGTGTAGTGTCTATAATATTTGTGAAGATATTCTCTTTTTCATTTATGATACTCATTATTTTTGTCTTCTCTTGATTTGGCTCAATAAGAGATTATCATTTTCAAAGAACCAACTTTTGGTTATGTTGATTATCTCTGTTGTTTTTGTTTTTATTCATTTCTGCATTTATGTTTATTGTTTCCTTTTACCTTCTTCAAACTATTATCTAATTTCCATTATGATTTCTTCCTTGACCCAGGGGTTAATTAGCTAATTTCTAAATATTTGGGGGCTGTCTCTTTATTATTTTCTACTTACTGCTTAACTGCTGTTAGAGAAACTGACTTTGAAATTGTTTAGCCTTGATTTGTAGCTCAGTACATTATCAGTTTTAGTAAATGCTGCAAAGGGCATTTGAGGAAAAAATGTGTATCTGCATTTATGGAAGCCTTCTGGATCATATATATTCATTAATTCAATTTTGTTATGTTGCTCAGATCTTATATTTTCTTACTGATTTGGGGGGTCTGTAGTTGTAAAGTTATTTCTCTTTGCGACTTGATCAACTTCTGATTTATATATTTGAGGCTATGTTATTAGAGTCATAAAAATTTGGAAGAATCTTTTTGATGGATTGACCCCTTTAATTATAAAATGCTCTCTTCATCTCTAGAATACTTAGTCCTAAAATTACTTTATCTAGTGTTAGTGTAACTGAACCAGGTTCGTATAATGCAACTGTATCTGCATTTTACTTTCAACTTTTCTATGTCTTATATGTAAATTGTTCTCTTACAAATCAACATATAGTTAGGATTTTTAATTCAATTTGATAATCTTTGTTAAGTGGAGTATTTATATTTAAGATAATTATTGGTATTTTTGTCTTCCTATTTGTTTCCTCTTTGTCTAATTTTTTTCTGTGTATCTTTCATCACATTTTAGACTAACTCATGTGCATTAGTATATTCTTCCCTTTGCTGATGATCTTTATATGTTTTTACTATTCTTTTAGTGATTATCAAAATTGTAACTTATCTACTCAAATAGGACTTTACCACCTCCTGAACTATGTGAGAATCTTTGAACCCTTTAATAACTCCATTACTGCCTTGTTTTATACTGTTTTTTCATGCATTTTAAACTCTCTGTATATTTTAAACTTCAAAAATATTATCATTTAGCATAACACATTAATTTATATTAGCCCATATTTTTATTCTTGCCATTGTTCTTTATTTCCTTTCTAGATCTTTGTGGTTTCACGTGGGATAATACTCCTGCCTAAAGAACTCTTACTGTTTCTTGGTCTGCTAGTGACAAATTTCTTGAAATTTTATTTTTCTTAGTGTGAAAATGTCTTTTTTTCCTTTTCATTATTGAAGGATGTTTTTGTGAGATACAGAGGCCCAAACGGGCAGTTATTTTCTTTCCTGCAGTTCAAAAGACTGTCCTCTGCTTTCCATGGTTTCTTTTCATCTTGTTGCTTATTTAAGGACAATCTCTTTTTATTCCCCTGATTGTTTTGAGGGTTTCATTTAGTCTTTGATTTTTAATAGCTTTCTGTATTGTACCTGTGCATAGTTTTCTTTGTATTTATCTTGCCAAAGTTTTTTGTTGTCTCTTGAATCTTGGCCATTATTTCTTCAGATAATCCTTCTGCAGTGATGCACAGAAGTTAAACCTTTTTACATTGTCCCCTATCTCTTAGATTCTTTTCTGAATTTCCTCTTAGTCTCTCCATTTTCAGCCTGAATACTTTATTCTACATATCTTCCAGTTTATATGTCTTTCTTCATCTGTATTTAATCTTCTGTCAAATTGATCTATTGAGTTCTTTTTTTCTTTCTTTTTTTTTTTTTTTTTTTTT
>NW_003852591.1:757228-763214 GCF_000181295.1 Otolemur garnettii
GGGCTGGGGCTGGGTTTGAACCCACCACCTCCAATATATGGAGCTGGTGCCCTACTCCTTTGAGCCACAGTCGCCATGAAAAATTTTATAGATTTTTTGGGGGGAGGGGCTGGGGCCAGTGCCCTACTCGAGCCACAGGTGCCGCCCTGCACTTGATATACATTTTCTGGGGGCGGGGAGGGGCTGGGGATTCATTGAGGGTACAAGAAACCAGGTTACACTGATTGTATTTGTTAGGTAAAGTCCCTCTTACAATTGTGCCTTGCCTCCAAAAGGTGTGTCACACACTGAGACCCCACCCCCCTCCCTCCTTCCCTCACTTAATTTTTAAATGTATTTTCAGTTACCTGCTGATGTTCTCATTTGTTATTTAATTTATTAAACATATTGACTACAGTTATTTTAAAATTCACATATGATAATTTCAGCGTCTGGGTCTCCTGCACCCCTGTTTCCATTACCTGGGGTTTTTCTTTCAGTTCTCAGTGTTGTCCTCTGTTTACCTGCTTATTTCCAACTGAAAGCCAGACATTATATTTGAAAACATGTGGAGAATTGAGGGTCTAGATTTTAAAGATTTACTTTTGGCAGACAAAGTAGGAAGTCAGGGAATGAGCTGTTTGCCAAATGGACCTCAGTCTTCAGAGAACTCTGTATTTCTGGTTCACCTTGGCTTCTAGAACGTAGCTCTTTACATATCACTGAAAGTCCAGATTTCGTCTTTGGTTAGCCGTGAATTGTAGGAATTGACACCTCTCAGCCTTGTGAGAGTCCAGAAACACTGCTCAGCTTCCCTTCCAGCCATTGCTTTCCAATGGGCCAGTGTGGCTCCCGATGCCGGTCAGACCTCTCTAGGCCTCTCCCTGGCCTAAAGTCCTACTTACTATGGTAGCGCTCCAGTGCCTTTGGATATATTTTTATATTTTGTGCTTCTTTCCTTGCTGTTTTTTGATTGAAAGATTATTCTGAAATAAGCTTATTTGCTATTATTTGGTGGGAAGGCTTCTCACATGTCTGTTGTCAATACTTTTCTTACTATCAACTGGCATCCTCACCTCTTATCTCACAAAATCTCATTACTCAAGCTTTGGCCTCCACTTGGACTTTGCCTGGGATATTTTTCCATTTCAGGTCCAGCCATGTGTGAGTTGCTAGCTTGTCTATAGACTGTACCCAGTCGTGATGGAGAGAGTTGGAGGTAGTGAGCCAAATGCACAAGGTTTCCTGGTTCAACCCAAGTCCACTTAGACAGCAGAAGCTGAAGGAAAACAGGATCAACGCCCTCAGAACTGGGTGTTGGTCTGACAGCTATTCTCAAGTTTGTGTCCCATCCAGTCCAAAATGAATCATAGAGGTAGGCCAGACACCTCAGATAAAATAAGTATTATCTCCAGACTGGTGAAAGATTTCCGTTAACACTTTATACTCCTGTGGGCTCTGATGAGATTACAGAGTCACACCCATGTGATTTGGAAATCATTGCTTCCCATTTACAACACAACAGGTTTTCCCATGTTCTCTTTTCTAGGCTGTGACCGTCCTGACCTCGGCTTATTATTGACTCTCCTCCGTATCAGACCTGACACACTGGGTGTATTAGCTGCAGCAACAGCAGAGACAGGAGGTAGCCCATACAAAGTGCTTTCCCAGCCCTGAGCTTAGCCTTATGATCCATCTAAATGAAATAAAGTATCCGTTGATAACGTACGGACTGAAATATGCTTCAAGTAAAAAGTAAGTGACCTTTAGCATTTTCATGAGCTGTGTGGGATAGGGGTTTAGAAAAGTTAAACGGTTTGACTACTGTAAACCACCCAGTCCACAGGCTCATGATTCATTTTGTGTGACCCTGGGCTTACTTTTCTTTGAGGATATGGAGTCAGAGGACAGGAGGCAAAAAATAGCTTCCCTTAGATGCGATCTTTTCTTTTCTAGAAAGCAGAAAGTCATTCAATTCTGCAAGTTCCAACACGTCCCTCATTACTGTCTGTCGCTCCACCTAAATGAGGTCATCCTCTCCAAACTCAGGTCAGAAAGGGAACTCACAGGTGATCTGGGCCATGGGTGAGAGGCAAAAAGATAAAGACGAGTGAAACAGGAGAATCTTGTACCTCTCCAGTAATTAGATGGTTTGGCATAACCACCAAGGCAGGCCCTGGCTCACTCACCTGTAGTCACATGGAAAGCCTCATGGAAAGTGGACACTGGGCCTTAAGAAAATCCAAGATCCTTAGCGCCTCCATGTTCTATATAACATGGAAAATAAAGTCAGTTTAGGATGCATTTTCTCATAACAAAATTTTCATTAACTCCTTCTTGCTGAAGTTGTTTGAGTGTAAAAGAGAAAGTTGACATAGAACTAGAATTAAGGTGAAGCAAGGAAGGCAGTTTAAATGTGGTTGGCTTTAGGGTTTGTTAGGAGTTAGTACTTAAACTTGATCTTTTCAGAAGCTAAGCTTCTAGAAACTTAATTTTTTTGAGACACCTCAGGACAGCCTCAGGACCAACTAATGCTAATGAAATTATTAGACAATCAATATGTTAATGCAAATGACAGTTTCTTAATTTATAGTTCTAGAGATTTAGGACACTCCCAGTTTCCTAACAAGATAACTGCTAGGCCACATTGGCCTCAGAAGTTAGTTTATGAACGTAAAATTAGAGCACAAGGAGGCGTATTCCTCCCCCTGGCTTGGGAAAACCATGCTTTATAATTTTTCTACTTTTCTCGTGATAGACTGTATCTGTGAGTTTTAGGGTTTTTTACTGTAGTGACGCCCTTTTGCTAGCCAGCAGGCAGACCTCGTCCTTCCCACTGTCAAGTTCTTGCTTCTGGTGTGTTCACACAACTGTGTCGGGTTCCTACTTTCTTTCCCATTCAGCTCCCACATCTGCCCAGCTGCTTTTAACCCAGGCCCCCTGTTCGATCTTAACCACAGGTGTGAATCTTACTAGTTTTAAGCCTTCAAAAGGCCCTTTATCTTACAGTTCAAAAGACATCACATTATTAGAGCTCCTACTTTTGTACATTTCCGACTCAGAAGAATTTCATCCCATTTCCCAAATACACCGTCCATTTGTGGCGGGACCTAGATCACAAGAATTTCTTCTTATAACTTCTAAACTCTGAACAAACAAATACTTAAAGACATTAAAAGTAAAATCTGTTTTTTAAGGGAACATTTGAAATTTGGGGTCTGTTTAGCTTGAAAGGGATTTGTAAATTGATCTTGGAAACATTCCGTATTCAAGAACAGAAGAAAATAAATTCCACTGAGAGTTTGGTTAGACATAATTGATCTAATAGTGAAAAGAAACTACGAGAGGCCAAAAGGGTGTTTGTGAGGATCCATCCAGCGAATATCTCAGAGGTTTAGGTGCTGACACGTCTGTGGCAAAGGGCTGCCATGTGGTAACTCTTGCCAGATTAACAATTCCATAAAAATGTATTTCCGTTGCAAGTTTCAACGAAATGGCTCCATATAAAACATTGATGATTTTGCTTGAAAAGTGCTGATTGCATTAAGCATGTGAGTCCCTACTGTGTGCCAGATAAATTCACAGCAAACCTGTCAGATGTTTTTAGCAGAGGAAACTGAGGGTTAAAAGACAAATTTCTGAAAAAGGCAAAATCATGGCTTTCAGATATAAATATGAACATGAGCCAGGCACCGTGGTTCGCACCTGTAGTCTCAGTGACTAGGGAGGCTGAGGCATGAGGATCACTTGAGGCCAGGAGTTCAAGGCTGCAGTGAGCTGTGATTGTGCCTGGGCTGTACTCCAGCCTGGGCAACATATGGAGACCTCGTGTCTTTTGGGAAAAAAAAAGGTAAATGAACACCTATTCAAGGCATGATTTGGTCATTAATCCTCTGGGGAACTCACCACAGTATAACTAAAGTTATTAGTTATAATTAAAATTTAAAGTAAAACAGCACAAATTTATAAGGAGTAAAGGAATGTTGAAATGAATTGCAAATGGAGGCCAAGTCTTGTTTTTTCAGAGGAGTCATCAACTGAACATCTAGACAGAATTTATGTATTTCTTTTTTTTTTTTTGAGACAGAGCCTCAAGCTGTCCCCCTGGGTAGAGTGCCATGGCATCACAGCTCACAGCAACCTCCAACTCCTGGGCTCAAGCGAGTCTCCTGCCTCAGCCTCCCAAGTAGCTGGGACCACAGGCACCCCCCACAACACCTGGCTATTTTTTGGTTGCAGCCATCATTGTTGTTTGGTAGGCCCAGGCTGGGTTCAAACCCGCCACCTTAGGTGTATGTGGCTAGTGCCTTAGCCACTTGAGCCACAGGCGCCGAGCCAGAATTTACGTATTTCATCAGTGACTCACAACTTAGGAAATAGCTCTCCTAGAACCAGAATCTGGTAAGGTGGAAGAGTGTGTGACAGACCCATGGTGCCTAACCCCATGGCCTGCAGTCAGTGGCCTGTTAGGAACTGGGTGACATAATAGTAGGTGGGCTGGGGAACAGTGAGGCAGTGGGTGAAAATTCATTTGTATTCACGTATTTACAGCCACTCCCCACCACTCATATCACCACCTGGCTCTGCCTCCTGTCAGATAAGCTGTGGGTTAGGATCTCCTAGGAGCTAAGCTAGGTAGTGTGCCCCTTGTGACACTAATGTTACCGGACGAAGAGGGTCTGGCTGCCTGTCACTGTCCAGCCAATATGCAGTGACAAGGTTTAAGTCCAAGCAAGTTTCATATTAGAAGGCCAGTGATTCCGGAGAACAGTGAGAGTGCCTCTCCATTCTGTTCTGCCTCAGTTATAATTCTAATAATTCTTAAAGCGAAATACAAGGAAACTTTATCTGGTGGGAAGTAATATCAAAGTAGTCTTCGTTCTGACAATGCAAAATGTTGAAACAACAGAAAGGTGGTTTTCACTTTAAAAAATATCTAAGAGACTCCTCCAAGGAAACATCATGTCACCAAAGCAACCTTTACCGGTATCATGACGCCTGTTGTCTGTGTGTGCCTACGTCCTCAGAGTCTCCTGAGATAGACCCCCTCATGATCACAGTGAAAGCTTCACCAGACAGTCACCGAGAAGGGTGAGGGGAAGACCGTGATCTCAGCAGGCCAGCTGGGTTCCCGGCTGGGTTCCCGGCTGGGTTCCTGGCTGGGTTCACTGCACAGCTCCAGCGGGGCCTCTCGGACCCGGTCTTGCAGGCTGCCTTTCTGGCCTGATGTTCTGAGCTGGACGTATAACGCACTTGAATCATCCTGAGACCATCCTCCCCTCACACCCACACCCCGGTCTATGGGATTGTCTTCCATTAAACCAGTCCCCAGGATCAAAAAGGCTGGGGACCGCTGCTGTAGATGGAGCATAGTTTTCCACTGAAGCAGAACGGTTTTCTACCTGAGATCCAGTAATTTGCCCGAGACAGTTCCCCTCCTGAGTGACGGGGGCAACACTGGGGCAAATTCCTCGGATACAGGACTTTGAATGGAAAGGGAGGTCCTAAGGGGGTCACTGGAGGCGGCGAGGCACCTCCACCCGGACTGGGGTGTTGACCGTAGGGGACAGTCCCTGAGGAAGCAGACTCTGAGGTTGGCATTTCTGCACAGAAGTTGACGGGGGAGTATTTTTAGGAGTAATACGTGTGACAGAGAAAAAGAAACCATTGGGCAGAGGCAGAGATTGAGCTGGGATGCAGTTACTCCGAAGGCTTTAGTCAGAATCCACGGGGAGATGGAGCTGCGTGACCTGCTGGGGAGACCTGAGCTAAAAACAAGGTCCCGGGGAGGCAGTTCCTGGGCTGGCAAATGATTGCCTCCCTCCAGAAGCGGGGTCCAGACGGCGCACCACAACATTCCCGCGAGCTCCTGCACTGTCCGTGCCTATGGGTCTGTATCCCCGGCTCCCCTTCAGAGAGTTCCCCTGCCGGCACCTGTCTGGGTCCCTCACTTGCTGTGTGACCCAGTCACCCTCACCCGTAAGAGCTCAGAGCCTCTTGGTCACCA
>NW_003852591.1:763587-774358 GCF_000181295.1 Otolemur garnettii
AGGGAGTGCCAAGCAGCGCCGGTGGAACCCCTGGATGCCAGGTGTGCGCCCTCCTGCCCCACGCGTGACAGGACCGCTGCCGTCTCCTGATGGTCCGGGGTCAGCTGCCCTGCTGTGGTGGTCACCCCTTCTCTTGCCTGCTGGTCTCAGTACAGACAGCCAAAAGTGACCGAGCGACAGTAGTAGCTCACAATCGAATGGGACTCTTTCCTCACCTCCTCACAGCATTTTTCCCCCTTCCCAGCCCAGGATCTTTAGACCCACAGAGCCTAAAGTTGCAAGAGTAAGAAGCATAGACTCCCCCAGGGGAGGTGGTGAAGATGTGGCCACATAACCACCATCATTGGCTCAGGGTGTAGGGTGGGGCCCAGCCTCACATTATTCCAAGCTGCTGCCTCCTGCCCCCCTAAAAGGCCACCCAGTTGCTCTATCAGGCCAGTGGCTTCCACAGGGTGTGATGGGATCAGTGGTCCCCGTGGCCACATGCCACTCCTCTGCCCCCTTTGCTGTAGAGTCCCTGGGTCTGACCAGTGTTGGTGGATCTGTAACCTGTAAACCCTCAATGACGCTGCTGCCTACCACTGGGAAAAGGCAAACCCACACCTGGAACATGTGTCAATTCTAGACAAGATAAACAATGGCCCCCATCTAGAGTGGGAGGGCTCCAAGGTAAACAAGCTGCTGTCAGGTGGATGGTTCTGTCCTTGAGGGACACATATCGTGAGGCTCAGCAGTCTCTGTCACACTCAGGTTAAACATCAAGCAGCACCAGTGGCAAGACCCCTCTTGGTGAGTGGAATCCCACCACATGGCTTCCTAGCTACACTGTGGCCTATGCCTTTCATGCACCCATTTTGCCAGCACAGGGTCTTAATCTTGTATCACAGAAAAAATGTTCTCATATTGATGAACTCTCCCATCCAACTTTATGTTCTATTCCTCCCAATCCAGATCCGTGTATGTTCTCTCCTCTTCTGCCAGCACACACAGGCTGCGTTTACAGCTTCTTTGATGCGTGGTCTGTGTCCCCAGTGAGGAAGGGGCTGGTGTCATCTGGCCACATCGTTAGGACTGCTCGGCCGCTGAGTGCCTCTTCCACAGTGGACGCTCTCCAGTGAGTTCGAGCAGGCACTAAAAGGTCTTTACACTCTGTGCCCACTCCCAGAGAGCTACCCACGTGCTCTTTCCTTACCACCATTCCTTCTTCTCTCCTAGGCTCCTGACCCCATGCCCAGCTAGGCACGCCATTTGCAATTCCCACGTGCCCTTGTCTTTTTCTGGCCTCAGGCCCATTCTCTTTCCATACACAGTGGGTGGCCTGATACCCTGATGTTTACCTTGCAATGATTTCCCCTCACCATGGCCTTAGACAGCCCCCTGTGTGGGGCTGTGTAGAGCCGCAGCCTATTTCAGGCTTGCGTCTATACCCTGAACCCCAGCCCACTCATGAACCAAACTTGGATTTTTCCTCCTCCATCAGTTGGTTATCACCCTGCCCTCTACAGGCCACAGGTGTGAACTGAGAAGACAGATGTGTGGCAGTAGCACATGACCTGGGAGAGTCTGGGTCACCTGCTCACACGGTCTGCTTCTGCCCTTTGTCCCTGCTCAGGTCCAACACCCTGGGCCCCACGTCCATCTTAGTATAGATTGCTGCTAGGCCCACTCAGACCTGTGGCTTAATGACTGACAAGTTGCATGGTCAAATTCTCTCTACCAAGGTGGGTGGCAAACCAGGAGCTGTATCTAAACGGCATCTTCCTCTCTGTTGCAAATGCCATGGCCTTACTCTAGAACCCTGGGGGTCTACATTGTGGTTGTTCTAAGTTACGTTTGCCATAGACTCTGTACAGCACTTTTTCCCAGCCACAGATCATTTGAATACCATATGGCTGTGTAGACTGAGTGGCAAGGCCGCTCACACCACATCCTGGACTGGCTGCAGAGCCATTTCCTGCTCTGGGCCACACTCAGACCTGGTAGCTTTCTATATGACTTGGCAAATGGGTCAGACAGAGCAAGGTTCCCAAGAATGGACTCTGCTGACCTCAGAACCCAAGGTGATTATGGGACATGAGCAATGGAAAAAATGAGTCTTTTATTTTGAGGGGCCATCCCAGCAGGCTCTTGAATCTTTATAGGGTTTATCTCCCACCATGATTTCCACCTCTTGCTCATTCAGTCTCATAGAGATAATGTCATCAGTAGAATGTTCCGTGGAGTGTCCAGAAGGTCCAGCTTTCTTCAGAGTACATTTTGACAGAGGATAGAAAATTAACATAACCCCAGAGCAAGGTTATAAGTGCACAGGGTCATCCACGTCATATCAATGCAAAGCACTTCTGGTCCTCATTTTCCGCAGGTGTGGATAAGAGCAGGTTTGCCAGAGCAGCCATCGACTACATATATGCAGCCTTAATTTGCTTTAGCTAACATACCGCATCATGGCTTTTTCAAATCAGTTGGAATATGGGGATCACCACCCCTCTCCTTTGTGTCTCTTTTAGTTCCCACATGATATGGGATTGTTTGTGATTTATTATCTTGACTGAAAGTAAGAAGGGAGAAGAGTCACAGGCTTCCACCTGGCCTTCCCCAATGTGGCTGACCATACAGCCCAGGATGAGGGAGATGGCCACCGGGCAGGTCTGTGGCCCAGGGGGGCCCTGTGAGACCTGCAGCAGGACTGTCCACACCCTGCATTTCACAGGGGTCAGGGCGATGCTTTGGGTGTCTGCTATCAATTAATTCAGGCTTTGTGTCTGTTTCCAACCAGTCCTCAAAATTTCTAGTTGTCCCCCTATGACTGTCTCTGCTGTGGTATTACAGGCTCCTTCCTCCTAGGAGCCAGGTTTTATTTCCTTCAGTCGCCAAGTACCATGTATGCAAACTGGTCCAGGTCCAGGTGCTTCCCTCAGCCCCCTCCACACAGACTGAGTAATACCTCTGTTGGCTGCTCATCTCTCTATGGTGACTTTTGGAATGCCATGTCCTACTCACCATTTTCCACATGCTTTCTGGGTCAGGCTCCTCTGCCTGCCGCTCTGACCTTGTTCTTTATGACAGCAACTATACCCACCTTGCTTCTGATGCCTTGTGCCTCCCGACCTCTATTAATTCGAAGCTGTGTCATCCAATGGCTATGGGGATACTGGGTCTGTCACAGCATCTGCTAGGCGTGGCCCTGGGCTGCAGAGGACAGCCACCACTGAGCTTCCTAGAGTTGGTGCCCTTCTCACCAGGACATGCTTTTCATCACTGGGCTAAATGAGGGGTTCTCCCCGGCCCCCCTCCCATGGAACATAGTGTACCCAGCTGCCAAGTAGGCCCGTGCTGGTAGGCTGGTGGGTTTTCTGACCTTATATAAATGACCAGTGCAGCATCCTCACTTGTCTGGACCTTGGATCCCTTTTCTCCATCACTTACCATGGCAGTTCTGGCATTTTAACTTCGTGTAGTATGGGCTATCACTTTCTTCAAGTTTGAGGAATCAACGTAGCAGCATGATCTTTTAGGGGCTTTGAGTCATAGAAAATAAGTGTTCTTATATTGATAAATGCTCTCTTATCCAACTTTATATTCTATTTTTCTTGGATCAATTCCCTCCAGATACAGTCCCATACAATATTTTCTCTGCTTCTGCCAGGACACACTGGCTAGGTCTTACAGCTTCTTTAGCACACAGCTTCTTTCCTTCTTAGGGGACCCAGCACTTTTCTGGCCAGGATATACTGTGGCTTGACTATAGTTATTGGCCAGGCATCCAGGAAGGGAGACAGGAGCAGATTATGAAGGAAGTGAACAGTCTGAGTTGTCTTCAAGCAGAGGGGAGTGTTTGGGGGATCTGGGGTTTCAAGGTCCTTAAGTGCATCAAGCTGAACTGTGGTGACGTTATATCAAAGGCGTCCACCAATCTCACGGATGCTGTTGAGCTGCCATGGTCCCCATCTCAAGTGTCACTCCTTCCCAGCTGGGGCCCTGACCTTGGCATACGGACCTGCCTCAGGTGAGAGTCCCAACTCTTTTCTGAGCCCCAGCTGCTTCTGTCCTGTGACTGGAGGAGATGAGCTCTCTTTACGTGCTACCAGGAGGCCCCTTGGACTTTGGCACTTTGCTTAAGTAGGACAGTAATTGCCCTCAGCCTTTGCTGTCTTTTTCCAGCACACTGATAGCTCTCAAAGTCTGAGCGGTGAAGGATGCACACGTGGGCAGAGGCAGAAGTCGACCTGCGATGCAGTCACAACAAAGGGCTCAGCCAATCCCTTGGGAAGCTCTGAGTCTCCAGTGGTCCTTCAGAGTTGTCTTGATTTGAGGTACAGGGGCCAGGGCCACCTTGCCAGAATTCTCAGATGTGCACTGCCCCCAGAAGGAGACTTAACCTTGAGCAAGTCAGCTTCCTTTGGATGAAGGTCAATGCCTAGCGAGGGACTTAACTTTGTGCAGTCAAGGGGAATGAGCGTCTCATTGTAAAGGGAAATAGCCTCCATTGCATTGACACTGGCAGTAAAGAGGAGGTCTGCAGATAAGAGAACGGTTTCTGGAAGAAGAATCGACAGGATGTGCTGACCAGATGGCATCTGAATGAAGAGAGGTTTCTTTTGTTCAAGAAAAATTTAATTCCGTCTCTATGCTCAGTCCTGTGACAGATGCACATTACAGACATGAAAGGTCCCTGATCTCAAGGAGCTCACAGTTGGAAACCACTCACCAACAGAATAGGCAGTACGGAGATCTCAATCTGCTGAAATGCGAATGGAGGTGCGTGTGGCTAAAAAGATAGATGGTCCTCTGATCCAATGGAGCTTTTTATTAGCTTTGTGTGTCTCTTGACATTTTGATAATTTAGATTTTGCTATAGCATGATTTTGTAAGTTCACTGAAGACCTTTAATTCTATATGTATATCCTTTGCTGTGTCCAGTGGATTTTGAATATAAGGTATTCTCCTTTTCATTGTTATCTAGATAGCTTTTAATCTCCATTTGATTCCTTCTTTGACCCTAGGGTTATATAGGTATGTGCGTCTTAATTTCCAATATTAAATGTTACTTTAATATCTCCTTCATAATTTATTTTCAGTATTATTGGGTTTTGGTTAGGGAGAGTAGCTCACATAAATTCTACTTTACAACATCTGTTAGGGTGGCGCCTGTGGCTCAAGGAGTAGGGCGACGGCCCATATGCCCAGGGTGGTGGGTTCAAGCCTGGCTCCGGCCAAAAAAAAACATCTCTTAAGGGCTGGGGTGCCTGTAGCTCAGCAGTTAGGATGCCAGCCACATACACCGGAGTTGGCAGGTTTGAATTCAGCCCCAGCCTGCCAAACAATAACAACTACAACCAAAAAAAAAAAATAGCTGGGCATTGTGGCACGTGCCTATAGTCCCAGCTACTTGGGAGGCTGAGGCAAGAGAATTGCTTAAGCCCAAGAGTTTGAGGTTGCTGTAAGCTGTGACTCCACAGCACTCTACCCAGGGTGACAGCTTGAGACTCTGAAAAAAAAAAATCTGTTAAAAAATATTTTGTTAGACGTTTTAGAAATGAAGTATGGAGTAAAATTTTGTGAATGCAAATATTCAGTCAACAAAAATATTCCTTGAACTCAACTCCAAGCCAGGTCTTTTTCCAAGCCAGAATGAAGAGTACAGACACCCCTTGTTTTGTGGAGTCGACATTTTGGGAAAATTACAATGTTCCAGTGAGAAGTAAATATATGATTGAGTTTACTGATTGTTTTATTCAATGCCCCATGTTCATACTTATTTTTTGTCTGCGAGAGCTAATCAACTCTAAAAAGTTTTTTATAATTATTCTTGTTCATCAGGCTCTGTTTTATTCATAATATTTTTGTTTTATATTTTAGATGGTTCGAGTGTTTTGATGATTATAGGTTACAAATGTTAGAGCCTCTTCATAAATTGTACTTTTGATAATTATATGATGTTATTATTTAGTTTCCTTACTGATATTAATCTTGAGGCTGCTGCTTTTGCTTTCACTTGTCCACATTGGCCTGACACAGAGTGATTTTTAACCTTGATTGTTTCATTTGAGTTAGTTGAATGTAATTGGGTTTTGTTTTACATCCTTCATTTTTATCAGTTATGTAATATGGTAATCTCTTTTTTCAAGTAATAATGCAGCTGTCTTGTTTAGTATTACCACTGTGTGGTTGATTTCATTCCTTTCATGTATTTATTTATTCATTTATTCAACACACACCTGTTAAGTGCCTACCTAAGTACCCGAAGTACAGGAAATTTAGCAATGAACAAACCAAGTGAAATAGCCAACTTACAATACGTATATTGGGGGCGTAAAGATAGTAAATGTAATAAATCAGTGAAATATGAAGTATATTAGAAGGTGATAAAGTTTATACAGAAATATCAAATAGGGTAGGGTTATGGGCAATGTTAGGTTAAAATTTTAAAAGGGTGGACAGAGTGGGTCGCATTAAGAAAAATGACACCTAAATCCTGGGGCCGAAAGGAGACAGCCTCTTCCTCGAGAACTCTGGAGACAGTATGGGCACAGTACTGGTCTAGTGCCCGCCCTTCCTGTACCAGCCTGCCCCGTACCGATAATCACACACCATCTCACGGGCTCGCACTGCTCATGAGTGGACATCTGAGAGAAAGTGCGTCCAACCTCATGCATGACAACAGAGTGCTCAGGAGTGGCCTTTCCTTCTGTTCTTGGGGGAAGTGATAAGAGCCCCCAGTCAGGAAAGCTCCCCAAATCTCTGCAAAGTGCCAGGACCCTGTGGGAGGTGGGGGGAGCCTCTCTAGTGTGCCTCCGCAAACGGCCACGAGGTGGCAGCAGACGCCCAGCCCATCCAGGGAGGCGAAGCCCGGGATGCGTCCGGGTGGCGGAGTGCGGGTGCAACTCTGAGACCCTGGGTTCCAGAAGAGAGGGGAGGGATGGAAAGGGAGTGAATGGCTGGCTCTTGAAGCTGTCTGCATCAGTAGTCTACGCACCGGCTGTTCCCCGGCCACTCGCCCTTTCTGATTCACACGTATTGCTCGGGCTCTTCCTCCTCGGAACAGCAGCCCTACAGTCAGAAGCCGAAAAATCAACACCGTCCTTCACAGATCCCGGGTCTTACAGAACCAGTGTTGTGCAAAGTGCTTTATTGTCATCGTTTCACTGAGTCTCACCTGAGACTTCGTGTGAACTGTGAGGATGGCTCTGGATGTGGTTCGGCCTGGCCTGTTCCTCTCCGGAGGAAGCCGGGCGTTCAGCCTCGCAGGGCGCAGCGCGGAGCCCTGTTTCCCTGCTGCGTCAGGGAAGCTGGGGGTCTGGGGTTCCAATAGCTCAACACGATCATTTCCACCCGGGCAGTTTCGTGAGGGAACCACAGTGGGATGAGGGCTGTGTGCGCATACCAGCCGCACCCTAGTCAGGACCACCGCTGTCCAACACTGGACATCAGGTGGGATGCGGTGGTGTTAAACAGGTGAGGGACCCCGAGGGACTGGAAGGGGACCCCTGAGGTAGCAGGGAGGGTGATGGGGGTGGCAGCTCCTGGCCCAGAGCTGGGGGAGCCAAGGGAAGGGTTGGAGGGGCCCTGGGCTCTGCCCGGAGCTCTGTGCCCCTCTGAGGGGGCACCACACAGCTGACACTGGGAGGGCGGAGAAAACAGCTGGAAGCTGGAATTCGCTGATTTGGCCTTAGGTGGAACGGAGCGTCCCTCTGCCCTCCCTCTCCCTTCTCCTCCTCCCTTCCAGTTTTCTTCTAGTCCTTCTTGGCAGAACCCAGGAAGGAGCCAGCTGTCACAGGAGCCAGGCACTTGTAGAAACTGGGCCCGACATCACAGATCCCGGGTGGAGGGCTTGGGAGCTGAGAGATGACCTCTGCTGTGAGTCCCCTCAAGGACGGCCAGTGTCAGAGGACTGAGCCGGCGTCCATCTCTGATGGGTCGAGAGACTCCCAATTTGAGCAGTGGGGGAGGGCTGCAGGATCCTCTAACAGTGGGAGCTGGCCAGACCCTCCGTGTAGGTGAGGAAAATGGACTTCAGAAGGCGGGAGGCTGGAACCCGGACCACAGATCTCCTGGGCACTGGAGCAGCAATGCTGGTGACCTTCAGCCTTCCCAGGACCACACAAGTAGGAAGGAGCCGCCCTGGTGATAGCCCTGGGCAAAGGAGGCTTCCTCTGGCTCTGCAGAAGACCCCAGAGTCTTTGCTCCCTTTTGGAGGGGTGTGCATGGGAGGACACACCAATGATGTCAGATGGGCCAGGGCTTATGGCCCAAATTAGTTTGATTTAAAGGAAATAAATATAAAATTTCTAACAAATGACCACAAATGGCCAGCTGCCTGCCCATCCCCAGGGCCTCCCTCTGGCTCCTGGCATCACCCTCACCCTCACATCCTTCTCATTGAGTGTGGTCTAGCAGGGTGCTCGGTGAGAGGCTCCTTTGGGACTCCAGGACATGATGAATTCCTTTCACATAAATGAAAAACAAATCACAACTGCTATTTGTCAACAGCTTCCTCTGTGTAAGGAGATTCTCAGCCTTGGCATTGTGCATTGTGGGACATTCAGTGCCACCTCTGCCCTCTACCTGCTAGATGCTAGTAGCACCACCCCTCAAGTGGTTACCCCAATTCTTGTCTCTAAACATTGCCAAATGTTCCCTTCTGGTTCTGGAGTGGAGGGAGCTTACCAGTAGAAAACCAGTAAATTAACTCATTTAACTCTTCACAAGTACCACCACCTTGTGGTAGGTACTATTATTATCCTTCCTTATCTATTTACTTATTTTAATTTTTAAAAATTGTAATGAAAGGCTGGGCGTGGTGGCTCACACCTGTAATCCCAGCACTCTGGGATGCTGAGGTGGATGTATTGTCTGAGCTCACAGGTTCAAGACCAGCCTGAGTCAGATCGAGACCTTGTCTCTAAAAATAGCTGGGTGGGCTCAGCCCATAGCTCAGTGGTTAGTGTGCCGGCCACATGCACCACGGCTGGTGGGTTCAAACCTGGCCTGGGCCTGCTAAACAACAGTGACAACAACAACAACAAAATAGGCAGGCCTTGTGGTGGGCACCTTGTAGTCCCAGCTACTTGGGAGGCTTGAGGTAAGAGAATCACTTAAGCCCAAGAGTTTGAGGTTACTGTGAGCTATGATGTCCTAGCACTCATACTGAGAGTGACATAGTGAGACTTTATCTCAAAAAAAAATTAAAAATAAATAAAAAATAAAATAGCTGAGTGTTGTGGTGGGCACCTATACTTCCAGCTACTTGGGAGGCTGAGGCAAGAGAATTGCTTAAGCCCAGGAGTTTGAGGTTGCTGTGAGCTATGATGCCACAGCACTCTACTGAGGGCGACGAAGTGAGAGTCTGTCTCAAAATAAGAAACAAATTGTGTTGAAATATACATACAATTTGCCACGTTAATGCTTTGTAAGTTACAGTTCCGTGACATCAAGTGCATTCATTGTTTTGCAACCTTCAACACCAGCTATCTCAGAACTCTTCCTCTTGCACAACCGAAACTTTGTACCCGTTGCACAATGAGTCCCTGTTTCTCCCTTTCCCCAGCCCCTGGCAACCACCATCCACCTCTGTCTCTATGAATTTGCCTAGTCTAGATGCCTCATGTTAGCGGAGTCATACACATTTGTCTTTTCGCTTAGCATGACGTCAGGGTTCATCCATGTTTCTGCCTGTGTCGGAATTTTCTTCCTCTTTGAGGATGGCCAGTATTCCCTTGTGTGGCTCCACTGAGTTGTGTTTATCTAAACAGCCATTGATGGGTTGCTTCCACCTTTTAGCGCTTGTGAATAGTGCTTCTATTTTACTATCTTTTGACAGAAGAGGAAACCGAGGCATAAGAGGCAAAGTAACCTGCTATGGGTCCCACTGCTAGCCAGTAGCACCGCTGGATTGCAGCCGGGCAGTCGGCTTCAGAGGTTCTGCTGTTGAGCTTTGTATGGCAGTGAGCACAGCCAGCCCCCGTCCCATGACCTGGACTCAGAGGAACCCGTTACTGCTCTGCTGGGGAAGCTCAGGTGGAAAACTTGGAGAGATGGGGTTGAGGTGGGGATTAGGGAATGGTTGCTTTTTCATTTCCCCTTCAAACTTTGGGTCTTATTTTAACCCTGGAAAGCTTGGCTCCAACCATGAAGTAGAGAGACTTCTCCGGTGATGGGTCCACAGGAAACTCCCCACCATCTGCTCCATCACTTTTGTTAACCACACCACTCCTACCCAACTGCCTGATTAGGGACGGGGTTTGGGGTTCCTGGACTTCCACACACAAAAATACCTACTGTGTGCTCCTCTAAGGCCTTCTGTTTCAGAATCCCTAAACAAACGCATTAACAAATTCTTGGAAGCTCAGCACCTGTCACGGGCTGTGGACAAGATCTATGTAGTCGCTGTGGGGTCGGGGGGAGAAACCAGTCATCCCACCGTCTTACCCTGTGCTTAACAAAAGTGTCTACAAAGTTCAGAGGGGAAACGTGTGGTGCGAGGCTTTGCGTCAAGGTTCCCCACACTTCCTGATGAGTCAGCTCCTTGTCTGGGCAGCGCTTGTGTATCAGATCTTCCTGAGAAATCCCTGACTTTTCAGATCTGCAGGTTTCTAAAATGTAGCAGAGCCCACAGTTTCTCTGCTTCCTTTGATGTCAATGCTGTTTGTTTTGAGCAAAGACAAGAAAAGGCCCCTATGACATCTCGCAATCACGGATGACAGGAAACTTACCAGTCTGTCTCCACGGGCCCCTCACCTTTTCCCCACAGCCAGGGGGAGCAGCCTGGCTT
>NW_003852591.1:774480-774959 GCF_000181295.1 Otolemur garnettii
TTTTTTCTGTTTGTACTTGTCTAGTTGCAAGAGGGGAAGGGTGAAAACTGAAGCGTGCCGTGTCCTCTGTCTTAGTCTGTTTTGTGAGACTGGGTAATTTATAAATAGTAGCAATGTATTTCTCACCGTTCTGGAGGCTGGGAAGTCCAAGGTCAAGGTAATGGCAAATGTGACGTCTGGTGAGGGCCTGCTGTCTCCTTCCAAGATGGTGCCTTGAACACTGCATTCTTCAGTGGGATCAGAACGTTGACCTTCGCCTGGCAGAAAGGAGAGAGAAAATCTACCTCCATAAGCCCTTTGTATAGTGGCCTTACTCTACAGAGCCCTCATGACCGAAACACTGCCCATTAAGCCCCACCATGAAGTGCTGTTGCATCAGGGATTAAGTTTCCAACACCTGAGTTTTGGAGGGAACAAAAACATTCAAACCACAGAACCCTCTGCCTAGTTTTTACAGAAACCCTAGCATCTGAGAGATC
>NW_003852591.1:774979-786480 GCF_000181295.1 Otolemur garnettii
CCACCTAGGAAATTATGAACATGAAAGGACCCTTTATTGTTGCTTTCTTATCTCCTGGCTCCAAGAAGCCCTTCTACTTCAGCCCAGGACACGGAGCCATCCAGGGCTTCTTGTGGTATGATGCACAGTAAATACTTGCTCTTTGCCCTGGTTCCTGATACAGATCACCTCAAAATTTACTGGAATTTACTGTCTTAGATGTTAAGGAGATGACTCTGGATGGGACTGGTCACCAAGAGAGTCAGCCGTGTGATTAGAGGGTTAGAACTTTATGACCCATTTCTCCATCCCTGACCTCCAGGAAGGGAAAATGGATCAGGTATTGAGTCCCATCACCAAATGGATTCAATGGATTTAATCCATTGTACCTGCAAATGAAATCTCCACAACCCCCCCTAAATGACAGGAGTTCAGCGAGCTTCTAGGGTGATAAATATTTTGGTGTGAGGGAAGGGAATGGGAGCCTCCATCCCCAGGCATCTCTTCCCTGTGACTGTTCCTGAGTTGCATCCTTTGTAATAAGCCAGTAAATATAAATAACTTGTGTTCCTGAGTTTTGTGAGTTGTTCTAGTGATTTGGGGGTTATGGGAACCTTTGTATTTATAGTCAGACAGTCAGAAGGAAGGATGGCCTCTTAGACTTGGGGTTGGCATCTGAAGCTGGTGTAGTCTTGTAGGACTGAGCCTTTAATTTGTGGGGCCTGCACTAAGTCCAGGAGTTACTGTCAGAATTAAAATTATTGTTGGTGGCTTGGTGCTGGTAGCTCACTGGTTAGGGTACCAGTCACATACACTGGGGCTGGCGCATTTGAACCTGGCCTGGGCCAGCTAACCAACAATGACACAACAACAACAACAACAAAATCCAGGTGTTGTGGTGGTGCCTGTAGTCCCAGCTACTTAGGAGGCTGAGGCAAGAGAATCACTTAAGCCCAAGAGTTTGAGGTTGCTATGAGCTATGACAGCACAGCACTCAACTGAGGGCAACACAGTGAGACTGTGTTTCAAAAAAAGGAAAAAAAATTATTGTTGGGCACCTGTTGCTATCAGAAAATTTGGTTATGGGTGTGGGAAACACTCCACACCCTTGGTATCAGAAGCGTCAAAAACAGACACTACGCCCATTTTTTTCACTGAAGTGATAAACCATGGTCTATTTCTACATTTCCCCCACTGCCGGGAAGCTTGGGCGATTCACTCTGTGGTGGGGCTGTCTTACATCTATGATCTCTGATGACTTCCCACAGATGCCAGTAGGAACAGCCTAAAAGTCCCTGGTTGCCTCCACAAAGTTTGGTGACTCCTTTGTAGCAAAACTAGAACTTTAAAAAAAGAAAGAAAGAAAAGAAAAATCTTGTTGAGCCTGGGGCCTGAGACCTGGGTTCTGGTCCTGGCTCTGCCCGAGCTCCCTCTGTGGCCCTGGGCAGGGCTGCTTATCCTCTGGGCATTGTCCTCTGAGCAAGGAGAGGATCAGACTAGACCCATTCGAGGCGGCCATGCTGTGTTACCTGCCTAAAAGGATATGAAGCCTGTTAAACAGTAACTCAGGCTGTGACCTGGGTTTGTTCTGTCAAGGCCTGAATCCCTGCCTGTCCAAATGATTACCCTGAGTCACCAATTCCATTTCACAGAACGAAGCCATCAGGGGCCTGACTGGGAATCCGTGGTGGGGACGGACACTGCCGACGACCTGGAAGAGGATCTACCGAGGCTCTGGAAGTAACCAGAGTGTTAGTGTTAGTGTTCAGGGGTCAAAGTGAGAGCACCTTCCCCTTCCCCGCTGCAGCTGTCCTGGGAGTCCCAGCCCAGAGAGCCAAGTGGTTCCCTTCTCTGTAGGGTGATCAGCTTTGTTGTAGCCTTTTTTTTTTTTCTGCAGTTTTTGGCCAGGGCTGGGTTTGAACCCACTACCTCTGGTATATGGGGCCGGCGCCCTACTCCTGTGAGCCACCGGCACCACCCTGTTGTAGCCTTTTTGTGTCTTATACTGTGCTCAGCATCTTCTCTGACCGCTACCCTCTAGATGCCAGTAGCAACAAACTGAAAGTCTCCCAGGTGTGCCAAAGAGGGCACATGACACACACATGGCCATGCGGCCTGGGACCCTGCAGCTGGTCCCTGAATCTCTGGGGTGGGATGGAGAGTAGCCACCAGGCTGAGTCCTTGATCCCTCTATGACCAACAGCCTTCACGGCCCAGCTGGGGAGACCACATTCCCCAGTCTGCAGTCACCACCCTCCTAGAGCTCTGTCCTTCACATGGAACACCTGTGGGCAGGTATACATGGTCAATTCCATTCTCTAGAAAATCATAACACAAAAAATAAAAGCAATTAAAATCAATCGAAAAGGTATCTTATACTACAAGTAACCATAGTAATAATGACGCTAATACTCAAGAACTTATTAAGTGCTCTGAACTTAGCTCAATGAATTATTTAATTCACAAGGTAATTGGAGACAGGTGTGATTTTTATCAACTTTCTACAGACCAGGAAACTGGTGTTATAGAATTCTTCATAGACCAGTAAACTGATGTTACAGAAGTCTTTCAACTAATAAGCGCTAATGATTTCATCCTGGAAACACTGGCCAGAGAAGACCAGAAAGTCTACCTGAGGATCTTCCAAGATGTTCCCAAGCCTCAGGAGGTACAATTTGGGATATCTTGACAGTGTGACCTCATTTATAAAGCTTGTCTGAGTCTTGGGAAAGGAGATGATATAAGTTCAAGGTCAGATCACTTACTGGGTGTTGGTGGGCGGGATGGTCTAGCTAACAACCAGAGTTTTCAACTAGAATCATTTGGATTCATCGTCAATCTTCACATCATCCATTCCCATCCTCCATCCATCTATCTGTCCATCCATCCATCCATTCATTTACTCAGCCAATAAAAACTTACTGATGACCCAGTGTGTGTCATGTATTCTGCTAAAGTACAAGGATCCAAAAAAGAGTCACATCCCATCCTGTTCTCAAGACACTCCTGGTCCAGCACTATTGGTTATAGGTAGAGGCCAAAGTCCCCTAAGAAAGTCCCTTCTGGCCCCCAGCTCCTTCCACGAGTCCACCTGGAAATCTAGGTTCAAATGAGGCAAAACATTTACACCTTCATAATTTCTTGTCAGATGCAAATCCCCTGGGCTTTTCTCTGTCTGTATTGACTTGGGTTTAGTTCTGGGCATGCCAAAGACAGCACACAGCCCACACACGGCCATGGGGCTGCGGGCCCCTGCAGCTGGTGCTAAGGTGCAGGGGGCCTCAAGAACGCTTTCTCCCAAGTCTTTTGTCACTTATCTTGTCAACTTCATCATGCAAAACCCAAACACAGCAGATGGGGCCGGGAGAAGCCAGCTTAGGGTCCGTTTGGCACATATTTCCCCTGAGGCTTAGCCACCCAGCTCCCTTGCTGTCCCCTCCAGGTAGACCTCATCAGGGTCTACATGGAGTGGTTGCTCCTTGGCATTGGTCAGATGTACCTGTGATCCACAAGTTAGTGTGTGTGTGTGTGTCCTGCCAAGTCTTCCAAATGGCAAATTCACCCCAGCTTTAGAAAGGTCTCTTGGCTCCCCAGATGCTATGGGGTCAGCCCTTCTCTCCCATCTTTGGAGCCAACACCCAAAGAATCCAGATGCTATTGAAAATTCTTCTCTCCAGTTCCATTCAACCAGAAAGGTCCCGGCTTCTTCCCTTGAGAGGGGAGAAATATCCTCCTGCCCCCCTTGCCACATCTTTGAACTGCACCCTATTCCTGTATGGGCCCCCCCACTTCCCCGAGGACAGGACCCTGGTGCAGATCACACCATGGCCCCCCAGGCCTGCGCACGCACACCCTCCCGTCATCCTCACGCTTCCTGGGAGGCTGAGTCCCTTCCCTTCAGCAGCACGAACGTTGCTCTCCTTCCCGTGGGTTTGGCCCTTCCCTTCCCAGTCTTGGTTCCTCTCTGGAAAGGCCTCCCCTGTTGGGGTAAAGCAAGGCCCACAACTATCAGACACTTGCCCTCGAGGGGGTCATCAGGGCCCAGTGAAGACTGAAGGCAGAGTGGGAATTGGGAAGGCGAGACAGGCGGGGGCGGCAGGGTGGGGAAGGACAAAGTGGTGGGGAAGGCGGGAGCAGACAGCTGTCCCGGAGGGAGGTCTGGAGGGAATAGCCAGGACAGTCTCCCTGGGGAGGAGCCCTGGGTTGTGGTTGTGACAGAAAGGACAGAACAGCGCCCGGCCCAGTGTAAGTACCAGGCTCCCGTGTTAGCTGGGATTGGCGTTTGTTTTGTTTCGCGACAAAGTCTCACTCCATCACCCAGACTAAAGTGCCCTGGCTTCAGCCTAGTTCTCAGCAGCCTCAAACTCCCGGGCTCTGGTGATCCTCCTGCCTCAGCTTCCTGAGTAGCTGAGACTGTAGGTGCCCGCCACAAGGCCCAGATAATTTTCTTT
This sequence comes from Otolemur garnettii, assembly GCF_000181295.1. Classification (NCBI taxonomy): domain Eukaryota; kingdom Metazoa; phylum Chordata; class Mammalia; order Primates; family Galagidae; genus Otolemur; species Otolemur garnettii. The sequence continues at coordinate 779,410 of NW_003852591.1, forward strand.
TTAATAGAGACATGGTCTTACTCTTGATCAGGCTGGTCTTGAACTCCTGACCTCCAGCAATCCGCCTATCCCTGCCACCCCAAGTGCAGGGTTTACAGGCATGAACCTCTGTACCTGGATTGGTATTAGTACTCTTGTTCTTAGGTTGTGCCCAAAGATGACAAGACTGAGCAATAAATATTTTCTTTTTTCTTTTCTTTTTCTTTTTTTTGAGACAGAGTCTCACTATGTTGCCCTCGGTAGAGTGCCATGGTGTTATAGCGCACAGCAACCTCAAACTCCTGGGCTTAAGCAATTCTCTTGCCTCAGCCTCCCAAGTAGCTGAGACTACAGGTGCCTGCCACATCTGGCTATTTTTATTGCAATTGTCATTGTCGTTCAGCTGGCCCTGGCTGGGTTCGAACCTGCCAGCCTCACTGTTTGCGGCTGGTGCCGTAACCACTGTGCTATGGGTGTTGAGCCGAGCAATAAAGTGAAGAAGAGAGAGAAGGGAGAGGAGGGGGGATATGAGAGGCAGGAGGGTATTTGGGGGGACCTCACCTAATGTGCATGATGCAATGGCACATTTTAAAACTACTAAGAAATGAATATAATTGTGGTGGGTGTGTTACTTAGTTCAACGTAAGCATTTAAAAAAACTAATTACTTTCTGGATGAGTTAGTGAGGGTTGTGAGCTGCAAGGGTGTGTGGAAGGCAGTCCTAATAATCAAAAAAAAAAAAAGAAACACACATACAATTTATGGAGTTTCTAGTATATGCAAAGCATACATTTACATTTATTTCTGCTCTCTGACACACACATACATACTCAGGGCAAAGATAAAAAGCTAATAAGAATTCTCTGTATAAAGATGAGGAACTTGCAGCTCAGAGGCCTCTTGTGGTCAGGAGGCCCTTCTCTTTGCCTAGAACGTGGGGTATCGATGATGATGCTATATCCTTTACTAGGAGGGTCAACTTTCTCCGCTGCTGTTAGACACAATGAAGCTAAAAGGAAAAAGTGTTTTTGAAGATGCTTATGAGACCATCAGCCTCAGTGGCCTTCTACTCAATGAGAAAGGCAGAAAAAGGCCTCACAACTATCTCTATCATAAGCAGGGGTCCAGGAGTCCAGCTATCCAAGGTCAGAGGTGACCGTTTTAATTTGTGGGTTGTCAGGATCTGCTTCTGACACAACACTTGTCAGGGCCTGGCTTGGGTAGGTTCTGGACGTGGACCACTAAGCTCCCTTGCTCAGGAACAGTTTCTCTTAGGTGCCTGAGGGCTATCTACTTTAGCTGGAGAGAGAGAGAAAGAGTCTTAGAGTAAAGCAGTCTTCTTAGAACAGATAGATCTTAGTCTTTAGCAGAGCTTGGTGATCTTCAGCAGAGAGAAGCCATGCTGGTGTTCTGCAGGCAGGAGAGGAGACAGAGTCAGAGTAAGTGTGTCCATGATAGAATGCTTATGCTTTTGACTTTTTTCTCCTCCAGCCTAATATAAGGCTGAGCTCATGCCACTCAACACCAGAGGTGTAGAGACTGCCAATTCAGCAATGCTCTCATCTCGAGAGCTCTCTCATGCTTGTTAGAACTAAATCTCTCTCCATACCCTTTTCACCAAGGTGTTCCATTACAGGTATTTCACTCCTCCCTAGCCGTAGCTACATGGGCTGCTACAGTGGGTGTTCCAGTGGGCCCGGGTGGACCTGGCCATGGGGGCAGATCTGCCCATCTGGGCCCCCTCATGCCCTTCGTCAGTACATACAGGTGGAAACCATGGCGAGGCAGGGAAAAGAGCTCTGGTTCCAGAGTGAGTCAGACCTAGATGCAAAGCTGCTGTCACTTGTCTCCCGCGGCACCTATAGGGGTGCACTGGGCGGGCGTAAGATGACAAACATATGCAAAGACTCCGACTTCCCATCATAATTAAATTAATGCAAATTTAAAAATTATTAGCCATTTTTCAACTCAGGAGCAAACATTTTAAGCTTGATAATGCACAGTGTTGGCAAGGGTGCGGCAGAGCAGGCGCCTCCGTGCGCTGTCGGTAGGAGTATAAATTAGCGTAACAGCTGTGGAAGGCAATTTGGCATTAAAAATCACATTTTTCAATGCATATACTTTTGATATAGCAGTTCCACTGCTCTGAATTTATCCTATGAATATATTAATTTTAATTAGGATATTGGCTTGATTGCTGTAATTGAGGCACAAGATTAACAGTGGCTTAGATACAATAGAGATGTATTTGGCTGGAACAAAGCAGCCAGCTTAATCAATCTAGGGCTGGGTTGGCGTGTGTAGGTGCAATTCCATGGTGTTGGGACCTGATTTGTTGCTCTACTGTCTACACTGCTACCCTCATCTGCGTAGGAAAAGAGAGTTCCCCACCACATCCGCACTCCAGCCCATGCCACAGGGAAAGGTATGGGGACACGCTCCTTCTGGGTAAGGGCACGATCTCAGAGTTGCACAAATCACTTCTGCCGTGCCACTTTGTCTTGTGGCCATACCTACCTGCAGGGATGCTGGGAAATGTAGTCTCTATTCCAGGCGGTCATGTGCCTACAGGTCAAGCATCCCAAAGCCAAAATGCTCCAAAATTTAAAATCTTTTTGAGAACTCAAAGGAAATGTTCATGGGAGCATTTTGGATGTTCAGATTTGAGATGTTCAGCTGGTATGCAAACATTCCAAATTATGAAAAAATCCAACATACCAACCGCTCTGGTCCCATGCATTTTGCATAAGGGATACTCAACCCGTACTGAAATTCAGAGGCCGTAGGACTCAAGTGAGCAGAAGAGGCTGGTTAGCAGGGACCTCTGCGCAGTCTCCAGAACGTCGTGCACAGATGGAGACACAGGTGTGAATCTTGGTGTAGACATAAGGACATTTGCTGCAGCCTTTGTCATAGCTGAAAACCCGAGTGACAATCTGAATAATACCTACCAGTAGAGCACTGAGTAAGGAATGAGCCACTGGCTCAGTGGAATGCTATGCGGCAGCTGCAAATGAACGTGGAGGATGGCGATTGTGATGAGGAAAGATGTCCAAGTTATACGAACGGAGAAAATGGAGCGGCACTACTATTAAATTAGAAGAATAAAAAAAAATGCCAACGAGGTGCCAGACGATGAATTGAAGCCTAACTGCAGAGCGCAATGAAGGGGCAGTCAGGAGACTCGTACCTGCCGTTGCTCATCCTTCTCACCAAAATTCTCACCACGGGCATGCACTACTCTTCAAAAGATAAAACAAATGTCTTAAAAAAGGAGTCAGATTCAGGAGTACTGACATGGAAATATTTCAAAAACACATTAAGCAAAAGGCAAGTTCAAAAAGTAGGCAGAGTAAGAACCCATTTAGTGTTCAAAAAAAAAACCGGTGTGTGCCTGTGTGTAAACTTGGAATAGTACTTGGTGCCTAGGAAGCGCTCGTGCGTGTGTGTGCTGTTATTGATGTTATTTCGCAAATATAACCATCTGTGAACAGGTCTGAGAGCCCGGCCCAACTGTCAGCCATGGGAGAAAGGCCACCGAGGAGGAGCGACAGATTTTCCAGGAGTAAGAAGAGAGTGGGACATGTCCGAGGCAATTCACTTTGTGTTCTATACACGTTTATGTTTGAATTTCTAGAAGCATACATTGATTTCTTGGTTAAAAGATTCAGTGCAAAACCCAGTAGTGTATGTCAAATGCACAACGCCTAACACACGTCTGGCACTCGGGGCCAGTCCGGCTTTGTAGTTTTCCTCTTCTGCAGCCTTTGGAACCAGCGTCACTTGGAGGCTTATAGAACCTGCATCCTGGGAGCTTCGGGAAGCCCACATCCTTCAGGAAATCTGCAGCCTCCCAGGGGTCCTCTGGGTGTGTTCCTGTGATCACCTTAGCATTGACCTGCAGGACTCACCTGCCCTGTCACCTCTGGCTAGCTCACTTGCTCTGCTCTGGGAGGCTTTCTCTCCCAGCCAATGGCCCTGTGCTGTCCGAGCGCAGAACTGACCAGCCTTTGGTCAGTTGCGTGGAGATAGGTGTAACTTCAGAGAATTAGAATAAGGAGGAGAAAGACTGAAACTCCTCCTTCTGGGATCAAAGAGAAGAGACCTGGGCAGTTTACTTAACCTCTTCAGGCCTCTGGTTCCTTGTGTGTAAAATTGGAATAATAATAATCTATTTCCCAAGGTTGCAAAGGATTATGGAGACTATATATGCAACTGTTATGTGTGTCTCTGCCATGGAATATAAATAAGGACACGTTTCATCTATTATTCAGAATAAATGGCTTGAGTACCTAAGTTACCATCGTGACATTAGCTTCCCTCTCCTAGGGACACTTCCCTGACAAATCCACAACCCTGGGGGTAGAATCAGCTTAAGGCATTGGGTCCTAATTGCAATTTCCTTGTAGAAAAAAACGTGGAGAACCTCACCAGTCTGCCATGGAGCAGGAATCAGGGCTGTTGCGTCACGTAGGGTCACAACCAGAATTCTGAGCTATCTTGGCACCAATCTCCTCACCTGCCTATGGACCAGTGAGGAGTTAGGTGTGCACCTCACTGAAGCTGGGCCTCTGGCTGGTGGTTACAAGCCCCATCCACCCCGGCCCCGGTTCCCTCAGGGACAGTGAGGATAGGGGTGGGGTACAGAGTGTGTGCAGCTCCACATCTCACTTATCCCCATCTGGGGACTCTGGTCACAGGGACTAAGGCTTCAGTGTGTTCTGTGAATACTCAGCTCTTAGGACTCTTTAATCTCTCTCTCATCCCTCTCCCCACCGCCATCATTTTCTGCCACAGCCCACTAAATTGGGTATGAAAGAGTTTCTAACCTCAGTCACATCCAGAATTTCCCTACCGTCTCTGCTCCCTGAACTCTAGCCAATGACCGGCCCACGCCCGACACACCACCCACCCAAATGAAGGCACCTTGTTCTCATGGTTCCCCACATAAATAAGGGCTAACACTCAACAAATGGTTACTGTGGTGGTTTGAGTCCATAATTATCTTCTGTGTCCTGAGACCCCCCAAGTCACAGTCCCTAGTCCAGTCATTAGAATTCTTTTCCATCCTCCCAAGGGAGGGCAGGAAGCTCTGCAAGAAATTTTATTGATGGGTGGCACCTGTGGCTCAAAGGAGTAATGCACCAGCCCCATATGCCAGAGGTGGTGAGTTCAAACCCAGTCCTGGCCAAAATAAATAAATAAAAATTAAAAAAGAAAAAAAAAAAGAAATTTTATTGATAATTGCAGACATCGTCACAGTAAACATGGGCCACCATTAGAATCCACTTGTCATGTCCCGTCATTCCCAGGATGCCAACACAGTAATTAAGGTGGTTTGGAACTTCCACCACACACCGAGGTGGAACGAGAACCAGTTTAGTGGGTTGTGGGAAACAGCTGGGAAATGATCCACACGTTCACCAGATTAGGGATAGGAAAGAAGAAAAATGAATGAGGCAAAGACTGTATTTTTTGGCAGGCACAGTGCCATTCAGTCCCATAACTGAGCCCCAGTTCCCCCATGGACTGGCTAAGCATGGGGAAGTGTGGTATGGGGGTGGCCTAGCTCTGCCCACTGAAAGAGGCTGGGGTACAGAAGAATAGGGCTTCTAAAGGCCATTAGCACAGCTGTTGCATGAACCCTCCCCTTCCCACATGAATGATGGCCCCAGTCCCTCACCCCTCCCTGCATCCAAACCCTTGCCATGACCTAAGTATAGGCACAGGGCACTTTCCTCAACCTTGACTTTGCTTTGGCCCATGATGTGGATGGTGAGTGGTGCTGAGCCTTAGAGGCCTCATGTGCTTCCCCTCGCACAGCTGCACCCCCTGCAGCCTGGACCATCAGCCAGCTAGACCCTGGTGCAGCACAGTAGCCCCACCTCACCCACAGAACTGCAGCGAGGAGCAGAGCCACCTAGCAGAGCCCAGCTTAGACCTGCAGAGACATCCAGGCAGCACAGAGAGTCATGGTAACGATGATTATGTCATACCACCAACAGCGGGATGATTTGTTACGTGGCAAACCAATTCATAACCTGACCCTTATGATCTGCTCTGTACACTGATCCAGATGACCACTGGAGGACCTTCATGTTCTCTGAAGTTTTCCTTTCTTTCCTCCCGGGCTGAGTAGTTCATTCCATGCTTGTCTGCAGCTCCAGAGCAGACTTTTCCAAATTTTCCCTGCGTTTACCAGTGCAGCGGCTGAGTTTACCAGTTTGGGGTGTAAGTGTCAGGCTTCATTCCGAATGTCATGCAGAGGGGGAGTGGGGTGAAGATGTCTGGTCAGGCTGCAACGGAATTCAGGTCTTAGTTATCGTTGCTGCCACATGGTGCCTAGATGAAAATTAGTCCTATCCAGCCCAGTGTGACCAGTGCCCTGTCCTGCTAAAAGTCAACTTAGTCCAGATGCCTGCACATGGGGACACCAAGGTTACTGCCTCTTTAATGCTACACTCACGTATTTTGCTATTACTTCCTCACCATGACTGTCATGCCAAGGTTCATAAGTCTGTGGCAGCTTCTAGCTTAAGCCACCCAACATGAGAGAAGTAGTCTCAAACCTCACCGAGGAACATACTGCATTAGTCTATATGAGTTCTTAATTCAGATGGATTTCCCCTTTCCCCTTGGAGTTTCTGGTTTTCTTTTATTTTATTTCTAATCTTTTTTCTTCTCCTCTCCTCTCCCCTTCCGTCCTCTTCTCTCCTCTCTTCTTCTCTTTCTTTTTTTATTTTTTTTTCAAGACAGTCTCGCTTGGTTGCCCAGGCTGGAGTGCAACAACCATAAACTCCCGAGCTCAAGTGATCCTCTTACCTCAGCCTTCTCAGTAGCTGGGACTATAGGTACCCTCCACTACTCTTAGCTAGTTTTTCTATTTTTAGTAGAGACAAGGTCTCACTCTTGCTCAGGCTGGGCTTGAACTCCTGAACATAAAGGATCCTCCTGCCTCGGCCTCCCAGAGTGCTAGGATTATAGGGATGAACTACTGTGCCCCAGCCCTTCTGGTTCCTTTTCTTGACAGTGAACTTGATAATGACTCTCTTAGACTATTAGAAAGTTCTAATTGAATGATATCAATTCACA
>NW_003852591.1:786646-787672 GCF_000181295.1 Otolemur garnettii
AGGAAACTATAGGTCAATATCCCTGATAAACATAGACACAAAACCCTCAACAAAATAGTAGTAAACAGAGTTCAAAAACATGTTTAAAAGATTATTTACCAAAATGAAGTGATAATCAATCCAAGGATGAAAGGATGGTTCAAAATATGCAAATCAGTGAACATGATATATTATATCAACAGATTCAAGGTCAAAAACCATATGATCATTTCAAGAGATGTTGGAAAAGTATTTGGTAAAATTCAGTAGCCCTTCTTCTTCTTCTTTTTTTTTCTTAGTGACGGAGTCTCACTTTGTCACCCTCTGTAGAGTGCCATGGTGTCACAGCTCCCAGCAACCTCCAGCTCTTGGGCTTAGGTGATTCTCTTGCCTTAGCCTTCAGGGTAGCTGGGACTACGTGTGCCTGCCACAACACCCGGCTATTTTTTTGTTGCAGTTTGGCCAGGGCCAGGTTTGAACCTGCCACCCTCCGTATATGGGGCCGGTGCCCTGCTCACTGAGCCACAGGCACCACCACAGTAGCCCTTCTATACCCCCAACAAATTTGGTATAGAAGAAACACAGCTCAACACAAAAAAGGAAATGTTTGGCAAACCCATAGTTAACATCATACTGAATAGGGAAAAACTGAAAGCCTTTCCACGAGGATCTGGAACAAGACAAGGATGCTGTCTTTCAACATGAACTACTGTGCCCCAGCCCTTCTGGTTCGTTTCAAGAACTTCCAAGTCCTAAACAGGGCAATTAGAGAAGACAAAGAAATAAAGAATATTCAAATTGGAAAGGAAGAAGTCGAATCACACTTGTCTGCAGAAGATATGCAGAAGATATGATCTCATATTTAGAAAAACCTATAAATTCCAAAAAACTCTTAGAATGGATTAATGAATTTAGTCATTTAGGACATAACATCCTGCAGCTGAAATACAAAACATCAGTAGCACTTCTGTAAGCTTACAGCAATCAATATGAAAAAGATATCAAGAAAGCAATCCCATTTACAATAGCTATCAAAAAATACAATAT
>NW_003852591.1:788261-788509 GCF_000181295.1 Otolemur garnettii
ATGGGATTGTATCAAACTCAAAAGCTTCTGCACAGCAAAGGAAACAAGTAACAGATGAGACAAACTGCAGAATGGGAGAATAAGAATATCTGAAAACTGGGTGGGGCAAGGTGGCTCATGCCTGTAATCCTAGCACTCTAGGAGGCTGAGGCAGGTAGATCCCTTGAGCTCAGGAGTTTAACACCAGCCTGAGTAAGAACAAGACTGCTTCTCTAAAAATAGCCAGGTGGGCATTGTGACAGCTTCCT
>NW_003852591.1:788887-794980 GCF_000181295.1 Otolemur garnettii
ATATCTCACCCCACCTAAAATGGCTGTTACCAAAAAGAAAATAACAAGTGTGGGTGAGAATGTGGAGAAAGAAATGCTTGCACACTGTTAGTGGGAATGTCAAGTAGTACAGTCATTAAGGAAAAAAATATGAAGGTACCACAGAAAACTACTATGGAGCTACCATATTATTCAGCAATCCCAGTGTTAGGTATATAAACAACAAAAAAGGAAAAGCAGGGCTGGGAGCTGTAGCTCACTCCTGGAATCCTAGCACTCTGGGAGGCCGAGGTGAGAGGATCACTTGAGCTCAGTGAGTTCAAGACCAGTCTGAGCAAGAGCGAGACCCCGTCTCTACTAAAAATAGGAGAGTGTGGGCACCTGTCGTCCCAACTACTCAGGAGGCTGAGGCAGGAGGATTGCTTGAGCCCAGGAGTTTGAGCTTGCTGTGAGCCAGGCTGATGCCATGACACTCTAGCCTGGGGCAAGAGTGAGAGTCTGTCTCACAAAAAAAAGGAGGGGGGGGGAGAAGGAAATCAGTGTACTGGAGAAAGATGTCTGCATTCCCACATTTATTGCGGTACTACTAACAACAGCCAAGGTATGGAATCAAACTAAGTGTTCACCAACCGGTGAATGGATAGAGAAAATGTGCCACATATGCGCAATAGTATATTATTCAGCCACAGAGAACAATGAAATCTTGTCGTTTGCAGCAACATAGATGGAAATGGAAGTCATTGTGTTAAGGAAATAAGCCAGGCACAGAAAGACAAATAGGGCAAGTTCATGAACATCTGTGGGAGCCCCCAAAGTGGCTGTCTCTGAGGTAGAGCACAGAACAGTGACCACCAGTGGCTGAGAAAAGAAGCTGGTTAATGGGTACTAAAAACACAGTTATATCCAAGGAATAAGTTCTAGTATTTGACTGTATGGTAGAAAAAATAATTTACAGTATATTTCAAAATATCTTGAAGGGAAGAATGATAATGTTTCCAATATGAAAAAAGGTGAATGTTTGAGGTACATATTCCAATTATCCTGACTGATCATTACACATATACATGTATAATAATATTACTATGTACCCCCAAAATATGTACAACTAGGACATATCAATAAAAAGTATAATAAAAATAATTGGAAAGATCTCTCCAGAATGGAGGCTGATATAGGAAATCAATGTAAATGAAAATAATAGCTTGAATTAAGAAGAAAATATTGTTAAAACTAGTTTCTTTCTTTCTTTCTTGTCTTTTTTTTTTTTTTTTTTTTTTTTTGAGACAGAGTCTCACTTTATCTCCCTGGGTAGAATACCATGGCGTCATAGCTCACAGCAACTTCAAACTCTTGGGTTCAAATGATCCTCTTGCCTCAGCTTCCCAAGTAGGTGGGATTATAGGCACAATGCCTGGCTAATTTTAGAGACAGGGTCTAGCTCTGGCTCAGGCTAGTCTCAAACTCCTGAGCTCAGGCAATCCACCTGCGTTAGCCTCCCAAAGTGCTAGGATTACAGGCGTGAGCCACTGCGCCAGGGAAGACTAGTTTCAACTACATAAGTTGGAAAAAAAACTCAAAAAAACACAAACAGAAAAAGTATTTGAGGCATCAAGATTTATATAGTTCTAATTAAAGAAGGAATATTGGGTATGTACATAGGTTAAATAAAAAAAAACTGATTAATGTCCTGCAGGAAAATTAATCCTAACCTTGGAGATTATCTTCCCACTGGATAGGAATCATTTCCATCTACAACATTCTACAGGTAACTTCACAGAGCCCAAGTCCTGACTTAATACTAAAAAGCAGAATCAATCAGCAGCATGTCCTCCAAGAAGATTAATTGTTGGCAAGCCTGTTAGACAATGCATCAGTGCGACATTGAAGGACATCAAGTATCTTCTTGGCCTTATTTCCAGACAGTGGATGGTTTTTCTTGGTATTTGCTGGGTAACCATTACAGCTATAGCAGCTTGTCAAGGGCATGGGCTCACAGCTGCGGGATACTGAACAGATCCTTCATGTCAGGCAGGGTGGGGACAAGTTGCTGAAGCTGGAGGTAGGATGCCAGTAGAGAAAGGCCCAACTTTCTGGGTCTGTCAGCAGGCTCTACCCAGAGGCCCGTTCTGAGCGAATTGGATTGTCTGCCTCCTCAGCCTGCTGCTTTCTAGGTAACACCAAAGACGGGGCCCAGGGGAATTGTCCCTTCACTGAACTCCTGGACTGCTCTGTACTTTCCGCACAGCTTCTCTGATGTCTGAATTCTATTTCATTTTATTTCTTTGAGACAGAGACTCACTCTGTTGCCCAGGCTAGAGTACCATGGGCTCAGCCTAGCTCAAACTCCTGGGTTCAAATGATCCTCCTGCCTCAGCCTCCTGAGTAGCTGGGACTACTCCACAATGCCAGGATAATTTTTCTATTTTTAGTAGGGATGGGGTCTCACTCTTGCTTGGCTGGTGTTGAACTCCTGAGCTCAAGTGATCCTCCTGCTTCAGCCTCCCAGAATGCTAGGATTACAGGTATCAGCCACCGTGCCCAGCCAACTCCTGGATATTTTAGAACACACAACTGCATTGTTATTTTGATAATATTTGCTTTTCTGTCACTTCCCTGATCCCTATCCATGTGTCTGGCTTAGCACATAGTAAATGCTTAGTGGACAAAGTGAGCTGTCTCTGTGCCTCATCAGAGGCTCAAACAGACCCGGTTGGCATTCCCCCACAGACTGTGCCTCTCTGCCCGTTTCCACCCACCTCAGTCCTGCCCAACCTTTGAGGCGCAGCTCTAATGCCACCTCATCCAAGGTAGTTCTTTCTCCCTACTCCTCTGCCTCCCCATTCCCAAGCAGTATTTCTCTTACTTGGGCCTCCTTTTCATGCCACTGTGGCCCACAGGTCATTTGCACTTCAGGTGGTGGCCTTCCAAAGACAAGAACCTGGTCTTTCTCCTCTCCACGTTCATGGCACCTAGCAAGGCTGAGCACGTGCTCTCTGGCTCAGAGAAAGGGCCGCCTGAGCCCCTGGGTGGCTGTTTCTGCCTTTGGCAGAAAATGCGATTTTGTTTGCTGTTGGCAGCAGTCCAGGGCCCGTCTGCCACCTGCAGGAGTCAGGCCTCAAAGGTGCTGAGCAGGGGACATATGGCACTTGTCCTCTCCTGACTAAGAGAGTCCTTGGTGAATAGCTGATCTCAGCTGGAGCTTGTCCCTTCCTGCTTAATCAACTGCTGCTCACTTCTCTGCTGGGGACAGGGAGTGGGGCAGCTGCTGCCTTTGCTGTGATCCCAGCCTGCAGCCCCCACAGGACGTGGAATCTGCACTTGGTGTGGAGATGGAGAGACCTTCAGCATGCACCCAGAGTCCAGTGGCCCCTGTGGGCTTCTGCTGGGAAAAGGCCGGCCCCTTCCCATGTAGGTGAACACCCCAAGGAGAAGCAGCAGAGGCTTCATGGTTTGGGCAGAGAGGCTCTAGCTCAGAGGTTGTGGGTTGCGACCCACAGGAACTGTATTAAAGGGCTGCGGCATTAGGAAGCTTGAGCACCACTGCTGTAGATGCGAGGTGCTCCACATGGGTGCTTGGACCAGCAGTAAGGGCACCCCCACAGTGGGCTTATTAGACACGCTGAATCAGGGCACCATCCCAACCTCCTGAATCAGGACTTGCATTTTAGGGTGCTCCTTCGAGTCATGCAAAATGCACATGACAGTGTGACGAGCCCTGCTGTAGTGAACACCTGTGCTCATCTGTGGGTATCCAGCCCTGTGGGGCAGCCCGATGTCTGAACTTGCCACACCTGCTAATTAAACACACCAATAATTCAACCTGGAATGCTCTAAGGACATTAGAGTGGAGGGTCAGGTGCTATTTGGATTATTTATGGCAAGACACTAGAAATGCACAAAGGCTGTCTTATTTTTCACACACACAAAAGTGACAAGTGCAGAATAGGGATCTATACATCATGTTATTAATAGCTGAGCCATAGCCCACTAACCTCCTTGCGGAATGGGGGTAGAAGCTGGGCGGGACTCCTCAGCCACAGTGCCATATCCTACTTCTGCATCTCAGTCCCAATTTGCTGGGTCCCAAATGTTGCTCAGTCCCAAACGAAGCTGAAGACAGAGCTGCAGGCCAGGGCCCACCTAGGCTGGCCCTCAGCCCCGTACCCTCCCAGCCACATGGAGTAGTGCGAGAGCCAGAGGTGGGACTGTGGGACTTGAATGCCTGACCATCTGAGAGCAATGCCCCCTCCCTCTGTGCCCCTGGGAAGGTGGAAGGGAAAAGCATTCCCCCTCCCCCACACCCAGCTGCAACAGGGAGGGTGTGGAGGAAGCAGCAACCTTGCTTCATTGACTTTTAATGGCAGCAGAGGCTGTGCAGTTAGGGTGCCAGTCCTCAGTGGACATCTTGTCCTTATCTGCTCAGGGACCATAAAAACATTTGAGATACTATTGTTTTGTCGAATTGCTTTATTGAGGTATGATGTACCTGCTATAAAATTCCCCTGTTTTAAATGCACGGCTCAGTGATTGTCAGTACAATGTATCGGCAGAGTTGGCTGCATTCCCCTAACCCCAGAAAGGAACTTGGTGCCCATCTGCGGCCACTCCCTGTTCCCTCCCTGCAAACCCCTGGCGGCTGTGGTAGACTTTCTGTCTCTCCAGGCTTGCCTTTACTGAGTGTCCAGAAACTGTTGAGTTTAAGAACTTTCTTTATCTGGATTTCCTAATTCCCCTCATCTGCTGACGTTTTCTCTTGTCAGGGAAGAGAATAGTTTAGGAATGCTTGCAGGTACCACAGTGCTCGGCCCATAGTAGTCACACGCTAAGTATGTGAGAATGAAGGAAAGCAGTATTACCATTTGAAGGATATTTGCATTTTGTCAAGGCAGGGGAAGCCATCTACAGGAGTGAGCCCTTTAACATGGCATTGTAGACCCTGTGGCCCTCACAAACCCATACCTTTGCGTCCCCACCACGGCAAGTACGACTAGGGTGCTCCTTAAACATCAGGGTGCAATGTCTTTTAGAACAAGGTGCTCCTGTCCACACGGTCTTCAGAACTAAACATATTTCCTCAGCCCCAGTCCCTGGCTCTAGGCAGCTGAGCATAATGAGCTCCCTGCCTGTCCCTCCTACCCTGCCCTTCCGCTGGGTGTCACCTGACTCTCTGACTCTATAGCTCCCCTCTTCTCTTGTGTTTGCATCTGTGTTCCTGCCCATTTCCCAGCTTCTCGGGCTTTCTGCTGTTGAAATTTGTTGTTCAGCTTGCCTGGCAGGTTCTCTAGGCCTTTTTCAAGAACCACACACCTCCTTCCTTTGGGGAGCCCTCCCTGGCCTGAGACAGTTATTAAGCAACTGCCCTGATGCTCCAAAGTCACCTCTGTCCCCTGCTCTGGGGTGCAGGGCCAAGAACTCCATACATGCATTTCTGCTGTTCAGGCTGCAAAGCTTCCCAACTGAGGTTCTGCAGAGAGGGGCACTGGAGAGATGCAGACAGGCAGGAGGCAGGTGTAGGAACTTACTCTTTCCAATGTTTTCTGCTACTTGCATTTTGGCTTTTTTTTTTTTTTAAGTGTTATTGAGGTACAATTTACATACTGTAAATTCTCCTGTTTTAAGTATACCGTCCAACAATTGATGGCATATTGACAGAGCTGTGCAACCATGACCACAATCTTACAACATTTCCATCACCCAATAAAGTAGCCTTGTGCCCAAGCGCAGCCACTGTCCACCCCCACCCCCACCCCAGGCTGCCGGATCAGCAGCAATGCATTCTGATGGCAGCAGCTTTACTGCAACTCGCTCAGAGACACCAACCTGCTGGCACCTCTTCCTCAAAAGTCTGAGTCCCTCCTTTAAATTTCTAAGAGTTAAGTATTCTAACCTCCTCCCTTTGTTCCCCCAGCCTAAGGTCAGTAGCTGTTTAAGACAGCTGCTAACTCTGCCATCCGTCATGTCATTCTCTTTTTGCCTTTTCAATCACTCCAGTAACAATTTTAAACATAATTAGAAATTCTTTATATTAATTTATCTTTGATGTTCAAATAACTGCAAGGGACTCCTTTTCTTGACTGTCCTGATTCTAATGTGTGGTCTGAACAGAAAGGAAAT
>NW_003852591.1:795790-801535 GCF_000181295.1 Otolemur garnettii
ATTTAAACTTAAGACATGAAACTATAAAAATACTAGAAGAAAGTGTAGGGAAAATACTTGAAGAAATATGCCTGGGCCAAAATTTTATGAGAAGGACCCCTCAGGCAATTGAAGTAACATCAAAAATACACTACTGGGACCTGATCAAACTAAAAAGCTTCTCACAGCCAAGAACACAGTAAGTAAAGCAAGCAGACAGCCCTCAGAATGGGAGAAGGTATTTGCAGGTTATGTCTCTGGCAAAGGTTTAATAACCAGAATCCATAGAGAACTCAAACAATTTAGCAAGAAAAGAACAAGTGATCCCATCACAGGGTGGGCAAGGGACTTGAAGAGAAACTTCTCTGAAGAAGACAGGTGCATGGACTACAGACATATAAAAAAATGCTCATCATCCTTAATCATCAGAGAAATACAAATCAAAACTACTTTGAGATATGATCTAACTCCAGTAAGATTAGCCCATATCACAAAATCCCCAAACCAGAGATGTTGGCATGGATTTTGAGAAAAGGGAACACTTCTACACTGCTGGTGGGAGTGCAGACTTTTTTTTTTTTTAACAAAAGTTGGCTAGAGGAGGGAGATGAATAGAGCCCTTTCCTGCTCTGTGGGGGAAGTTGGGGTGACAGTGGGCTTGGGAGCTGTCTGTGCCATGGTTCCAGCTGTCTGGGGAGAGCAGCCCTGTGGGGGACACAGCCAGCAAGCAAGGAGGGCAGATACAAGAAACCCACAGAAAATGTCTTCACAATCCTGGAGTCTCAGTTCTGATGGGTAATCCTTGGACCAGCCTTGATTCTGCCTTCCTGAGGCCTGATTGTGTAAGCTAATCTCTCCATCTCTGTAATAAATGTCACCTCCTTCTCCCAACTTAGCCGAGTTGGGTTTCCGCCACTTGCAACCCAACTGTGCAAAGTAACACTCCGAGTATTTGGGTTTCTTACCTCTGGATTTGTTTCTCCATAACTTGGATTTCTCCAGCGCTAGTCCTCAAGCATTACCACTGCTCTTAAGGTCTATGCCTGAAGGATAAAGCACCTTTGGGGGCAAGAACTGCATTAAAGCTGCAGAGGTTACAGCCCTAGAATAAACTGTGTTGCCTGGTAGATAGGGATGGTCTCTCCTCATGGCAGGTGGTGGATACAAGTATCGTGGTTGGCACGAGGGATGTCAAGGTAGCTGCTACAAGGGATGGAGTTAGAGCACAAGATCCAGAGCCTCTGGCCAGTTTGCATCCTAATCAGAGAGGCTGGATGCAGCCCCACCATGGAGCAATGCCATGGTCATGCAGCCTCCAAAGGTCTGCAGGGGACACTTCTTTCTCTGGGGGACGCTGCTATTCACATCTTTGCTCTGACCGGCTCTGTGCAAATCAGCAAGCCTGAATATGTCAGTCCTGGCTATGACTAGTGTCAGCTGGCATTGCTATGTTCACCCAGCCCCTGACCTGCAGGTTTTTACAGAGATGCAAACTAGGTAGCCGTAGTGTGGTAGCCCTCTCCAGGAGGTGGGCAGCCCTCTGTGCATTGCTGATAAGGTGCTAAGGCCAGAACTGGGTGTTAGAGTCATGCTTCACATATTCATACACTCTCCAGGGCATTTCTAACTCTGGTTTCTCTCTTCACCGGCATCTAATAATAACTGTGGGGTCATTTAGTGCACACTTATTACCACCTGCGTGGCACTGTGCTAAAGACAGTCTGTGCATTTTATCCTCACAACCCTGTGCAATAGATAACCACCTTTAAATAAACTTTTAAATTTTACGACAGCTTTAGGTTTTTGTTTGTTTGTTTGTTTGTTTGAGACAGAGCCTCAAGCTATTGCCCTGGGTAGAGTGCCGTGACATCACAGCTCACAGCAATCTCAAACTCTTGGTTTAAACAATTCTCTTGCCTCAGCCTCCCAAGTAGCTGGGACTACAGGCACCCACCACAATGCCCGGCTATTTTTTGATTGTAGTTGCCATTGTTGTTTGGCAGGCCCAGGCTGGATTCGAACCCACCAGCTCTGGTGTATGTGGCTGGTGCCTTAGCCGCTTGAGCTGCAGGTGCTGAGCTATAGCTTTAGATGTACTGAAAAATTTTACATGGTTGCAGAGAGTTCCTGCATACTCCACACCCAGCGTCCCTGGTATTAGTATCTTTCACTTGTATGATACCTTTGTCACAACTGATTCAACATTGATACTTTATTCTTCACCAAATTCCTTGTTTTATTCAGATTTCCTCTATTTTAATATAGTGTCCTTCTTCGGTTCCAAGGTCTCATCTAGGATGTCACATTACATTTAGGCTCCTCTTGGCTGTGACGGTTTTCAGACATTCCTTGTTTCTGGTGACCTTGACATTTTGGAGGAGTAGTAATAGGATATCTTGTGATGCTCTTCTCATAATCAGACTGGGTTCATGTGTTTGGGGGAGAAAGCCCACAGAGGTAAAGTGCCATGGTCATGCAGCCTCCAAAGGCTGTCCTCTGTGTGATATTAGCTTTCACCCCCTGACTGGGGATGCTCGCCTGGTTTCTGTGCTGTGAAGTTACTCTTCCCCTTTCTGTACTGTGCTGTTTGTTCGGAAGTCTCTACGCACAGCCCACACTTCAGACGTAAGGGTTATGTTCCAGCACTTCCTTCAGGGCAGGGCATCTATATAACAGATTTAGAATTATTATTATTATTTTGCAGTTTTTGGCCGGGGCTGAGTTTGAACCCCACCACCTTCGGTATATGGGGCCAGCGCCCTACTCCTACTCCTCAAGCCACAGGCATCGCCCAAGATTTAGAATTCTTATGCACAGAAGATTCGTCTCTTCTCATTGACTTATTTATCCATCTAACCATTTATTTATAGAATATGGGCTGGGGGATATTTATTTTGGTTTATAATCTAATACCACTTCATTTGTTACTCATATGCTTCCACCTTTGGTCGTTGGGAGCTCTTTCCATTCTCACCTGAATCCCCTTTGCAGACTCCCCTCCTCTACTCACGCTTTCCCATCACCGCATTTGTTGTGGGCTGGGGATGAATTTTTGTTTTGATGTGGTCTTTTAGTACTTTTTTTTGAGACAGAGTCTCTTTCTCTCACTTTGAGTGGAGTGCTGTAGCTCACAGCAACCTCACATTCTTGGGCTCAAGCAATCCTTTTGCCTCAGCCTCCCGAGTAGCTGGGACTACCGGTGCGTGCCACAACACCTGGTTAGTTTTTTATTTTTAGTAGATATGGAGTCTCATTCTTGCTCAGGCTGGTGAACTCCTGAGTTCAAGTGATCCCCTCACCTTGGCCTCCCAGGGTGCTGGGATTACACATGTGAGCTACGGCACCTGGCCAGTTTCTAGTACTTTCTTACTCTCTCATACTCCAAGATGCCCCAAGTTTATCTTTTTAACTTCTCATTATTATTTTCAACAGTCACTTAATAATAGTACATATTATGGGGTATATTGTGATATTCTGGTACATATGTACAAATCAGGGTAATTAGGAAATCCATCAGCCCAAACAGTCACCATTTCTTTGAGTTGAGAACATTCACATCCTCTCTGCAAGCTATTTGAAAAAATACAGTAAACCATGTGACCTGTAGCCACCCTAAAGGGCTACAGAACACTGGGGCCTTTTCCTCTTGTCTAGAATTATTCTGTAGCATTTATCCAGCTTCCTCCGCAGCTCCTCTCCCCTTCCCTTCTCAGCCTCTAGTAACCACTATTATACTTTCTCCTTCTATGAGACCAGCTGATTTAGCTTTCCAGGCTTAGTTTATATAATTTCTGCCCCAGCCCCAGAATCAGCCAGTTCTCCCAGGAGCCCTAGTGCATCTTACTGGAGAGTAGCACGAGAAGCCAGATCTGGGCACTAGGTGTGCTCAGGCGGTAGTGTGTTACCCCTGTCCTCTAGAGAAGGAAGCTGGAGCTGGGAGAGGGTGAAGAATCGCTCAAAGTCACGTTGCTGGTTTTACTACTCACTCTGCTCATTTCTTGAGAAAGCATCATCTGTCTGACTCCTAATTATATATCTCAAACTAAGCACCAAGTGTCTAGGTTGAGGAAGAGAAGAGAGATTTTGCCCACACAGTTCCTGCTCCTTATAAACTCTAAAGCATTATAACCACTTGACACACACACAAACACACATACACATATGTTTAAGAAATATAGCTTTATTTTCTTCTTTTACGAAGCAGTCTGAGAGTGTGTGTGCACCGGTGCTCCCAGGCACCTGCCACGTGCAGCGAGCACTCAGTCAGATGGGAATTTGTGCGGCCTCCCTTAAGTTCTCCCCTAGGTAGGACCACAGCTCACAGAAGAGCTGAGTCCTGAGTGTTCCCCATGCCAGACACCCCTCTGACCCCCCGCAGCCCTGGAGCGAGAGAGCAGGTCCCCACCCGCAGCACCAGCGCCTGCCCCCTCTTCCACCTGGGCATGCCACGGGCAAACCACCACCTGCGGGTGAGAGGGGACTAACTTCTGGAAAACGCCAGAACTCAGCCCATGGAGAAGGGATACAGAAAACCTGAGAAGGGCCAGGCAGAGCTGGCCAGAGGAAGTGTGGACCTGTAGGCAGGTTTGGGTCTGAGCTCCTTATAGAGACTTGGGGCCAGGAAGGGCTGCTGGGGTGTGTGTGGGTGGGCAGCTTGGTACACCTCAGGGCAGCTTTGGAGTCTTTGGGCCCTCTCTGGACCAGTCTTTGGACCAGAGATGCACCCTCATCTCTGCTCTTTGGGTCCAGGCCTGGCCAGGGCCCTTCCATCCAGTACTGGCCTTTGATTCTAAAGTTTCCAGTGGGAGAATGGCTGTGCATAAGCCCAGCAGCCTTGTTAGACACCCTCAGACTTGGGGCAGCTTGTGTCTACCCCAGCCACGGCCCTGCCCTGGCCCAGCTGGGGCCTTGTGGTTTTGGTACTACCAAGAAGGGGCTGGGCAGTGGCCCCACACAGGCAGACCCTTGAAGCCCAGGGCGGGGCTGGCTACTATACTGGGAGCACATGCCAAGGGTAAGTAGGATACCCGGTTGGTGGCACCCTAGATGGCTCTGTCTTTTCTCTAGTCTTCAAACTTTCTATAATGTGACACTATCTTTGTTTTTGCACTGAGGGGAAACTCCAGCAAAAGTGCCGTGGATTCATCAGGCGTGGGGGGAGATGAGTTTTCAATGAAGCCTTGGCACGGAGACAGGGACGTGGGGCCAATGGGAGCAGCTGCAGGAGCGTCTTCCGGAGGAGCAGGCTGAATAGCTCCCTCCCTTCCCAGCTGGGGAGCCTCGGGCTGGCAGGTCTGTAAGGAAGAACTGGGGTGGTGGGAGGCGCAGGGTGGGTGCAGGAAGCGTCTGCTTTGTATCCTGGGCCTGGAGGCCTGGCTCTGCCTGGGGCGTCCTCCCCCTCGCTCCCCTGTGGAAATGGGGCATCCTCTGCAGCTGCTTCCCCTCTTTGCCCTCAGAGGGTGGCGGACACATCACAGCCATCCACTGGGGACACAACCTCCACCTGCCCCTTCTCCAGAGAGGACTGATCCATTAAGGCCTTCCTGCCACAAACATTTACCAACAGCCTGTTAGTGCCAGGCAGTGGCTTCCCTTCCCAATTACTTAGACCAGAGCAACTAAAATGAGTGCTTCCTAGGGGTGCTTGGAATGGACCTGCACCACAGTCCCTATCCCTCCTTTCCCCTCCACCTCATGGCAGTCTCTATCCCTCCCTACCCCCACCAGCCCTCACCTCATGACAGTCCCTATCCCTCCCTTCCCCCC
>NW_003852591.1:803598-805591 GCF_000181295.1 Otolemur garnettii
GCCCTCACCTCATGGCAGTCCCTGTCCCTCCCTCACTGAGTTACTCTAAGGACTATCTTTTCAGGCAGGGGCAGAAGAGTCCATCCACTGTGGCCCACATGAGGAGGTGGGAATTACGGAACCACATGGCTGCTGCCTTCTGAGTGCCCTGTAGCATTGAGCCTCACCCCACTGCTGAGTGGTGAGGAGGTATCTTGGGGACAGAGAATAGAAGAAAACCAAGCTAGACCTGGAGTCTGTTGGGATGCAAAGAGAATGTTGTTTGTTCCTTGGGGGTCAGAGTGGGAGGAGCTTTTTTGGGCGGAAGTAGAGGGCACTCCTCTGCAGTGCAAAGAGCTTGGTCAGGATACTGAAGTGAGGAGAGAGAAGGCTTTGGATCCAAGAGTTTTCCAAGCTGCAGCAGAGACTGCCAGCCAGCTACCCAAACCCACTCATCCTCCAACAGTTGGGCTGTAATTTCCAGTCTCCCTACAGAAAGGTGTAACCATGTGGCCACCTCCCAGCTGACTGAAGGAAAAGAAGATGTGGGGTGTCAGCTTCAGGGGTAGCTCAGGAGGAAGGTGTAGGGGTGTCACATTCAGGGGTGGCTCAGGAGGAAGGTGTGGGGGTGTCACCTTCAGGGGTGGCTTAGGAGGAAGGTGCGGGGGTGTCACCTTCAGGGGTGGCTTAGGAGGAAGGTGTGGGGGTGTCACCTTCAGCTGTGGCTCAGAACACACCCTCCCTTAAATTTCTTCCTCCTTCTTCTTGGCTGGAGCTGGGACTTGATGACCCACCTTTGACCATGCAGATGAGAACAATGTCCTAAAAATGGCAAAGCCACTCGCTAGCCTGGGTCCCCAGGTAAGTTTATGGAGCAGAGGTCACCTATCCACTTGGACTGATCTGAAGAGAGAAATGAATTTTTACCTTAATAAGTCCCTGCATATTTATGATGCCAACATTACTTTATTGAGATATCCTTTACGAACCATAAAAGACACAAATCTTATGTGTATACCTTCACAAATTTTAGCAAAAGTATACAACCAGGACAGCAGCCAAAATATTGTATACAGGGGTGTCCAAGCTTATCTTTTCCTCTGTCACACATTGGAAGAATAAGAGTTGTCTTGGGCCACACATTAAATACACAAACACTAACAAAGGCTGAAGAGCAAAAGAAAAGGTCTGCGCATCCTTTTCACGGATAAGCAACAGGCCTCAAATAATCTGCGTGCGGCCTGCAGACCTCAGGTTGGACACCCCTGATATAGGACACCCCAGGAAACCATCTCATTACCCTTTCTAGGTTATATGCCTCTCTCCTACCCAGCTAGGTAAACACAGTTCTGGTTTCTCTCAACACAGGCTAGTTTTTCTCCTCTTTCATTCAACATAATGTGTTTGAGATTCACCCTTGCTGAATGGTATCAGAAGTTTGTTCTTTTTTATTACTGAATATAATTCCAACGAACGAATAGACCACAATTGTTCTTCCCTTCTCTTACTGTTAGACACTTGTATTGCTTCTTCCTTTCGGCTATTACGAACGAAGTGGCTGCAATCTTACACAAGTCTTTTTGTAGCCCTGTAGATATTTTTAATCTCTCTTGGATAGATTCCTGGCAGTGGAACTGCTGGGTCACAGCTTAGGTTTCTTAATTAGAAACTGCAGTGCAGTTGTCCAAACTTTCCCTTCGGCAATGCATGAAAGTTCCAGCTGCCCCACATCCTTGCCAGCACAAGTGTGTTTCAATTTTAGCCACTCAGTGTGATGGCGGGCAGCCCTTGCCTCTATAGGACTCTTCGTGGCAGCCGTTCCATCATTATCCTGACACATACAAGGTAGCTACGGAAAGAAGGGCAGAAGGGCAGTGGTTGCCTTTGTTCCATTATGCAGCCTGGCTGCCCGCATCATGAGGAGGTAGGGAGGTAGCACTGGTTAAGCCTCTAGGATGGTAGGTTGGATGGTATCAGATAGACCTCAGTCTAAACTCCAGATCTTGTAAGCTAC
>NW_003852591.1:805665-819409 GCF_000181295.1 Otolemur garnettii
ATGTGGCTCCCTCCTAGGGGTATTCCCAGGATTTAATAACACACTGCCTCTGGGCACTTAGCATGTCGGGGGCTGGGCTTGCAGTCACAGAGCTGAGAGTCCAGGTCAGGGGTCTTGCTCCCTGCGGACAGGCAAGGGAGAGGCAGAGCTCTGGCCTCTGGGCCCTCACTCTGGACATCTCAGTGAACTCGGGCTGGAGAAGCCTGTTTACCAGCACAGTATACTTAAGACTGGCTTCTGTATGAAGCCGGCGGAAGTTCACAGGATGAAGGCAGGTGAGTTGGAAGTTGACCCGAAACAGGTGTGGCACCAGAGATACTGATACAAGTGAGCTGGGAACGACACAGCCAACACACTTCTGCATTCCAGTTAGGCTGGCAGCAGGGAGCTCAGCCACTTGCCCCGTGGAGCAAGCGGGATTGACAGGAAGGAAGCCCAGGACTCTGAGTCTGAGACAATAAGTAGGTCACCAGGGGTTCTGTGATGCTGGCATAGGAACAACTTGCTTTGTGAAGACGTGGGAAGGATCTAGATGGCTGACACTAGGAATCTGGCTAAGGAAATGATTTGTGTGTCATGTGTACGGTATTTTGAGATCATGAAAATGATGCTGAAGGTGAGTGTTCACGAATTGGGAAAGATAATCCCCATATAGCTGTTACGGAACAAAGCAAATTGCTAAGGTATAAAGGTATGTGTGGGGTGGGGTGGGCCTCTTTGTTAAAACACGCACACACATATGCAGACATATGTGCATATACAGAGGATGCCAAGAAATGTATACACATTTTAAGAAAAGAAAAACAGTATTAAAATTGTGATACTCAAGTCACGTTTGATTTTTTTGCAGTTGCAAAAGGTGCTCAAATGTGACTTGTATTTATCTTTTGTTATTGGTATATATTGAGTATTACAATTTCAATATAGTTTTTTTCTTTATTAAAATGTGTACACATTTTTGGCACTGTCTATATATGTGTATATATAAACACACATCCATATATACACACATACGATGTGTTTGTGTGTATGTCCGCACATGTATATATATGCGTATATGATGTGTGTGTGTGTGTGTGTGTATGAGAAAGGCTGAAAGAATGTACTCCAAGGGCTATCTCTGGATAATGAGATAATAAGTGACTTCACTTTTTCTTTCTCCATGATTTTTTGTATTTTCTAAATTTTCACATGCATTGATTTTGTAATTAGAAATTGGAGTTGGTGCCCACCCTATGGGGTACTTAGACCTGGGCTTAGCATTTACTGAAAGTGAAGGGAAGCCCTTTATTGGCTTCAGCCTCGATTCCAGCCTCAGGTCTTCCCTGAGCTTCTTAGAAAGCAGGCGCCAGAGTAGCTGGTGGGACAGTGATGCCGATGTTTCTACGGATTGCCCAGGCTGCTGTGAGACGGGGTGTGGGGGCCTTGGGCATATAGACCCGGGCTGGTGGGCAAGCTGGAAATTTGTATAAATATCCTTACAGATGCAAAATCCAGAAGTGGAAAGAAGAGAACACATCTGAGCCACTTGATAAAACTACCTACCAGGCCAAGCACAGTGGCTCCTTCCTATAATCCCAGCACCCTGGGAGGCAAAAGCAGGTGGATTGCTTGAGCTCAGGAGTTCGAGACCAGACTGAGCAAGAGCAAGACCCTGTCTCTACTAAAAATAGAGAAACTAGCCAGGCATCGTGGCAGGCCCTGTAGTCCCAGCTGGTTAGGAGGCTGAGGAAAGAGGATTGCTTGAGCCCAAGAGTTGAGGTTGCTATGAGCTATGAGGCCATGGCACTGTACCAAGGGCAACAAAGTGAGACTCTGTCAAAAAAAAAAAAAAAAAAAGGAAAGACTAACTATGCTGGAGCCCATGCAGGCAGGCTGTGCCTCTGCCCTCTGTATAGACCCAGCCTTGGCCTTGAAAGAGAGTCCTCTGCACTTGCCCAGAAGCTGTGGGCCTCTCTGCCTCTGCTGCATGGGGGAGTAACTCTCACGTAGGGCCATTCAGAATGTCTCTTCGATTTTCTCATCCTTTGACCTTGGACATAACCCTGCAATAAAAATCCCTCCCCACACCACAAAAAAGAAAGAAGCCAGTTTTTTTGTTTTTGTTTTTGTTTTAAGAAGAGACACCCAGTGAAATGAAATCACCTCCCCAAATCATTTCTCTTCATCCTTAGAAATCAAAGTGTTTACTGCAGCTGAGCTGTCAAAGATGACACTCACTTTAGTCCTCAGAGAATCGACAAATTATCTGAAAGTGATGCTCAATGTCTCTCTTCACAGGAGGCTGTGAGGTTGGAGCTTAGCAAAGCTCAGGCAGAATTGGGGCCTTTTGCTGGTGCCTGGGTGATGGCGACATCTTTGAGGTTGTCCTTTTTCTCTTCATGTGGGGATTCTGTGGCTGAAAGGATGGGTGGTTTTTCAGACAGTCCCTGAGCACGGGAGCAGCCCAGGGAGCAGGCAAGCTGACAGAGCACCCTGCGGAACGCTTTAGTGCTCAGAGGCAACTTAAAATAGCAGAGCTAAAATTTGGTCACTTTTTGTTTTTATTTTAAATCAAGGCAAGCGGGTTTTGTATGCTCTGTGTACAAAGGTTTTTTTTAGTAAAGGAATTAGAAAGTTGTGTCAGTTGCTGTTGTAGAGATGAAGAGTCTTGGAATATTTGCACTGAAAGGAATCTGGGAGATTCCTAACCCAACACTCCCATTTTACAGGAGACTAAACTGAGGCTCAGAGACATTGAAGGATCTCTTAAGGTTATGGTTAGCTGGTGGCAGATCAAGGCTAGAAGCCACTTCCACGACCTGAAGTCTGTCATTCCTCTGGCTTCCCCACTGGTATCAGAAGCTTAGACGCAAGCTAATAAGAACAGTGATGCTTGTCCTTAGCCCAGAGCCAGCAGCAGGATGGTGGCCCCTCGTGTTCTTCCACCACATCACTGTGCCTCAGCCATGTCCTCAGGCTTGTGCCCTGCATGGTGCAGGTGCACTCGGACCTCCCCTTCAACCTGACAGCCTCAGTTTAGGTCACTTGCTTGTCCCAGACCAATAAGGCCTCCAGGCAAGGCCAAGCTTTGATGAGCTTAAACTGATGGGTCCCTAACTCTCTGCTGGGGCTGGGGCTGCAGGGGATAGATACCCAAATGAGATGGGAGTTTCAAAAAGAATGGAGCCAGCTGGACGCTGAGTCAGTCATTCATAAAACTGAAAAACATTTCAGTGGAAGCTGGCTCTGCATCACTGTGTCCTCCAAGGTGACATGCAGCTGTGTGAAATGTCAAAGGAAGGTCTAGGATTCACACAACTGTGGCCAAGAGCAACCACAGCCCACGGCCAGCCCTCAGGTTCAATCTTGCCAGGGGACTGCGGTTGCCGATGAGCTGATGCAACCCAGAAGTTAATATCTCTCTGTGCATCTTGTTCTGCACAGTCCCTGTGTCCTAGTCTGCCACCTGAAATCCAGGCACCCAGGGCCGATGGCTAAAGCCCAGGGGAGGCAATACTCTGACTCCATCCTCCGTTAAGTGAAGGACAACTTTCATTCACTACAATCACTCCCCATTCCTGCTGTGACCCCAGCCCCTAAAAGGAATTTATTTTGTGTCCTTTTTATAATACTTACCATTATGTTTATTTTCTCACACCACTAAATCATTTTTAATACCAATATTTTCAATGTTTCATGGTATTCCATTGAGTTAATAGTAATAGAGTTCTACTCTTCAAAGGCATTTCTCCACTGCTGGCCACTTAGTCAGGCTGTCTCTAAATTCTCCTCTTTGTAAACAGATGCTGCCAGTGGTAGTCTTGTACATAAAGCTCGACTATGTCTCCAACTGTATCTTTGGGCTGTGGTTCTAGCAGTGTCTCTCTAGTCCAGAAGTCAGGAAATTTGGGGAAATACTGTTTTTTCCACATTTTGGAGAACTGTCATTAAAAGATTACCTGTTGCACTTACACTTACCAACATTACAAACCATTGGTTTTTGACCATTGACATTTTTATCTGTCCCAAATTCTTTTTTTCCCAAATGCCATTTTTGGGGAAGCTTTTAGGATTGGCTTATACCTTTTGTTCCGTTATCCCCAGTGATATGCGACACTCTCAGAAGGCTCACTCTTTTGATTTTCCTAACACTCTTCTCCCTCTTCCTGTAAACACACCCCATTTAAGCTGGAGGTGTTTAGCTCCCTGGAAGCCTGCACTCGGGAATCAGCCCAACATATTCCCAGGGAGCTAGTGTTTCTGAGAACAGCAATTGCAACTAGCCAACATTTACTGAGCATACGCAGGCCAGACAAGGCACAGTCATCCAGTCGAGTTGGGCCACTTCCAAAGGACACCCGACATCCCAGGACATACACGCAGAGGAGGGAGAGAGGTGCTCACCATTCGGGGCTGAGATGCTTAGTTTGATAGAATAAATACAGAAATACAAGCCAGGCATGGTGGCTCACACCTATAATCCTAGCACTCTGGGAAGCCGAAGCAGGTGGATCTCTTGAGTTGGTGCCTGAGCAAGAACAAGAAC
This sequence comes from Otolemur garnettii, assembly GCF_000181295.1. Lineage (NCBI taxonomy): Eukaryota > Metazoa > Chordata > Mammalia > Primates > Galagidae > Otolemur > Otolemur garnettii. Next base: position 810,194 of record NW_003852591.1, read on the forward strand.
CCGTCTTTACTAAAAATAGAAAAATTAACTAAGTGTTCTGGCAGGTGCCTGTAGTCCCAGCTACATGGGAGGCTGAGGCAGAAGGATCACTTGAGCCCAAAAATTTGAGGTTGCTGTGAGCTAGGCTGGCATCACAGCACTCTAACCGGGGCAACAGACTCTGCCTCAAAAAAACAAAAATACAAAACCCAAGAAACTGAAGGTCAAAGGTAGGAATATGGGTATGAACAGAGTAAGGAAGCTACTTCCCAGAACAATTGGGCTGTTACTGAGAATGTTGATAATAACAGTCCAATAGCTAGGACTTGCTGAGCGTTTCCTATTTACCCGGCATTTTACACGTGTTATTATATTTAATTCCCTCAGCCAGTCCAGGAGGTTTATACTATTCATATCCCATTTTGAAAATGAGACCCAGGCAGAACAGGGTTCCTAATGTCACCCAGCCAATAAGAGGGCAGGCTGTGTGCCTGCAGTCCTGCTGCGCCCCTCCCGGGCAGGAGCTCCCACCATGGCTGAATGAGCTGCAGTGAGCGCCCAGCACAGAGCCCGCTGTTGGGGTTTCTCTGTGACAAGGGTGTAGGGCAATGTGACAGGTGGACCCTGCAGAGTTTACAAGGACAGGTTCTGCTAATTAATGTCTTCAGCGTCCAGATGCAGTGTCCATGCTGGGCCAGGTGAAAACCACGGGGCCCGGCCCTCCGAGGAGTTTGCTATCTATTGATGGGGGAGAAGGAGAGTCCACGGACAACTAGGGGTAGTAAGTACTCTTGGAGATTTGCAAGGGAAGTGCTGGGGGGGGGTCACAGAGCGTCAGGGAGAGAAAGTGGAGAAGAGCTGGGGAGGGAGTTGACAGATGGACAGAAGAAGTGGCAAGGACATGCCTGTCACCTTATCTGAGCCCAGGGAAGAGTGCAAGGAAAGCCGGCAACCCTTAATTGCTCCAGGCAAGGCGCTGAGGGAGTCAATTGAAGCCCCAGATCTAAGAGGTCACTCTTCCAGTCTCCAGCTGGGGGTGGTGACTAGTTAAGCTATCAGTCAAGAAGCTACTGGCGCTTAACTTGGATGGAAAACTATTCCCAGTGGAGCCCTTGTGAACCTCAGAAGACAGCTTTATAAAATCTCCTCCACCTGTAGGTTACCAGGCTGGCTCTGCTCCCATGAGATACATTCCTGGGAAAATGGTCTTTGCCAGAGTGGCAGATGGCCCTTTTATCAGAACCAGCACTTCAGCTGCCAGGCTGGGTTTTTTTTAAGGTTTATTTTTATTAAAAGCTAAGTGAATCAGTCTGGGGCAGCACTGTCCAACAGAACTTTCTGTGATGGAGGAAATGTTCTGTAATCTGCTCTGTTCAGTGTGACATGTAGCTATTGAGCTCCTGAAATGTGACATGTGCCTCTGAGAGATCGAATTTTTCATTTCACTTAATTTCAATTAATTTAAATTTATTAGTCACATATGGCTTGCGGCTACCGTCTTGGACAGTACAAAGCTAGGGGATCTTGGGTTGAAATGACGAATCATGCAAATTTGCCAACAAATTTGCAAAAGCAGTTTCTTGAGTCCTGTGTGACATTTACAGGGCCCTATTCATACAGCGCTGGAGAATCTTATGCAATGTTTTGAAAGGGAACACGCAAACAAGTATCCCCCTAATTAGGAGGTGGGCTGTTCTGAGCACACTGTGTGCTAGTTCTCATAAGCAAGGGTGACCAGCCACTCTGGGTGTGGAAAATACAGAATAAGAAAAAGATCTGCAACTAAAAATGTCAAGATGTTTGCTTTTCATAATAGTTTTTTTTTATTGTTACCACTCTAAAAACAGCTGGTTTTCTTTAGTCACAGACCATCAAATTTTATCTTTCATTCCTTTTTTTAGGAACAAAACTCCTGTTTTAGTGAGAATAATAACAGCTACCCTCCACAGAGTGCCTACCCCAGGCCTTATACACATATGCCATCTTTACAGTCACATTAACACCCCAAGTTGGGTAGTACTGAGGCCATTTGCACTAGAGAAAACTCAACTTGAGAGAAGTCGAGTGAGTCTATGAGTGGGAGAATTCCAGATTATGCATTCTTTATATTCCTAGTCTATCTTTTAGAACACAAGAAAATGACATCCCAGATACCTAAGAATACAAAAGTAGTGTGACCAGGACTTCACATAGTAATCACAGGATTATCAATTATCAGAGCAGGAAAGGAACTCAGAGGTCCTCTTGGCCATGTACTGATTTTACGGATGAGATTTGCCAGCTGTATTTACTATTTGCCAGCACCACACACTAGTTAAGTTAGCCCCGGAGGAAATAGGATGAGGCAGGGACAGTTACTAGGAATAATTTATGTTGAATCTACCATTTGGTTGAGTTCTAGAACAGAGCCACAGTCAACTGTGCAACCCAAAGTGATTGCTTGGGCATCCTAATGTCAGGATGATGCAGCACGGGAAAGGTGTGGCTGGCCATGGCTAGACTTGGAGATGGAAGGGGACCAGGAGCCAAGGAAAGCAGGAAGCGTCTGGAAACAGGAAAACACACGGAAACGGACATGCCCCCTAGAGCTTCCAGAAGGAACACAGTCCTGCTGACAGCTTAGTTTTAGCCCTAGCTGTGAAACCCATTTTAGACTTTGACCTTCATAACTGGAAGATAATAAGTTTGTGTTGTTTTGAGCCACTAAGTTTGTGGCAGTTTTTACAGCAGCAATAAAAAATTAATACAGATATATAAAAGAAACTGCCAAAGGACTTTTGCAAAAGCCTCTGTTTTTCTGGCTAAAGGAGAAAACATGGCTGGTCTTTTCTTTCCTTTATTCTTCCTGCCTTGAAAACAGACATGATAGCAGGAGCTGTGGCAGCTCTCTTGTGACTTTTAGGCCACAAGCATGAAGATGAAAAACCAGGTACCAAGGATAGCTGAGAGGAAAGAGAAAATCTATGATCTTTGTTACACTGTTGGGTTATTAAAATAATCCTAAAACTGTGAATATACAGAATCCTCATTATGTGAGAACAGTAAGTCCTGTGTGTTTAAGCCCTGTCAGGTGGATATTATGTTATCTACACGGTCCATCAGAGTTCTTATTGTGCAGAAAATGGGCATGAGTCAAAAGAAAAAAGAAGGAAACTGGCTCAATTGGGAGGGAACACAACAGAGGTAGGAGACATGGGGCCATGAAGAGCCTGCTCAGGCTGTAGACGGAGCTGAGGGATCCCCTGAAATAGGACTAGCATGGCTCCCCCAGCTTCTCCAAAGACTAGCCGGTGGTCCCTCCAGCCTGGACAGGGAGCTGGGGTTCAGGGCAGGGGTGGGGTAATGCAGGACTGCTACTTCCAAGGCCCCCTCCACAGTTACTACCCCATCACCTCTCTGTGGGCAGACCCCACAGAGAGCCCACTTATACCTGTGTCTGGGAGGGGTCGATGGCTGCTCACAGCAGCACCCTTGATAGCAAAGAAGCCGTCATTCTCCCTGAAGCCACAGCAAACTGCAAATCAAGTCAGCAGAGCCCCAGAGCGCCTTCCTGCAAGGCAGGGTGGGAACCACTGTCTTCAGGAGAGCAGGCTGGGTGGGAAGAGGGAGGGACAAGTCTGGGAAGGCAGGTGCAGAGAGAGGAAGCCCCAGAAAGGAAGAACACGGATCTGATAAACTAGAGCCAGGAAGCTCCAGGTTTACTCACAAGGAAGCTTGCTGGAGGCTTCCCCTGTCCTTGAACAGGTGGCAGTGTACAGTGGCTCATCCATGGCTGCACATTGGGATTATCTGGGAGCTTTAAATTGGTGACCAAGTAGCTCCATATGAGACTAATTAAGTCAGAGAGGGCACTAGCAATTCCTCCCCACAGCCGCCGCCTCCTGTCCCCCACTCCCTTGCTGAGAGTGGGTGAGCGATCAGTGCCTGGGTTCTCAGAACTTTTCTAAATTCTTCCTCCACTCTGCTCTCTATCCCAGGCTGGGGGAGTTACAGCTGGCAGGGCTCCTGATGGGGGCTGGGGGTGCTCCCAGCAAGTGTTGGCCACCATGCCAGCCCCTCAGGCAGAACTGAGCCCCAGGAGCTCCCTGCAGACCCAGAGAAAATGAAGCGACCCTTTCTGCTGGGCAGGAGGAGCCCCAGATGCTAAATGCAGGGGCCTTCTGTGTTCTAAGGACAGCCAGAAAGGGGCTGCCATGGGAGACATCAGTTCACAGAGGGTGGGATGAGGCTCAGCTGATAAGGCCAGACCCCTCGCTGGTTAGTGGCAGGGCCAAGGCCAAAGTCCTGATCTCTTGGCTTCACATTTGGAGCATCCTCTCAGCAGCCTCTAAGCTGCTTGAGAGACCAAACTTTTGGCCAGGGAGGGTCTCCCTCTGGGCTCATGGCTGGTTAAGGGTCCCCAGGCCTGGTTCTCCAGGATGGGAGGAGCAAGTCGTGGGAGGGTCTGGAGTCCCTCATGCTCTGGGCTCAGGCACCACTTGCATGCATTCTCTTCTAGACAAACTCTGCTTTGCAACCAGGGGCACATCTACACGGACTCTTTACTGTTGACATGGCCAATGTAACTTCCACTGCCCAATCCCTTCCCCAGCTCCCTCAGTCACCCAGGGTAATAATTCCAGAAGGAGGCCCCTGAGGGAGCCTCATACCACTTCACACCACTTCTGCAAATTCCTCCCTTCTCCAGGGCCTTGCATGTTCAAAGGAAGGTTCCAGAAGAGCTGGAATACTTCCTACTCCCACTGCATTCCATGATAGTCCCTTGTTCAAGTCCTGGCCCTTCCACAGGTCAAGTGCAAGTCCAGATGGAGGGCCAGCTCCCCTTTGGAATCACACAGCATGGAGGTCACCTACTGGATTACTCCCCACCTTCCCACTTTCTTTCACCAACCACCCCTCCTCCTTTTCTGCAAAACTAAAGAGAAATGGGAATAAATCCCACAAAATAATGGTGCCCCAAAGAAGCCAGACATCAGAGAGTAATGCTACGATTCCATTCACGTGAAGTTCAAAAACAGGCAGACCCACGTTGTAAGAAGCCAGGGCAGTGGTTAGTCTTGGGGTCGGAAACACCAGGGGCTGGAAGGAGGTGAGGAAGATGAGTGTGTTTCTAGGGTGGGAAAGATATCCTACCACTTGGTCTGGGTTCCACAGGTATTGTTCATTGTGTGAAAATTCAACAAGCTGTACACTTAGGGTATGGAATTTTCTGTGGGCAGAAACTTTGCCATGTCCCACCCCACCCCCAAAATTTTGAATCCAGGAAGCATAATGTGTTCAGAATGCTGCAGGTTCTCATAAACCCTTCAAGGAGCCTTCAAAGCAGCCATTCTTTCCAGGCTCCTGGCTTGTGTGCACATTTGTGACTCAGGACACACAAGACAGAGTTTTTGTGGATACAGTTGAGGGCCGTGAATCCATCAACCAGTGGTCAGGGCCTCACCATCTCACTTTCCTGCAAGACCAAAGGGCTGGCCACTGTCCCAGGCCGGGCCCAGCCCCCAGTCCATCAAGGAACCTCTGTGAGCTCTAGTCACAGAATGAGTCCGTATGCCTTTCAGAAAGGCTTGTCACCTGAAAACCCAAGTGCTGTCTCTGAAACGCTCCAAAGACTGCTGTCAGTCTCAGAGAGAGTGAGCATGGACACCCCAGGCCTTGGTGGAAGATAGAAGGTCCCTGACCCATGCGTCCAGGACAGGTTTTCCCAGCGTGGAACCAGGTGCCCTCAGTGTTCCTGGGGGCTCGGTCGTGATGTGCCACGCCTCTGAGCTCATAGTAGGTGGCTGCTCACATCGCATAAAAGTCCATCACCATCTCTTGGAACTTGGCACGTTCTTTGTGGCAGTAAAGCCCACGATCCTGTAGTTGAGCAGATAAGCTCCCCCTACCTGGAGCAAGACAGGGAGGGTCTGCACCCCAGACCCTGACCTCCTTTCTCTGCAGTGGGGTGTGCAGTGACGGGAGCTGGGGCAAGGGTGAACTGATCAGGGAATGGCAGCTGTGCAGGGCCCTGAGTGGGCCCCAAGAACCAGCTTCAGATGTTTCTCAGAACTTCAGTCATTTCTCTCTGCTCTGAGTTCCTGCAGAACTCCAGGTCCAGAGGAGGGGGAGCCATGGAGGGTGGCTAGTACCGCAGCAGGGCATCTGAAATAACAACAGCTGCTCCCAGGGGAAGATCTCTAGTCCACCCCTATCCTCAGCCACCGTGCCTAGTCTGTGGTGCAGAGGAAGGTGATGGAGAACCCTCCTGTCCGGTGGCCTTTGTGCAGGGGGCTTCCTCTGCGTCTGTGACATGGAGAGAAAGAGCAGCTACTGTCTAACCTGTGCCCTTCTCAGCGTTTTTAATATTCTAGCTACATATTGCTTTTTGAAAGATATCAACAAAGATTATCCATGCTAGAAACACAAGTTTATGCTATGGCCTACTGGCCTAAGGAATCTTCAGGTTTCAGAAGCTTCCAGATGGGAACCACTGCCTTGTCATTGACGAGCCCCCTCACCAGAGGAGGCACAGAGCCCAAGTCACCAAGAGGACGCACAGAAATGTTGTCCTTCTCACTCTCCCCTGATGTCCAACTTGTTTTTAGTACATAACTCTGTGGATTAGTTTCCTCGGGCTGTTGGAATAAAGTACTACAAAGTAGGTGTCTTCAAACAACAGAGATTTATTTTCCCAAAGTTCTGGAGTCTGGAAGCCTGAGATCATGGTGTTAGCAGGGCCATGAACCTCATTAAGGATCTCGAGGAGAATCCTTTCTTGCCACTTTCTGGTTTCTGGAAGCGCCCAGAAATTCCTGACACTGCTGGGTTTGTGGCTGCTTCCCGCTGATCTCCGTCACCACCACCACGGGGCCTTCGTCTTCCTGTCTGTCTGTATCTTTGGAGCTCCCTCTCTCATTATAAGGATAACAGTTGTTAGATTAGGGCCCTCCCTAACTCACTATGACCTCCTCTCAACTTGATTGCCTCTGCAAAGACCCTGTTAATGTCACATCCATAGGTTACAGGTGGACATGAATTTGGAGGGGACACTATTCAACCCAAGACGCCTTGTTAGTACAACATATCTGTGTGCTCAACCAGGCGAGGGCAGTTGTCAGCAACACGAGGACGACAAATTTAGGGGAAAGTTACAAATGTTTGTGAACTACATTTTTTCTTCTGAAATTATTCTATTTTTGAAAATCCAGGAAAATGAATATCTACAGCTGTGCCTATGCATTCTGTTAATTCCCTGTCGCTGTGGGGTTTTAATTTTTGGCTACAGGCATTTTTAGAAACCATATAACCATGGCATACCATGAAATCTGAATGCAATGCTGGGCCTTTGAACAATTTCTAAGATTGCTTTTTTCCCCCCACTCTGAGTTTGTAAGATATTTTACTGTGAAATGTTAGTATCATTAATATCAAACTCATTAAAATGAGAATCTTTTTCATTGTAAATGAGATAAATAGCAATGTCATTCAGATCCAAAATTGCTCAGTTCACTTACTTCAAAAAACATCTTTTTCATCGGGAGTTCAGAGAGTTATGTATAAAATAGTCTCAGTTATTCATTGAAGAAGACATTCAAGTGAACGGTAGACATATTAAAAAATGCTCAAGTTCTCTGGTTATCAAGATAATGTGCATTAATGTAACAATATAATATCATTTTTGCTCATTAGACTGGAAAATATGGAAGAGATTAATGATGTCTGGTATCAGTGAGGTTATGGAGAAATATTTAGAAAATTCATGCATGATTGTTGTAAAAAAAGGGGGGAGGGTGAAGCTATCTAAATAGTTCATGAAAAGAAATGTTTGAATGGTTAACTAAATTGTGGTACATGTGTTCATTAATATTGCCCGAGTGAGAGTGAGACCCCGACTCCTAAAAAAATGGAAAAACCCAGCCAGGCACTGCAGTAAGTGCCTGTAATCCCAGCGGCTTCTGGAGGCTGAGGCAGTGGGATGCCCGCAGCCCGAGTCTGAGGTTGCAGTGAGCTATGATGCCATTGCACTCTGCTCAGGGCATAGGGTAGAACTCTGTCTCAACAAATTAAAAAGAAAAAAAAATTATGAAAAAAATTGCAGAATACTAGGCAGCATTAAAATAAATGAACCTCCATGTACTGACACAGAGAAATCTGTGGACACACAAGTCAGGTTTCCATGGTTAAGTGAACAATGTAAATTTGTAGAATATTAATGTAATCAACATACATCTGAGATATAGACATGCATTGTATCTCAAAAATTCCAGAAATATATCCACAAAATTAATAAGCAGTGTTTACCCTTGGAGACAGGATTTGGGGGAAAAGAGACTTAAAAGAAATATTCCTTTTTATCTTTTAAAATTATGAAATCTTTGAGGCATATAAAAAAGTATGAAGAGAGCTTTTGCTTTTCACTCTGGATACATCTGTGTGGTCTAGAGGTAGGATGTGCAATGGTCATGAGCTGGCTCTGCAGTCAGGCCAGAACATGAACCCAGCCTCTTACTAGCTGTGTGACCTGGGGCAAGTTAGTTACTGCTCTCTTTCCCTCAGTTTGCTCATCTGTAAAATGGAGCTAGTGTCCATCTCATAAAAATCACTGTTAGAGTTAAATGAGATGATATGTGTGTATATGCAGATCACTCAGCATGGTGTCTGGCACTTATCAAGCACTCAATAATTGTCATTGTTTGATTTCTTTTTTTAAGGAGAATGTATTTGAGTGTAACTTAATTTCTTCTTCTTTTTCCTTTTCCTCTTCTTCCTCCCCTTCTTCTCCTTCTTCTTTTCTTCTCTTTCTCCTCCTCCTCCTTCTTTTGCTTTTTAAAGGAAACATCCAGGGCAGGCGTCCTCAAACTATGGCCCACAGGCCACATGCAGCCCTCCTAGGACATTTATCCGGCCCACTGGGTGTTTTTGCCACCGCTGCCTGTCCTGCTTAGCAGCCAACTGGTCCCGGGACCTGCAGTCTGGCCCACCAACGGTCTGAGGGACAGTGAACTGGCCCCTATTTAAAAAGTTTGAGGACCCCTGACCCAGGGTCTAGAAACATCCCTTCCCTGTGTGCCCCGAGGCAGGTCACCAGAGTGACTTGACATTCTTCAGAGGTACCACGGCTCCTGCATCTTATTGGCTCATTTTTTTCTATCTCCCAAATTTAGCTAATCTGCATTCACAATGGATTCTATGTAAACCCAACTGGTCAATCTTTTCCCACGGCCAGGCCTGGCCAGTGGCTACCCAAAGCAGTCA
>NW_003852591.1:820122-826694 GCF_000181295.1 Otolemur garnettii
GCCACCAAAGACCACGTGACAATATGAGCTCCAAATCTGATTTCTTTCAAAAGAAGCCAGAAATTTAGAATTGAATGTGAACTTGCCAAAGTCATAAGCAGCAGAAGCTGTAACAGACAGCTGTCGCTAGTTGGTGCTGAGGAGAGGAGCAGCCCAAACCCTCAGTGAGGGCCCACGACACAGGGCGCTCTCCTGCTCCTGCCCTGCACTCCTGCTACTACACAGAGTAGTGAAATTCACAGAGACAGAAAGGAGATTGGAGAGTTACTGTTTAAGAGGTACAGAGTTTTAGTTTGAGATGATGAAAGTTCTAGAGATGGTTGATGAGATGGTGGCACAACTTTGTGCATGGACTTACAGCCACAGAACTGTACGCTTAAAAATGGTTAAAATGATAAATTTCACGTTCCATATATTTTACTAAAATAAAAAAGTACAAAGCCACATGTTTGAGGGCACAGCTAGTCTCCAGGTGGGAGCTGCTCATTATTCCCCAAGGCCTGGGGGAGTTCATGGCTGCATCTCTCCAGTGGGCTCCTGGGGGCTCCTCCCGAAAGCTGCTCCCTCCAGCAAATGTGCACAAGTAGAGAGGAGAGGTGCTGGATGCAAAATGTGTGAAGCAAAACGAGTTCTCCAGCTTCCTCCAAACTGCTCTGGTGTCATGAAGCAGCAAGCATTAGTTTAGCATCTGCTACCGACGCAGCCATGGGCTTCCTACCTGAAACCTCTCTCACATTCGTTCGCTCATTCAATCAACAAATACTTCCTGGGAGTCTACCAAAATGCCAGGCTCTGTTCTGGGCACTATATACCAGTGAGGAAAAAGAAAACAGAAGGGAAGAATTCCCTTCTCTCATTACGCTTACACTGTAGTGGAGGAGAGAGACAAGAATTGCAAAAGAGCAAGTAAAAAAATAAGTTATGATTATGTAGTTTATTAAAAGATGTTACTGTCCTACTTTTTTTTTCTTTTTTTTTATTAAATGATAACTATATACATTGATGCAAACATGGGGTACAGTGTAGTGTTTTCATATACAATTTGAAATACTTTCATCAAGCTGGTTATTAGTGTCCTACTTGAGAGGCTGAGGCAAGAGAATCGCTTAAGCCCAAGAGTTTGACATTGCTGTGAGCTGTGATGCCACGGTACTCTACAGAGGGTGACATAGTGAGACTCTGTCTCAAAAAAAAAAAGATGTTCGTGTTATGGGAAAACTAGAGCAGGCACACTGGCTGGAAGAATCTGATTGAGGACGGGGCTTGTAGTCTAAACAGTAGTCAGAGCAGATCCAACCAAAGGTGACTTTTTGGGTAAGTTTTATAGAGATATAATTCACATATGTGGTGGTTCATTGTATATGCCAAGGATGCCCAGATAGCCAGTAAAGCATTATTTCTGGGTGAGGGTGTTTCTGGAAGAGAGGAGCATTTAGCATTTTCTTCTTTTCTTTACTGAGAAAAGAAGATCGCAGTCACCTCCAACCTGCTGAGGGCCTGAAGAGAACAACAAAGGTGGAGAGAGGGTGGTTTTGCTTCCTGTTTGAGCTGAGTCATCTATCTTCTCCTTCCCTTGGACATTGAAGCTCTTGGTTCTCAGGGGTTTTTTAAAACTCAGACCATGACTTACAGTATCTGCCCCTCAACTCTCAGGTCTTCAGATTCAGACTGAGTTATGCCACTAGCCTTTCCTGGTTTTCAGCTCGCCTACAGCAGACCAGGGGATTTCCTGGCCTCCATAGTAGTGCGTCAATGCCTATAAGAAATCTGTGTGCACGTGTGTGTATAATATATACATATATCTTATTCATTTTATTTCTCTGGAGAACTCTAATATAACATACCATTCCATCTTAGTCCATTTTATGCTGCTATAACAGAATATCACAGACTAGGTAATTTATAAAGAAAAGAGACTTATTTGGCTGATGATTCTGGAGTCTGTAAAGCCTGAGAGGTTGGTTCCAGCATCTGGTGAGACCCCTGTGCTATGACATCCTGTAGAGAAGGCACCACTTGGCAAGCAAGAGGCACATGTGAGACGGAGGACATGGGGGCTGACTTTATCCCATCAGTAGATGCCCAGTCCCGAGATAACAGCATTCATTAATCCATTCATGAGGGTATTCACCTCTTAATACCATCACAATGCCAATTAAATTTCAACATGAGTTTTGGAAGAAATATTCAAACCATAGCACATACCATTCACCCATTTAACAGGGACAACTAAATGTTTTTTCATATATTCATAGGTTTACACAACCATTAGCTCGGTTAATTTTAGAACATTTTCATCACCCCCAAAAAGAAACTGTACCCATTAGCAGGCACTCCCCATTCCTCCCTCCCTCCATCCCTAAGCAAACAGTAAACTCCTTTCTTCTTTACAGATTTCTCATCTCTGAGCTTCTTATGTACATGGACTCATATAACTGTGGCCCTTTGCATCTGGATTCTTTCACTTACCATAAAGTTTTCAAGGTTCAGCCGTGTTGTAACATGCAGCAGTCCTTCGTACCTTTTTATGGCCAAATAATACTTCACCATATGGATAGACCACATTTTGTTTACTCATTGGTAGATGGACACTTGGGTTGCATTCACTTTTCCACTACTGTGAATGGTGCTGCTGTGAACGTTCATGCACAAGCTTTTGTGTGGGGAAGGTTACTTCAAAGCAAAGACATAAAGACGGGGAGGGAGCCAGGAGCGACGGCTCGCACCGTAATCCTAGCACGCTGGGAGGCTGAAGCAGGTGAATCACTTAAGCTCAGGAGTGCGAGACCAGCCTGAGCAAGAGCAAGACCCCCACCCCCACCTCTACCCCATCTCTTCTAAAAATAGAAAAGTTAGCCAGGCATTGCGTCAGCTGCCTATAGTCCCAGGTACTCAGGAGGCTGAAGCAAGAGGATCACTTGAGCCCAAGAAATGAAGGGGAGGGAAGGGAAGGGAGGGAATCAGCTGCGTACAAACCATACAGAAGCTAAGTCAGGAGCCCGTGTGGGGTGTTTGAGTAAAAATGAGGAGTCTCCTGTGCCTGGAGTGTTGGAAGTGAGTGCAATGTGAGGACCCAGAGGAGTGGGTGGGCAGGCCATGGAAGGCCGAGGAAGCATGGGGAGGATTCAGGCTTTAACCTGAGTCTAGGAGAGCCACTGGAGGCTCTGAGCCGGGAAATGGCATAATCTGACTCCTGTCTAATCTTCTGAGGTGACAAGAAGGATGAGGAAAGGAAGGAGAAAAGCCTGGCAAGCCCTTAGAGGCCTTGGAGGCCTGAGCAAAGGAGAAGGTGAGTCAGGGGCCCCGTGTCCCAAGACCCCTGGGCTGGGCCTGGTTTGTGCTGGGAGGGGCAGGAGGCAGTGCTGGGCGGGGGTGGGTTGAACAGATGTCCACATTCCTGTCCTCCAAGAAATGCTGGTCTGTATTTGTCCAGAACTCTGAGAAGCACATCCTTCTGGCACCCCGAGGGCCGGGCGGTGGGCCGGCGTGTCCCGCGCTCTGGAGCTCCACGCTCTGTCATCTGCTCTCCCTCCCTCCTACCCCGCCCTCAGCTCAAGCAATTTCGTTTTTGCCCCCCAAAACAGCTGTTTTGGTCACCAAAGTTCTCTAAATTGCCTAAATGTCCCCTCTACGGCCTTCAAAATCTCCCTGTTTATACCCTGTAGAGCTTCGCTGCTGAGATGGGCCCCACCCCAGGGCTGGTTAGAAATGCGGGGTCACAGGCCCAGGCCCAGCCCCAGCCCCAGAGAATCAGCCTGCACCCAGCAGGATGTCCGGGTCGGAGAGGAATGGGTTTACCCACTCATCTTTAGGGGATGGCTCCTTCCTCCCTTTGTCACATTAAGGACTGCAAGCCGCTGACCATTCCTTGGCTCTACCTCCCAAGCCTCAGGGACTGCTGAGCAACGGGCACAATTAGAGTGCCAACCCTGGACTTTTGCTCTCTGGCCTTGGGACTGAGAGGGCAAGTCCTGACAGGTGAGGACATCAGGATAGAAGAGAAAGCCACACAGAGGCAGGAAGTGCGTCCCTACGGCTGGCCTCTCAGTCAGGATTTCTTAGATGCAAACAGCCAAAGAGAGTTTATTTGAAGGATATCAGATTGTCGGAGAATGGATGGGAATCTGAAGAGTCAGGCTTGGAAACAGGTGGAAATCTGGGCTACTTCAAGGCCTGAGAAGTGAGAGAGAGGAGAATGGTCTGACACGGTGGAGCGCTTTGCTCAGACAGCATGCTGGGAGGCAGGGATCCGCCTGTCTTTTCAGTTTTATTCTGCTCAGGATTCAAGTTTCAGGGAGCCTTGTAGATGAGCATGGTGGCAGGCACACGCCTGCTCCTGAGTTAGGGACAGCCCCCCCAGACTGTGTCTAACAGAAAGGAGTAAATGCCTCCGAAGGAAATCCATGCACCACGTGGCAGGGGGATGGATGGTGTGAGGCGGCTGAGTGGCAGATGTCACTGCTGCTGTCGGGATCACCACTCCAAACCATCTGACTCTTAGGCCAGTATATCCGCTTACAGCTATGTAGTCTGAGTTGGTTCTCACTCCCTTACGACCCACGGGTCCTGACCCATACACTCGCCCTCCTTCCGAAGCCTCAGGAATACAACACTCTGCGTCTTCCTCTGCCTCCCAGTCACAGCCTCTCCACCGGCTTCCTCCATCCCTCTTTCCTGCCTTTGCACCCACACTTATGCATTTCTTACGGCTTGTTAAGCCTCTTCTCCTTTTATTTTATCCCTCTCCTTTTAAGTATCTCCATGACGCTGGGGGCTCCCTACACGAGTCCATCTCCAATCTACTTCTTTCCTTCACTGGAAACCCACGTTTCCAAATATCTAACAGATGACCCAACACAGCCCCCAAATTTCCAGAATTCACCCTTTTCCCCTCCACCTTCCACATTCCTGACCTTGGACACTGTATTATAACACCTGTAACTTGAGGAGGATAAAAGATTTGGTAGGGAAAAGACCAGAAGAGACGACCAGGAGATCGGCCATCACTTTTTTTGGCTGGTCCTATGAACTGGTTTAGAGCCCAGTTTGGGGGCAGGAGGTTGAATGGGAGGGCAAACCTAAAGCTGAAGGAAACAGTTCATGAAACCCTGAGCACGAGTGGTATGGCTGCCTTGGGACTCAAGAGAAGATAAGCGGCTTAGAGCAGGGAGGCCACTTAGAGCACTTGGAGGCCAGGTGCCTTGCAGATTGCACATGTTGGAAAATTCTGAGACAGCCCCCAGACACTGATGTGCCAATGGTGGACACCAGCAAGGATGAGAGGGAGGACCGAGGTGGGGAGGAGGGGCTGAGATGCTGGCAAGGCGGTGACTACAACCGGCAGACAGCATGTTGGACACATGTAAGCATCTCCTAAGAAACCCTGGAAAGAGCTCAGGACACAGAGAGGAAGCCAAAATCATGATGATATATGGGTGGAAGTATTTGAGCCAAGAGATAATCGAATTCCATAAGCAAATATTTATTCTGGACTTGTTATGTCAGAAAAATTATTACAACAACATCCCAGGCCTAAAATGGTAAAAAGTAAGTAATAACAGCTAATATTTATTATGCCGAGATAGCTACGTGCTGGAGTGCTTCTGCAAGCATGGCACCACTTAATTTCACACCGCATCTATCATTCCCATCGTACTAGCCAGGGCTCTCCAGAGAAACAGAATCCATAGGCTGTGTAGAGAGAGAGGAAGAGATTTATTACAAGGAATGGACTCGTGTGATTATGAAGGCTGGAATTCCAAGATCTGCTGGGTGAACTGGCAAGCTGCAGACCGAGGAGAGTTGAGAGTTTTGTTCCAGTCCAAGCATAGAGACCTGAGAAGCAGGTACGCAAGTGAGCAGGTGATATGGTTTCGGTTTGAAGGCCAGCAGCCTCATGATTCAGGAATAGCCAGTATTTTAGTTCAAATCCAAAGGCAAGGAAATATTCAGGTTCTAAGGCTGCCAGGTGGGAAGAATTCTCTCCTACCTGGGGGAAGTTCAGGTCACCTTTTTTATTCCATTCAGGCCTTTAACTGATGGAACGAGGCCGACCCATAGTAGGGAAGCCGTCTACTTTACTCACTCCACTGATTTAAAAGCTAATCTCATTCAAAACAACCTTACAGAAACACCCAGAATAATGTTTGACCAACTCTCTGGGCACCCCATGAACCAGCCAAGTCGATATAGACAATTAACCACCACAAATTTGGTCTGGAGCAATTCCAGATCCCAGGCAAAGAGCAGAGGGGAGAGAGGTAAAGCAGAGAACATCAAGTGAAAACGTTACAAAGAAGAGGGGATTTGAGCTGAACTTTGAAGAATAAAGAGAATTTGACAGGTAGAGATGGAAGGGAAGCATAGGAGAGCTGGAGAAATCGAGGCAGGAAGGGCTGTAGGGGGAGGGGATCCTTCAAGTGCAGCAAATGGGGTAATCGGGTAGTGCCCCAGGATATGATCCTGAGAAGCAGACTCTGGGATGGGGATTCGTGTGCAGGAAGCACTGGTTTGTTGGGAGCACTCTTGGGAAGGGAAGAGAAGGAGGCAGGATTGGGCAGGACAAGTTGGGC
>NW_003852591.1:826962-832339 GCF_000181295.1 Otolemur garnettii
GGTAATAAATATTGAAAAGGGACCTGGGACACCTAGAAAGACACAGGAAGGGTTTTCAAAAAGTTCATGGAAAATATGATAAAGCTATGCATGGATTTCAAATTTTTTTGCACCAAAATAAATTCATACTAACTTGTTATAACATGTCAGAACAGGACCTAATTTGAGGCACTAAGAAGGATAAGACATCAGTTTGAAAAGAGCCCCTTTCAGTGGGCGGTAAGGCACTAGCCTCATATCTCGGAGGTAGCAGGTTCAAACCTGGCCCTGGCCAAAGAAAAAAAACTGCAAAAAAGAAAAAAAAAAGCCCCTATCAGCAACATGAATTCGGCTAAAATTAAAGCAAGAAAAACATCAAATTTATAGTGAAGCTGGGTAGAAGAATGGGGAAATCATGGACACCTTATGAAAAGTTTATGGAATGTAAAAGAAATCAGTAATTTAAAAATGAATAACTTGTTTTAGGAATGAATGAGATGATGTAAGAGATGACACCCACAGCAGCAGACCACCCACACCAATTTGTGAGGAGAAAGTTAATATTTTTAATGTTCTAATTGAAGAGGACCAAGGAATAACAGCAGAAATAACATCCAACCCCATGGATATCTCAACTGGTTCAGCTTACACAATTCTGCCTGAGAAGTTCAAGTTGAACAAACTTTCCTTTCCGTGGGTGCCCGAACTGTTACACCCAGATGAGCTGCTGACAAGCACAGAGCTTTCAACAGAAATTTTAAACAAGTGGGATCAAGATCCTGAAGAATTCCTTCCAAGAACTGTAACAGGAGATGAAACCAGTCCTGAAGACAGCACAGTCAAAGCAATGGCTACCAAGAGGTGGAGGTGGTCCAGTCAAAGAAGAGGTGGACCAGTTAAGAACAAGGGTCACAGCCAGTTTGGGGGGGGATGTTCAAGGCATTTTGCTTATTGACTTTCTGGGGGGCAAAGAACAATAATATCTGCTTATAGTGAGAGTGATTTTTAGAAAGTTAGTCGAAGCATTAGCAGAAAAGTGCCTAGGAAACCTTCACCAGAGACTTCTTCTCCATCGCGACAATTCTTCTGCTCCTTGTTCTGTTCCCATCAGATGAAGGCAGTTTTGCCAGAATTCTGATGGGAGGTCATTAGGCAGCCACCCTACTGTCCTGATTTGGCTTTTTCTGATCTTTTTTTCTAATCTTAAAAAAATCTGTAAAGAGCACCATTTTTCTTCAGTTGTTAAGGTAAAAATTGCTGCATTGACATGGTTAAATGTCAGGACCTTTGGACTAAACGGCTGGGATCATCCCTTAGAAGTGTCTTGAACTGGATGGATCTTATATTGAGAAATAAACTTTATTTTTTTTCTTTATATATTTTAGTTCCATCTTCCCACAGACTTTTTGAAGTCCCCTGGCTCTGACGTCCAGTGCTGGAGATTCTTTGTGGGCCAGAGCCTGAGCCAGGGACAGAGGATCTTCTGCTAAGGGAGGTAGGGAACCACTGAGGACTGATGACTTGCTACTCTTTATGCTTTTTAAACAGTAATCGGGAAGACCATGGGGGCCCTGGGTATGCAAGAGAAGACCCAGGAGAATGTGCAGTGAGGAACTCCAAGACAGAGACCTGGGCACACCAACATTCCAGGGGTGGATGGAGGAAGAGTCTGGGAAAGAGATGGGCAAGGAGCAGACAGAGGAAGGAGGATTCCAGACTGATACTCTGATCAACAAAAGCTGAAGAGAGATCATACAGAGTAGGAACTGAGGGGCCTACCTCCTCATAGCTCATTAGAAGGCCCTTGGTGACCTTGCAGGAACAATTTCAGGAAACTGACCGGGCACAATTCAGATGTCACTGGGTTGGAAGAACTGGATCCATTTGCTCAGCACCTCCCGCAAGCCCACTGCCGCACTGGGTGTGTTGTACACAGCATTTCATTTAATTTTCACAGCAACCCTGAAAAGAAGGTATTCTTCTCATTTTGTGGTGAAATAAACTGATGCTCAGAGAAGCTAAGTCACTTTCCCAATTTACACAGAAAACCAGTTACAGAGAGAGATTTGGACCCATTGGGAGGCAAAAATGAAGGCTGCTTTGATAAAAAGATTTTGGGGGGTGAGCAGCACCTGTGGCTCAAAGGAGTAGGGAGCTGGCCCCATGTCCTGAAGGTGGTGGGTTCAAACCCAGCCCTGGCCAAAAACTGCAAAAATAAAAGATTTTCAAGTGGAGGAGAATAATCGGGACGAAACACACTGAGTTATTCTTTTTCTTTTTGTCTTTTTTCTTGTTTTTAGACAGAGTCTCACTCTGTCACCCTGAGTAGAGTGCCATGGCATCATAGCTCACAGCAACCTCAAACTCTTAGGCTCAAATGATCCTCTAGCCTCCGCTTCCCAAGTAGCTAGGATTATAGGTGTCTGCCATGACTCCTAAGTAATTTTTTCTATTTTTAGTAGAGATGGAGTCTCACTCTAGCTCAGGCTGCTCTCAAACTCCTGAGCTCAAGCAATCTACCAGTCTCAGTCTCCCAGAGTGCTAATATCATAGGCTTGAGCCATCGTACCCGGTTGAATTTTTTTGTTGTTTTGTTTTTATTTTATGTGTGAGAGACATAAACACATTCATAGATTTAAGAGGTGGAACCCGTAGAAAGGCTAAAAAGGAGTGATTAGGAAGGGGAGATAATTAACAGAGCAAAGACACGGAGGGGAGGATCAGAATACAGTCCCAGGGATTCTCCTCAACAGGAGAGGGGACGGCAAGGCTGGAAGGAGAGTGCGGCCCATCCAGAGGCCTTTATTCTACCCATGAACTCTAAGGGGAAGGAAGAGAGAGAGAGAGAAGGCCCCACACAGCCCCCTGATGACAAGTGGCCTAAGGAGAGGAGAGGTTTGAGGTAGCTGCAGTGGGATGAAGTAGCAGGGTGAGAGGGGACCTCAGGGACAGGGCTCATGAGGCCCCGTTGTAAGACTCAGCTGGGAATAGGGAGGGGAAACTTCTGCAGAAACAGCCCAAGAATCACCAGGTTTACACACTCACCTGCCCCAGCAAGGCTCTGTCCCTGACCCCGTAATGAGAAGATGTTGGCAAACTTGGAAAGTCTTGGGATTCCCACCATCTGATTGGTGAAGCCAACGGATACTTAGGAGTTGCTGCAGGTGGAGAAACTGCTGCTCCCGGGAAAAGCAAGAACGTTATTAACAGCAGCACCCACTGCCTCCAAGAGCAGATAGGTATTCACGGTAAAGCAAATTCCCCAAGGCCTGTCCAGGTGTTTCCATGGGATACAGTGTCCGGTGGAAAGTGCTGAGGGTCCGCTGCTCAGGGTACCTGGAACCCAGCCTGACTCAACCTGTAAAACCTGTGGAGTTTGGGTTAAGTTGTTGCATCTCCTGGCCTCAGTTTCCCCTTCTTGGTTTATAACAAAAGAGACACTTCTCGGGATACATTTCTGGTCAGTTAGGATGGAGGGATGTTACCTGTGTGGGATGTGGAGAGTTGGGCTTTTCCAAATAGGAGAAAGAGAGAGAGTCAAGAGGAAGGGAGGAGAACCCTCAGATCAGGGGCTCGCCCTTTGGTGTGCATCTGAATCACCCCAGGGCTTGTTCAAGCACCAATTGTCAGCCCTCACCACCCCAGTTTTGATGTAGATCATCAGGGCTGGAGCCTGAGAATTTGCATTTCTAAGGAAGGTTCTCCTCCGTTCTCCCCACCCATCATAAGCACAAACATACCACTGATTTTAGGAGCAGGATCAGCATGAGCTGGATGGCCTAGTGCCAAGGCTTGGCTTGGGATGCTGCAATGCCCACTGGGCCACCATTGTCACATTCACCCTTCACTGCCAAGTCCCTGATGATACTGTTCCCAGCCCCGGTCTTGGCCGGCCTGTAGCTGAGAGCTGGGTGCAGGCTGAACCCACCTCTGTGGTGGCTGAACTGGATGGGAACCAGAGCCGCCCCGCTCACTGGCTGCCAGCAGCTCCTTTTCAGCCCTCTACAGGGATCCGGGACTTATTTAGCCTGTTTCTGTGGCAGCGCGGGTTGCAGCAGCAGCATCTGCTTCCTCTCGAGCCTGAGTGAGTCATGGCCACCTACACTAACCCTTGGCACAGCACAGCTCTGCCGGGACCACTGGCGATAAGGCAGCAGGAAGACGCCGGAGCACTTTGCACAGCCTTGGGAGAGAGCACTGGGTGTCGCACCCTGGGGAGGGCTTCCCTGCCCAGAAACCCAGCAGGTTCCCCCATGGGAGCTGTCAGGTCTGCGTGGACTACCTTCAGAGTGGCTCATCTTGGCCAGGCCTCGTGGGAGAACACGGCAGGTTTTGAGACTCCAAGTCCAGTGCTCTTTTCACTATCCAGTGATCAGCGCTTGGATGTGTCGCTCTGTGACAACCTTCATCCATGCTGACCCCAGGTTCCTACTGGCTCTCAGTCCCAGGACCTGCCTTTAAGACACTCCCGAGGGCCTCCTCTCTGGGCTTCAGCCCTCAAACAGTCTTTCCCAGGCCTTCCCCTCCCTGAAACTTACCTTTCTGATCTGAATAATCAGATAAAAATTCAGTTCACCCTGTGTCCTCAGTGTCTCACCACAGGTTGCAGCGCTGATTTCCAAGGCATTGCACTTACTCTTGACTCTGAGAGGCAGAGCACCAGCGGTAGTCCCTGACCCTGCAGGAGCAGTGTCACCTGGGAACTTATTAGAAATGCAAATTCTGGGCAGTGCCTGTGGCTCAGTGAGTAGGGCTGTAAGCTATGATGCCACAGCACTCTACTGAGGGCAATAAAGTGAGACTCTGTCTCTAAAAAAAAGAAATGCAAATTCTCAGGCTCCAGGCCATATGAACTGCATCACAAACTCTGGGAGGTGAGGGCTGACAATTGGTGCCTGAACAAGCCACCCAGGTGATTCAGAAGTATGCCAAAGTCTGAGAACCCTGGGTCTGAGGAAATAGATCCATGACGCTGTATCCCCAGGTCCCCAATCCCATGGGGAGTGGGGTACCTTGGTCTGTGCTTCTGTCTGGACTCAGCACAGCTGTGAGTATCTCTCTGTCTTGTGCGAGCCATACTGAAGGGGCTTGAGTAGGCAGAGACCCCTCTGCTGCAACCCTGGGGCCCTAGAGTTTTCCTGTGTTCATCCTCCAGATTTTTTAGCCACAGAAATGGGTGTGCTTCTTCTGTGTTGGACAGTGCGGTGTTACCTCACCTGTTCAGGGAGTGCCTTGAGGTAAAAGGAAACCTATCCAGTGGAAATGAGCAATGTAGCCATTGTGTCCCCCAAGAGCCCGGGGATGCCAGCAGAGGAAAAAGGCACTGCTGATAGTTACTAATCAATGTGCATTACTCTTTATTCTATCAGTTCTTTTCTATTATATAATGATCACCCCA
>NW_003852591.1:832363-849212 GCF_000181295.1 Otolemur garnettii
TGGTCAGTCTGTATAGTGAAATGATAAGAAATCACTGTCACGAACCTTTATATAGTCAGCCCTCGCTATCCGCCAGTGCATTCAACACACTGCAGCCTGAAAATATTAAAGCAACAGCAACAAAAATGACAAAACAATAAAAATAATACACATTTATAAACCAATACAGTGTGACAACTGTTTACATGGCATTCACATGCATTAGGTATTCTAAGTAATGGTTTAAAGTATGCAGGAGAAATGCTACACTGTTCTATAGCAGCAACTTGAGCATCTGTGGATTTTGGTATCTGCTAGGGAGGTTGTCCTGGAACCTGTCTCCCAGGGATACCAAAGGATGACTGTATGTGTGCAGCACTTTACAGTTTTCCAACAGTTTTCATATACTATATAACTACAATTTCTCTTTAAGGCTTAAAATTACCCACCCCGCCCCCAGCATCCCACACCAGCCTCAGAATGTGGTTTGTGTCTGATGTTTTCCTCGCCTCTGGGACATGTGGGATGTGTTTCACTGTGAGGGTGGAATACCCAGTTCTCCCTGCCCTGCCCCACCTCCCCGCAGTCGCCCCCACACCTGCTCCCCAGCTGTCCAGGACGTGGAGGGGGGAGCACTTCAGAAGGCCGTCTGCCGGGCGGATGGCAGGGCTCCGTCTTAGCAGTGGTGGACAGAGAAAGGTGGAGGATGGTTGAAGCAGAACCTCCTTCCCCTGCAGGCAGGAACAGGGCTCATTATTTTCACTTGAGCTTGTAAGTTAAAACAATTACATAAGCTTCCCATCTGGTTTCCAAAGCGCTTTTGAAATAATTCCATCACAAGTCCGCTAATTTTATGGGGGCCCTAAAGACAGGGCAAAGTCAGAGTTTATCATCTGGGATTTCCTCTGTGCGGGTTTTGTCACTCTGTGTGCCCTGCATCACCTCCTGCGGCCCCACACCTGCCTGTCTGTCCTTTCCTTTCTCTGTGTGCCCTGCGTCCCCTCCTGCGGCCCCACACCTGCCTGTCTGTCCTTTCCTTCCTTCCCTTTCTGCTAGTCTCTCCCACATGAGGGCCCACCAGGGCTCCTGAGTTCCTGCTCTGCACCTGGCCCTGAATGCTGCCAGCAGTTCCAGGATAGGCAGGTTTCAAAGCCAGACCCTCAAGGAGCTCATGGTCAAATGGGCGAGGCCCAATCACGACACCTCTTGGATGCTTGCTCTCATCCCACAGACCTACACTTGACCTCTTCAGACTCCGTGTGTGCTGAGCAACGACCTAAGGGTTGACCCGTGTGCTTTCATCTAACTGTTCACATCAGGTGTTTTTATTCCATTACTTCACCCATTTTCTAGATGCGGAGACTACAGCTCAAGATGGTATGTAAATCAACCAAGGCCACATAGCCAGGAAAGGCCCAGTGGGGAGCCCTCCCATGCTGCCTGCCTTCAAGACCCACTTTCTTCCCACTGGGCCCTGCTGCCTCCCCCAACTGGAGCAGTTGACTGTCTACACTCAGAACAAAAAGAACAAAGAGATATATAGGACTTTAGCACTGTGTCTACCATCCCTTCCTTTTGAGAGTTAGCCTTTTTTTTTAATTGGCAAGTAAAAATTGTGTCTATACATATGGTATAAAACATGATGTTTTGACATACATCTACACTGTGGAGTGGCTAAATCAAGCTATTTAACACATGTGTTACCTCACACACTTATTATTTGTGCTGTAAACACTTAACGATCTATTCTCTTTGCAATTTTCAAATACGCAATATATTGTTATTAACCATAAGAGTAAGGTTTTTAAAAATGTCTAGTGATTCTTTATAAAGACCAAAAACTTGTGTACCTTGCAGATCATGTTCTCCTTGTATCTCTGAAGTTTTGAAAACAAGACTGTTTCATCAATGCTTTACTCCCGGGAGAGTAGGAGAAACTTTTTCCGACTTAACCACTTGGCGTGTAGTTAGATGTCTGCACTGTGGCCTCTGTCTCAGAAGTCAGTCTTAGGAGTCCAGCAAGCCTCATAGTGCTGGGATGATATCTCTCATCTTTGGAGGGGGTTCTGATTGTCTAAGGCAGTGATTTGCAACCAGTGTGCCATGGCAAGCATACCGGTGTGTGGTAAAAAAAATTTTGGGGGGGGCCAGGGCTGGGTTTGAACCCACCACCTCTGGCTTATGGGGCCAGTTCCCTACCCTTTTGAGCCACAGGCACTGCCCCCATGAAAATTTTTAATGATCATTAAACTATTTTCAAAAGAAGTTCAAAGCACAGTAAGTATATTCTTTTTTTTTTACTTTTTTTTTTGGATTAACATAATTTAAGTGTGTCCCAGAAGTTTAACTATAGTTTCAAGTGTGTCATGAGATTAAGAAGGTTGAAAAACCCTGGTCTAGGGAGTGGCTGGCCCTGTCAGCCTCTTGCTGAGCCTCCCCTGGGGCCCTCTCTGCCCTCTGGGGAGGGGAGGAGCTGGAAAAGACCCTCCCCCAGGAGGTCTCTGAAGGGTCTCATCCAGGGAAGTGCAGAGCACTGAGGCAGTATGCTGGTTTGCTTGGGATTCGCATGTTGCTTGTGGTTTTCAAGCATTTTCATAAGTTAGCCAAATACCCACAGGAAGGGATCAGGGCCACAGTCAGATTTTGTTATTCTGGCCTTTGAAGCTGTCAAATCTCTACTTTTTTCTTATTCCACCACACCCACCCACTTCAGCCAGCTCAAATTCCCTCTGCCAAGGGTTTGGGGAGAAGGCGGTGTCAGGATAAGGGTGAGAAATCCGCAGATGGTCTTTGGGGGGTCACCCAGCTCCCCCAGACATGCCGGTGCTAACTGCCTCCAGGAATGGGATGCTCTCAGTCTCTTATCATTTCATTCTCCCAGCCAAGTCTCCGTAAAGCCTTAACACGGGCTCTGCCTTGCAGCCAGCCCGCAGGAAGTCCTCACTCTGGGCATCAGGAAGGGACACAGGTGCGGCAGGCAGCTGGGAATTCAGGACAGGCAGGAAGTCCTACAGTCAGCATCAGGGGAGTCCACCAGCAAAGAGTGAACCTGGTCACGGCCTCGGTTCAGAGGAAGGACTGTAGTCCCCAAGGGGTCCTGTTATAGAAGGACTGGGTTACTGGGTCAGGTTACAGAAGTGGGGACTCACAGGGAGCACATACTTAGTACATACTTAGTACATACTAAGCACATACTTAGCACATACTTAGTGAAGTGGGGACTCACAGGGAGCACGGTGAAGAACATACTTAGCTTCAACAGCCCAGGTCGGCATTTGTTGTCTCTTCCTGGGCTCAGGTTTTTAGAACTGGGGCTTAATGTCAGACTCGTAAAAGCAACAAGGGGAAACTCAAATTGCTGAGCAACAGAAAATTAAAACTGAGCGCCGGTCAGGCATACTAATCACTCTTTTTTCTCACCTGCTTATACACCCTTCTCACAGTTACCTTCCCCACACCCCACACCGTGGGCATGGCCACTACACACTCAGCTATTTTGTACAATCCCAGTGTGATTGGTCCAAGGGTAACTGTGACCAAAGGTAGGTCAACCAGTGCCTTTTCCAGAAATGTTTAGACCTGGGGCCACATTTTTGAGACATCCCCTCCCTGGTGGCCATGGAAGCCCCGGTCAATGCCCAATCTCTATCCCCTCACTATTGCCACCCCAGCGTGAGACATCCATTTGTTCTGACTTAACAGGTCGAATTCCTCTAATGGATTCCCCGCATAATCTATTCACTGATAGGATCTCCCAGTAGTTACTCATAATGTGCCACCAATCATCTGACGTTCCTGCTTCTTTTCCACTTGCATTTTGCCAGGTTAAAAGCCAAAAGATCGAGAACAATTTAGTCATTTCCTCCATTGGATCGCGCACAGCTGCTTTCAGGGCTGTCAAAAGGCTCTTACTTCATTTGGAAGCCAAAGTATTCCTTTCAAGGCTGCAGAGCCTCCCCAGCCTCCAGAATCTTTTCGGCTTTTCAGAGCTTCTGAGTGGCCCTTTTTATATCAGACAACTGAGCTAAGCTCTAGCTAATTTCAGCAAAAACCCCCTCAAGCGAGCAGTTAGGTGAACTTAGAGTAAGCTGTCTTTTTAAAGAAACAGACCAATTCTGAGATAAAACCACATGGAGCTATTTTTGCGATATGCGCTTACTTCATCAAGGAGATTGCAAACTTTTGGAGGAGAAGAAATGGGTGTTAAACATCTTTGTATCTTTTGGCTCAGTGCCTCACACTCAGTAAAAACTTATTAATAATAAGGGCAATCATTTGCTACGTAAATGAATCACTTGATCACGTTCCTCGTGTTAAATAGAACATGAATGATTTAAGCATCACGAATCCAATATATTATCCCACTAGGACACATTTTTAAGGTGCACTGCCACAAATTAGGGCGGTTTTGTGATGGACCCCAACAGGAATAAAAATCAGCAAAACCGAATGTTTGGCACTTCTCTTTTGTATATACTACCCCTGACTGCTGAAGGCCCAGTTTTCAAATAAGGATAGAGAAAAGCTGCCTCCCCCAGCAAAAAGTATGTAACCCTTGGATGGAATAGGGAAGCCTCTAGCTAAGCAGAAATGGAATCGGCCCGCGGGAGAGGACGGGCACTGCGAATGGTCGGTGAGTGTCGGTTCAGTCTGGCCGGGGCCAGCGCTGCGTTAGAAAGCAGGGGTCATGGCACCTCAGAAAGATGCAGAGGGAAGAACCCACAGGAGAGGATTCGGAGATGTTCTCCTAGGAGGCAGACCCGGCAGGACGCAGATGGGGACCCTGTGAGCCCACGAAGAGAAGCAACGGCTGGAGGGGCAGCGGGGGCCCCCAAAGCCTGGGACACGGGCTCTGCAGCCACCCCACTTCTTACTGCACGTGGCCTCCCACCCGGAGTCCTCATGCAGCCCTGAGACTCCCGCGGGGTGAGGGGAGGCAGCCCACTCTCTGCAGCACCACACGGAGGGGCACAGAAATTCCTACCCCCTTGTGAGCCGAGAGAGGGAGTCAGAGGGCCCAGGGCAGAGAAGAACTGGGCTATGCACTTCCACCTCCCCTCCACTGCAGCCCGCTGGGGTCCTGGGGGACACAGGACGCTCAGAAAGATGAACGTGTGGAAGCATAGAGGGCGGGAGACCCCTCCGCTCCGCTCCGCATGGCCTCTCTGGGCCTCAGGCGCTCCCAACTAAAGCTGGCACGGACGACTTCCATGGTTCCTGCCTGCCCAGCGTCCACGCTTCCCTCTTCTGGCAGCAGTGCCCTGGTTTTCCTCTGGGGACCCCCCTCCTCCCACTTCCAGTCCTTGTGACCAGATGCTCCTCTGCTGCAGGAGGGGACACACATGCCCCGTCCTGGCCAAACAGTGGGTTCCAATTCCTAGGGCACAGCACTGGTTAAAGGGGAGGGCACGTGAGCCAAGCCCAGGGTAGATGGCCGAGTGGAGGGAAAAGGCACCGTTTTCCCACAGGGTTAGTGATTCAGGTGATGGGTCCCCAGGGAGGAAGTTGGAGCTTCAGAATGAAACCATCACAGGGGAGGTTAGAGAGAAATAGCACGATCTTTTTATCTAACCCAAGACAAGAGCCAAGAAATCCCCTATTCTGAAGCTAGGTCGATGTGGGTTTTTAATGCTCAGCCCTGAATGAATCCTCCAGATGAGCTGCTAAGGCTCCCCTGCAACCAGAAAAGGGAACAAAGGAAGGAATGAGCTTGGTGCCACTGAGGCACATTACCATGGCACCAACTTGGGGGGCTCTGCGTCCCCCCTTCCCTTTTTCTCCTAGGACAGCACTTACTGCACAGGCAGCACTCCCTGGAGAAGCCTGCAGAGCCAGTGGCCAGAGAGCGCCGGCTCCCCTCTCCACTGCCCACCCCCACCCCCACCCCCACCCCCCATCGCTGTGTCCCACGCAGAGTGGTGGGTTTTCTGTGAGTGCACTTAAATACC
The DNA here is from genome assembly GCF_000181295.1 of Otolemur garnettii. Lineage (NCBI taxonomy): Eukaryota > Metazoa > Chordata > Mammalia > Primates > Galagidae > Otolemur > Otolemur garnettii. Next base: position 838,291 of record NW_003852591.1, read on the forward strand.
TTCAGAGCCATTTTTAGACTTTTTTTCTATAGACCAGAAAATTGCCGAAATTAGGAGACATTTGAAGTGGTTTTTTTCCTCAAGCCCAGAAAAGATTTTTTGCTGTTGCTATATTTAAAAGCCTGGCAGTGAGTTGTTTTGGCTTATGTCTTGTTGTTATGTAATAAACATGATGTTAAGCTTTGGAAACCCTGAACACTGGCTGGAAAGATGAAATCAGTGGCCTCACAGTAACGTGTGCCCTGGAGATGCTTTGTACAGGGCAGGGAGAAGATTAACAGTTTTCTGTGAATGTTCAAATAACAATGTGTGTGGAGAGCATATTTGAATTACTATGTAAATTCCCAAAGGAAACAATAGGAAAAAAACAAAAAAGAAGCAGGAAATGAGGTATCTCTTAATGCAAGGAAAAATATAATCCACAGCTAAATTAAAGCTGTTTTGAATAAGACAAAGGGACCCAGGAGATGTGGGCTGATCTACCACAGAAAGAAGATCATATTAGCTTCCTACATACGCTATGTAACAAATTACCATAAACTTAGCTGCTTAAAACAATGCAAGTTTATGTTCCCCTCTAGGAGCTCAGAGCAGTCCCTGGTGACAGACAGCAAAAAGGTGGGGCAGAAATGCTGGCGTGGCTTGGCAGGGTCTCCCTCAGGGTCTCATGAGGCTGACATCAAGGTGTCAGCTGCAGTAGGGTCTCATCTGAGGTCTAGGATTCTTTTCCAAGCTCACAAAGTTACAGACAGAATTTAGTTGCTTGTGGTTGTAGGACTGAGGTTCCCACCTAATGACCGACTGTCACCAGGGTCTGCTCTGAGCTCCCAGAAACCTCTTACATTTTCTCACTGTGGCGCTTACCCATTTAGCTCCTTCAAGGCCCCAGGAAAATTCCAATCTCTCTGACATTTATTTATTTATTATTTATTTATTTTAATAGAGACAAGTTCTTGCTCTTGCTCAGGCTGAGATGAAGCAATCCTCCCACCTCAGCCTCCCAGAGAACTAGGATTATAGGCATGAGCCCCTGTACCCACCTGTGGCTCTCTCCAATTTCTTTGATCTCTGACCTGTAGGTTTAAAGAGCTCCCTGATTTGGTTAGGCCCTCAAGAGATGGGATTACTCTCACCAGGGGGCAGGAATCTTGACAGCCATCTTAGAATTCTATTATGTTGATCAAACTTTTGTACAAAAGCAGAGAACCCAAATGTATAATTTTAACACATTAGGTTATGCACTGAATGTTTTTGTCTACCTCCCCACTCCCCCAAATCCAAGTCATATGTTGAAGCCCTAACTCCCAATGTAATGATGTTTGTAGGGAGGCCTTTTGGGAGGCAAGTAGGTTTAGATGAGGTTGTAAGGGTGGGGCTCTCATCATGGGATTAGTGTCCTTACAAGAAGTGGAAGTAAGACTAGACTCTCTGTCATGTGAGGGCACAGCAAGAAGGTAGCCCTCTGTAAGCCAAGAAGAGAGCCCTCATCCACCAGGAACTGAACTGCCAGCACCTTGATCTTGGACTCTACAGCCCCCAGAACCATGAGACAGAAATTTACCCCCTGCCCTGTGCTTGACCCCGGAGCCAGGACAAGGCTGAGGTCAGTGAGGCACCAAAAATATAAAATATAAGAGGAAGCTCATTTGCAAAGCCCTGAGGGACAGACTGCTGCCTGGCATTACTTGCCCCACCCCCAGAGTGTCCAACATGCAGCCATGGTCCTGTGGGCCACGTGCTGATTTTGTGAGGACGTTTTTGCTTTTCTGTGGTGCTGGGTATCATTAACAGTATGCATGGACCTCTTTTTAACTCATCATCTTTTGTTAGTGTTTGTGTGTTTAACATGTGGCCCAAGACAACTCTTATTCTTCCAACATGCAGCAGAGAAAAAAAGGGTAGGACATTCCTGCACCTCATCCTGCCCCTGGCCTTTCCAGGAAGAGAGGAAACAGAGTACACCACTGAACCCCAATTGCCAACTTTACAGAGCTCAAAATCTCCCCTAAGTCACACGAGTATAACTGAAAACGTTAAGTGACCCCTTCTGACACTTGACAATTTAAAGGCTGAGACTCATTTATAACACTATTAAATTAAAATTTGATGCTAATATAAATTTGACAATACATGTCATTGAATCACAACTCTAATGAAACCTTCACCTGTTGCTCCATCAAAATGTTTGTAGTTTTCTCACACTCCACAGAGAAGCCCACATTTCCCAAACATATCTTCACACCACAAGGTAAGATATGCCTCTTCATCTTTCCTTAACTCTCTCTCCCTGTGTCTCTCTCTCTCTTTGCTATTTTAGTACCAGCTAAGGCACTTGTTAAAAGAATTTTATAAATCTCTTTTTTCCCTGACTTCATTCAAATATTGAGCTGAACCACTCACCAAACCTGACTCACTCTCTCATAAGTTGTCCAGAATTTCTCTTCTCTGGCTAACAAGCTGCTAGTTCTGTTACCGGACAAAGGGGTCCAGCCACCTGTCACATCAGCCAAGTGCAGAGACAGGTATTAGGTCCAGCAAGGTTTATTGTCAGAAGGCCACAGTTCTGGAGAACAGCAAGAATAGTCTCTCAATTCTGTTCTGCCTTTGTTAGTTTTCTAATCATTTCTGATAGTTTTCAGAACAGGATACAAAGAAACAAACCTAGAAAATTTATCTAAAGAATCATCAAAGAAAACAAAATAAAAGTAGCCTTGCTGGCACCCATAGCTCAGTGGGGAGGGTGCCGGCCACATACGCCAAGGCTAGTGGGTTCGAATCCAGACTGGGCCTGCCAAACAACAATGACAACAACAACCAAGAAGTAGCTGGGTGTTGTGGCGGTGACTGTATTCCCAGCTACGTGGGAGGCTGAGGCAAGAGAATCGCTTAAGCCCTCAAGAGTTTGAGGTTGCTGTGAGCTGAGATACCACAGCACTCTACTGAGGGCATCATAGTGAGACTCTATCTCAAAAAAATAAAAAATAAAAGCAGCCTTTACTCTAACAATGTAACAATACTTAAATAACTTAAAAGCGATCTTTGCTTTAACAATGTAACAACACTTATTGTCTAAGCCCTTTTTGTTGTTGTTCTTTCAGTTTGGCTGGGTTTGAACCCACCACCCTCTAGCATATAGGGCCAGTGCCCTACCGCCTGAGCCACAGACACCATCTGCCCACAAAGCCTTTTGAGATAAACATCCTCACAGTCATGGTGAAACCTTAACTAGATGAACAAGGAAGGTGTGTGGGGAAAGGATGTGGGCTGAGAGACCAAGTCAGCTGTGCTGCTTCAGCTCAGCTTCTCAGACTGGTTCCATAGGCAGCTTTTCTGGATTCATTTCTCTTCTGCTGAGAGTCCCTGGGGCGTCATTAATTCCTTGGCACAAAGGCTGGCTGAACCCTGAGACCTTAGCCCTAAACCAGAGCCTAGGAAACAAGACTGCTACTCAGGCCTCTTGCTCTGATCTTCGGGGCTTTTCTGGTGAACACTCCTTCACTCGCTGTTCATATGAGCTGCTCCTGAACACAGCCTTGGGGCTGGGAGCCCTGCTCTACCCTTGTTCAGGTTAAACTCCCTTACGTAACTCAGAACAGACCTGACGGAGTTAGATCTCCTAGGATACGTCTCTGCGCTGAGTGCTTCACAGGAAGAATGTTGAACTGGGCTAGTGGCAAACACATGTGACCAATCCCCCAGCCTCAGCCACTGATGAGACTTGATGGGTTGGACCCCAGGGCTCCTCATGTTGCCACAGTTAGATCTGTATCTTCTGGAATTCTTTGTACACATTAGACCTATTGTGAAGGCTTTCCTTACCCCACCTCATGCCCTAAGCAACTAAGAGGTTTATTTCCAATAGGAGAAGGGGGAAGGGTGCAGGCAGAAGTGGAAGGAATGCTAACCATAACTAACCCAAGTCAGATTTCCAGGCTGCTCCATCAGCCAAAGCTGTGCTTCACTGTCTAGGGACGAAAAGCTGAATCTTGGCATCTTGCTCTGAAGCTTAAAGCTCTGATTCAAGGTGTAGTCATTCCCCTTCTGAGCCTCACGGCCCTTTGTTTCACTCTGATGCTATTATTTATTGATCAGTTACTTGGTATAGAAAAAAAGAACTTGAGACTGAGCCTCTATGGGCTGTCAGAACTTAAGGAAGTTAATTAATTTCTTCCAGCCTCAGTTTACTCATCTGAAAAATAGGGCAATTATACTTGGCTTATAGGGTTGGTTGTGTGTGTGTGTAAATGCTTACAAGCTACCACCTCTTTGAGAAGAGGTTACTGCTGCTATTCCTGCTGTCTATGCTTCTCTGTATGTGTTTTGGTCTGTCCCCTTTGCTATGCTATGAGTTTGAGAGCAACAATCGTGTGTAGTGCTAATGGCAATTACAGTGCCTGACCAAGAGGAGGTGCTAGATCAGAGGGGATATGTGAGCATCTGGACTTGAGCCGGGGCAGCTGCCAGCAGGAAATAAGAGACTACATTCAATTACCTACTCTACTTCCTGAGCCAATGGTTCTCAAATTTTCTATACTCAGGTCACCTCTGAAGGGACTGGCACATTGAATTAGCAATACTTGAAACTTAATCCTTACTATTAAAGAGCAATGTCTCCCAGTGTCCACAGAGGCAAACTCTACAGTCCCACCATTTATCTGGATGCCTTTCAGTCCTGTGGCTGAGTGAGTAGAATTCTTACTGCCCTGATTTCCCCCACTAACTACACAAAGAGAATTCTCACCTGTCTAGCTAACCACTATAGTTTTTTGCTCACTGGCTTACCAACACACCTCTTACCTTCTCAGAGTCTACAGATTGCAGCCAAGGTCCGTGATGTGTTAGCCTACAGGTCTCAGGCAGGTACTTCAACTTTGTTCTTGGAATTCCAGGATTTCACTTCCATAGTTTCTCTTTGTCAACAACCTTGAAGGCCCTTGACATGTAATCGTCTGTAATTTCACTGAGATGTCATTTTTTAAAATAAGTTTGTAAGTAACACATAAATACTCCCATGACAGAGAAATACACAGAGGAAGCCCTGTAACGTCTTCTTTTTTTGTAGCTGTCAGGTAAGTCCACATTATGCTACAATAACAAACATCCCCAAATCTCATGGCTTTATAACCACAAATGTTTGTGTCTTCCTCACACCACACGTTGTTCATGAATCTGCTACATGTCTGTTTCTTACCGTCTTTACTCCTCCAGAAAGAAAACTGATGGTAGAACCTAACCTCTATCTGGAACATTGTCAGTCTCCTGGCAGAAGGCAAGAGAAACAGCAAATGATGCTCTGACTTCTGAAACTTTGTACAAAAGAGACCAGCATCACAGATTGGCTAAAGTGAGTGTATGGCCATTACTTAGGTGAATGGTGTGGGAACGTATCCTCCTGCAGAGAGGGCCACTGCAGGGTGAGAACCTGGAATGCTTGGTGAATGAGAATGCTGCCTCCTAGCACCTCCTCCTGCAACTAGCTTTCTCCCAGAGCTAACCACTCCCATTCAGGTGGGCCCTTTCATGTGCATACAGGCATATACAGAAATGCAGAATATTGCACATGTTTTCCTGCAACTTGTTCTGTTTACTTAATGTGCCTGGGAGACCTTTTCACTTCAGTGCATGTAAGTCTACCCCTGTGTGAACAACTCCACAGTATTTCACGCCATAATATATTTAAATCATTGATGTACATTCTGTATCTTTTCAATATTTTATTATCACAAATAATGCCAGGACATTTATTCATATTCAGGCACATGTCTTCACGCCCATGCAATCGGTTTCTAGAAATAAATTGTGAAAGTCAAGTGCCATGCATTGCAGTTTTTAAGAGCACCAGTTTGCCATGAAAGATGTCTCCCTCGACGTGCACGGCTGTGAGCAGGGCCAAAGCACCTGATTCCTTAAGTCCTCGGTGACTGAATTGTATCGCACTTTTCCTCTTCTGCAAACCCAGCAAACTGCAAAAAGGCATTTCGTTGTTTGGGGGCGATCCGGGGGCTTCCCTGCTGACAGCGAGCCTGCAAATTGCTGTTTTTTGCTGGCTAATCTCACTGTTCTTCCTCTTGTGAATTGTCAGTTTCCACTCTCCACTCTTTCTCTCTCTTTCTCTTTTTTTTTTTCCTCGAGTCATTTTCTAGTGATTGCTTTATCTTTTTCCGTGTTGTATCTTTTCTTCTGTCAGATTCAAATGGACTACTGTATGGATTTTCTCAGTACGAATCCTCCGTGTGCACTACCATTTGTCCGTGCCGGCATCTCTGGATCCCATGAGGACCCCATTCCTAAATGCCAGGCGCTGGGTGGAAAAACTTCAGTAGGAGCCCATTTTCTGTCAGTGTAATACTGCCAACCGATTCCCCGAAACACAGGAAAATGTCGATGTATGTGACGAGTTATTTAGCTCCTAAGATGCATAAAACACGGCTCCCAGCCCCCAAACAGTGGATCTGACGCTTCACAGACATTTGCCTGTGTGCAGCTTCAGCAGCCAACTCCCAGCCCTGCGTTGACACTCGGCGTTATGGAAACATCTGCATGTGATTCTGACATTCTTCCAATTAGAAGTGGAAAGTAAATGGAAAATTCCTCCCTCTTCCTCATACACACACCATTTTGTTTAAAATGTTATAATGAGTTTTCAGGATGTACAAATAAAATTTTCTATATAAATAAACCCTGGCTCCCCCCCCCAAAAAAAATGTCTCATAGGAAAAATAGGCATATTCTATGAAGTCTGAGTGTTAGAGACAAGAGGAATTCTGCTGAGAAAAGATGACCTAGGGGCAGGCATACCCCTATTTGCTTCCAGTCTGGCCATTTTGTTTTTAATTTTATTTTTGTTCACGGCATTTTTTTTGGATGAAAAATTTGCCATTTTGTGTAATTGAATCCGTTAATTATTTTATTCAAGGTTTCCGGATCTGGAGTCTTGCTTTAGGCTACTTACTTCATCTCAGGACTATTTTTTAAAACACTCCTACATATATATACACAGTAGAACCTCTTTAAGTTGACCACCCAAGGGACTGTAACAAACTGGTCAACATACGGAGGTGGTCAGCATAAGGAACTTCCACTGAGTACACGTAGAGCATGTCCCGGCTATAAAAATTAGGCCAATTTAAGGAGGTGGTCAATGAAGGGGAAGGGTCAACTATGGGGGTTCTGCTGTATGTTAAAGTTGTTAGTTTTATGTTTAGCTCTTTATCCACAGGGAATTAACTATTGGTAAGGTGGAGTCTACCTTTCCTCTGTCCAAAAACAAGTAGCATATCAACTCTACAGCATTTATTCACTATTTCATCCTTTCTCTAATTGGTTTGAAATAAGTCGTGTCTTAAGCCATTGTGTGCTGCTGTAACAGAATACCTGTAATCCGTTATACAAAGAACAGAAATGTATTGGCTCACAGTTCTGGAGGCTGGGAAGTTTAAGGTCAAGGCTCTAGCGTCTGGTGAGGGCCTTCGTGCTGCACCATCACACAGGAGAAGGCAGAAGGGCAAAAGTGCAAGCCAGCAAACCCACTCCCACTAGCCCTTTTCTTAATGGCATCCGTCTAGTCATAGAATGGAGCCCTCTGTGGCTCAAAGGAGTAGGGCACCGGCCCCATATGCCGGAGGTGGTGGGTTCAAACCTAGCCCTGGCCCAAAACTGCAAATAAATAAACAAATAAATAAATAAATAATAATGGAGCCTTCATGACCTAAACACTCCCCCTTAGGCCCCACCTCCCAACACCATTACATCGGGGGTTAAAGTTTACATGAATTCTGGGAGACATATTCAAACCATAGCATACTGTAAATTAAATTCTCAGGTTTTTTTTAATTTCAACAGTTTATTTTTATTAATGATAGGAATATGTTCTCAGTAAATTTAAACAATTTTATAATAGGAAATGATAAGCCAGAGCTAGAGCTAGAAAAGTTAAGCCACAGTCATCCAGAAGTTTCAGGGGAAAACGAGCGGTTGAGTAGATCTTCACCTATCTTTTTTTTTTCAAACCAAATAATGTCAAAATAAGCAAATTTTGAACAGAAAATTGTATTTGGTTCTTTCGTATTTAAAATGCAAAAGTACTTTAGTAGAGAAAATTCCATTTTTCTGCATCTATTTAGAAGAAATTATAGTAAAGGGGGGGCTTGTGGATTGTGGAATGTAGCTAGTGAAACCATTAAATAATGTAAATTAGAGGAGAAATTGCCTTTTCACAGGTAATAAAATCAACGATCACATAAATTCAACATGGTTGTGATGACTAAAGCAAACATAAAAAAAGAATATGAATAGTTTTTAGTTTCTTGTTCGGCACATATTTATTAATAAATGTTCAAACATCAAACAATATTAACATCAGTATCTACTAAAACCAACTAGCACAATAATAAGATTCCTGAAGCTTAGTTCATTATTAACATCTGAAAAATCTAATTCCCAGCTCGGCACCTGTAGCTCAGCGGCTAGGACGCCAGCAACATACACCAGAGCTGGCGGGTGCGAATCCAGCCCGGGCCTGCCAAACAACAATTACAACTACAACCAAAAAATAGCCGGGCAATGTGATGGGTGCCTGTGGTCCCAGCTACTTGAGAGGCTGAGGCAGGAGAATTGCTTAACCCTAAGAGTTTGAGGTTGCTATGACCTGTGATGCCACAGCACTATACCGAGGGTGACATAGTAAGACTGTCTCAAAAAACAACAACAACAACAAAAAAGCCCTAATTCCCACATGAATTCTGCAACCAAGCACGTGTTCTATGCTGTGCAAGCTGGCCGAAGCACCATCTTTTTCAGGATTCCCAGGAAGTTGTAAGTACTTCAAGGTCAAACCCCAAAATTCCTTATTGAATTTGGTGACTCTTCCAGACAAGCTTTCATTTATGAGAACATATACACACATCTCATCACAATTTTGAAAAGAATGAAAGGTCTTGATACACATCAGTTTCTAATTTTATCCAATCATTAGTTTTCTGCAGTTATTTTTTCTTGACTTAATATTTTTGCAACTTTTCTTTCTCTTTCTTTCTTTTTTTTTTTTTTTTGAGACGGAATCTCAAACTGTCACCCTGGGGAGAGTGCCATGGCATCATAGCTCACAACAACTTCCAGCTCCTGGGCTCAAGCGATCCTCTTGCCTCAGTTTTTCTATTTTTAGTAGAGACGGGATCTCACTTTTTGTTCAGGTTGGTCTCGAACTTGTGAGCTCAAACAATCCACTCACCTCAGCCTCCCAGAGTGCTAAGATTACAGGTGTGAGCCACTGCGCCTGGCCTGCAGCTTTTCGGTTTTTTGTTCATTTCTTTCTATATGTATGTCATGCCTTCCAAGTGCAGCTGACCCAGCTTTTCATTTTGACTTTCATCTAGACGTATGTTTTCATACATTACAGGAGTGAATCTATAAACAGGTGTGAGGAGGTGACAGCCCATCAAGCATCACATGGACTTCTCCTCTGTCGGTAGCACTGTCGGTATCACTGGGAAGTCTGGTTTTCGAGCTCGTGTGTGATGTGATGCTGTCTCACGTCACTCTCATAATGTCCCGTGCCCAGAATGCTACACAGTCTAATGGGACGTCTGGCCGAAGACATTTACACATGGGCGTTGGGAGGACAAAGGCAGCCTCCATCTTGCTGAAGATCATTTCCCAGGGCATATTCTGCAAAGCAGCCTGGAGCAGCAGGTGGGGCTCAAATGGCCTGCCACATTTTATACTGACAGCCTCCCGAATAACGACAGTTCCAGGAAAATGACCACAGTTTCCAAACACAAAAGCTTTCTGCGTTATCCCTCTGTTCACCGTGACACTTGCAGCAGCTACCTGAGCACATGTGGGAATTCTTGCTGTTTCAAATGTTAGTGCAGGTCCCAGTCTATCCTTAGGGATCTTTTCCCACGTTTGACATAAAATATGTGGCCCCAACTCATTTTGAGTGTTCCAACCACGACATTGTGTGAAAACACATCTGATCCTAACTTTCGATAATTCTCAGGGTTTTAAAAAAACATATTAAGTTCTATTAGGGCATTAAATTTTCTGGTGGAGCTAGTGTACAGGAGTGCTGATCTCATGGAGTATGAGATTAATTACTAGCATCCAGCCTTCTCGGCTCATTGTAAATATTCTCATAGAGGTAAAAATTTTTGTGTGTGTGACAAACTATTCTGGTAGCAAGACAACTGCTAGTACATGACATGGGACACAAGAGAGTGAAATAGTCATAAATAACAGAAGCCCTGCAGCAACCAAGTTATTGACGATTTGAAGGAGTTATTTCTATTTTTCAGTTATCTTTAATGTGTTTTCCTTAGGGCCTTTTATACGTTGGATGATGTATAAGAATTCTGGGATTTAGTAGTTCTGAGATGCGTCCCCCAAAGCATTCAGGCTCTATTATGTCACGAGCTTTCCCAGTCCCAGAATTCCCTCACAACTGGTGCTGCCTTGGCACTACATGTTTAGAGAAGGGGAAGGCTGCCCCCTCCACCTCTACCGCCTTCTCTTACCATCAGCTGCTCCTCCTTCATGGCAAGCCGACTGCTCCTCCCCCACATCACAGAAACACCCCATACAGAAAAGTTGAGTCAGAGAAGTCTGAGATGCTGGGCTGGGGAAGAAGGGGTAGGGAAGTGTTCAAACAATGGCTAACGTATATGTAGTATATGGCCACCGCCTTCAAGCCCACTGTGCCTCAAGAAGATTGACCTAAGAACAGATAAATTTGCAGGTGAATTGGCAATTGCCCCAGAAGAGAGATAAACAGAGTACGGCAGAAAAGAGCAGTGGGTCAGAGGTCTGCCTCTTCCTCTCTGCACACACACATGCAAACATGCACACACGCCCACACACATGCCTGCACACTGCACACGCCCATGCACATACATGCACACATGCACACACGCTCACACACATGC
>NW_003852591.1:849232-866318 GCF_000181295.1 Otolemur garnettii
TGCACACGCCCATGCACATACATGCACACATGCACACACGCTCACACACATGCATGCACACTGCACACGCCCATGCACATACATGCACACATGCATGCACACAGACACACACATACACTTGCACACAGACACACACGCACACACATCTGCCAACCCCTTAGTATCTAAAGACACACAACTCCATCAACACCGGGAGGGAGGGTTAGATGGCAGTATAGAACAAGGGGCAGTGTGGGCTGACGAGACAACACTGAATACTGTGTGCATACTGTGGATGGTGGTAAGGCCAGAGAGGGGCCTCCATGGCCACCAATCTGGGCTGGGGATCTCCCAGCCACAGACCACCCTCCAGCCATCCAGTAGGCGTCCTCACTGTTTTAGAGGACTTTTACCTGTGGCAGGCTCCACTTCTGTCTGAGGTGGGGCTTCCCAGGCTCTCCCCACTGAGCCACCCACCTGTAGCACCAGAAGCCTCAACACCTAACTCTGGAGAGGACAAGGCACGGCCAGGCCCATCCCAGGCCAATGTGCTCCGTCTATGCCGTCTGCAGCTTTATCTTCAAAACGTGCAAAGTTTGTGCTCTCTGTCATGTTTGATATTTTTAAAAATGTGTTTTCAATTTCATGCCTAAATCGCCCTCTCCCTCCTCATTAAGTCTCCTCTAAAATCCAACAGGCACCCTGTTTCAGGGCACTCATTCCAAATGTGCTCAGTTCATGTCAGTCCAGTTATTTGTTTGCTGTCTTTCCCACTAGACTGTAAGCTCCAGGCAGTCAGCAGCCAGGCCCATCTGGGTCCCTCCGGCATCCTCAGCCTCCTGCCAGTGCCAGGCCCCAGTTGTGTCCTCTACCTTCAAGGTTAGAGCTCTCCTGTAAGGAGGCTGCTGTGGAGATTTCAGGCCTCAGACAGGTCATGTGACTGCACCTCCCTCACTAGCAGAAAGGCCGAGGCCTGTGGCCTCACAAAGGGGATATTGTTCACAAAGTGTCCAGGTGAGAGGTGCAATCCATCATTGCTGCAGGCTCAGCCCTATCACAACTCCTGGCACCCGCCCAGTGTCAGGGAGACAATGACATCACCTCTGAAGGTACACAAAGGCACCTATTCTTTAACACCCCGAAAAGGGAATCACTCTTTTAGTTGCTTGCAGCATTATACGCTCACTACCATAACTCAGAGGTTCCCACAGTCAGCCCAAGGGCACAGACGATTTAGTAGTATTTGATTCATGGAAGTTTTCTGAGGTCAGAGAAGAAATTGAAGCATGTTTGCTGAGGGCAGGAAAACAAGTCAATTGGGAAGAAAAGTTGATTTCTCAGGTAAGTAAACTAGTAAGTTAGGTCACCCTCCCTCACCTCTGCAGGGAGTCAGCTCACCTCCTACACAGATTGTCAGTGACAGCTCTTATTTTTATCATCCTTAATATCCGCAGAAGACGATTTGGTAGCTTTATTGGTTAAAAAAAAAAAAGCCAATTCCTTAAAACAGAAAATTCCTGTTTTCAAGTTTCATATGAGGACTGTGGTATAACAAATAGTCAGTGCATTCTCGCGGAAAGAAGTGAGAAATGGGAATGGTGGGATCTCGTTGTCATAGCTGCTTGTGTTTACTGAGTGTTAATTACGAGTGGGTATTAGGATGAGTTCTTTGCATAAATTAGCTCATGTGATCCTTGCACCAAACATGTGAGATGTGGGGAAATATTATTCCCATTTCACAGATGAGGAAACTGACACTCAGAGACAAACAGGTATGTGACTTCCTCAAGAGCACATGCCTCGTGGAGAGCACAGCCAGAGCACTGATGCTGATTTATTTATTTATTTATTATTTTATTTTGTATATATTTTTTGAGACAGAGTCTCAAGCTGTCACCCTAGGGAGAGTGCAGTGGCATGATAGCTCACAACAACTTCCAACTCCTGAGCTCAAGCGATTCTCTTGCATCAACCTCCCAAGTAGCTGGGACTACAGGTGCCCACTGCAACATCCAGCTATTTTTGGTTGTAGTTGTCATTGTTGTTTGGCAGACCCAGGCTAGATTCAAACCTGCCAGCTCCAGTGTATATGGCTGGCACTCTAGCCACTGAGCTACAGGTGCCAAGCCTGTATTTTTTTTTTTTTTTTGAGACGGAGCCTCAAGCTATCCCCCTGGGTAGAGTGCCATGGCATCACGCTCACAGCAACCTCCAACTCCTGGGCTCAAGCGAGTCTCCTGCCTCAGCCTCCCAAGTAGCTGGGACTACAGGTGCCCACCACAACACCTGGCCATTTTTTTGGTTGCAGCCATCATTGTTGTTTGGCGGGCCCAGGCTGGGGATTCGAATCCACCACCTTAGGTGTATGGGGCTGGCGCCTTAGCCGCTTGAGCCACAGGCGCAGAGCCCCGAGCCTGTATTAATACAGCATTTTGTAGTCCAGGATCTTATGAATCTCTAATAACCAAGGGATATTTGTATTTTAGAAAGAAATAAACTTTTATCACTCCAAGTGCAAGTCCTGGATAGCTTATAAATTCAAATTCCAGGCCTAAAAGACTTGTTTTCATCAATATATTTATAAAGATCCTTCATAAATGGCTCATTTGTTGACTTTTTTATTTTTAGGTGATTAAAAATGTGTTGTTCTCTTAAAAATTTTAAGTGTTTTCCCTCCCACCCAACCCACTTAGAATCTGCTACGGTCTGAAAGCTTGTGTCCCCTGCAGTTTGATATGTTGAAATCCAACCTCCAAGTTGAGGGTACCAGGAGGTGGGGCTTTAGGAGGCAGTTAGGTCATGAGGACAGAGTCCTTGGGAATGGGATTAGTGCCCTTATGAGACTCTGGAGTTTCCTCTCCCCTTCTGCCGCATGAAGACAACAGGAGAGGAAGAGGGTCCTCACCAGACCCGGAACGTGTTGGCACCTTGATCCTGGACTTCCCAGCTTCTAGAACTGTGAGAAGTAAATTTCTGTTGTTGGTAAACCACCCGATCTATGGTATTTTGTTGTAGCAGATGGACTAAGAATCTAAGACATAAAATTTTCATATGTGACTTTGGCCCGTTTCCAAATTCTGGCAAGACCCACATGTCTGTGGACCAGGCATCAGACAGATCGTTCTGACTGGCAGTGCTCTTTTGAACAGTGCGCTGACTTTTGCAGTCCTGTTCTAGTTTTTTCTCTGATTTTCTAGTTTTTTCTCTGATTTTCTAGTTTTTTCTAGTTTTTCACTTGAGTGGGTTGGATTTGGGGGATTTTGTTTGTGAAGTTCTCCCTGAGGGCCTTAGAACAGATAGTCACTCAGAGTATCCCTGGCCCTGCAGCCCAACCTGGTCTGCACTCATCAGCACTTCGAAAAGCATTTTGATTCCTTTTGGTTTAGTCTAAGAAGGATGGGTTGTGCACTGTCCACTTGGACTCTCTGTCCAATGTGCTACTCCAAGAGGGTGGGCGGGCTATGTAGACATACTGATAATGGTTGACGTTACTCAGCTGTTTCCAGTGTCCTGCCTGCGTGATCTTATTTCATTCTCAAGTCAGTCCTATTTTTCAGAGGAGGAAACTGAGGCTCAGAGTAGATGAACGACCTGCCCCCAGTCTCGTAGATCTGGGTTGATGGCAGGTCTGACTGACTTCACAGTTCAAGCTTTTGATGCCTATTGTTTAATGCCCTTTCAGTGAGTACCAGGAAATCTGGAGATAAGTGCTGGAGGAGTCCAGGAAGTTTCCATGGAGGAAGTAGAAGTAAAGTTGAATTTTTTTTATATTTAATATAAATATGTTATATATATGATATATGTACACACACAGAGAGAGATTTTCATTTATAAAATGTGCCTGAAGGTTATTGCATTGTCAATGCCATCTTTAAAAATTACCATTGTTATTTTTTATAGACTCAGGGGGTAAGGTGCAGTTTTGTTACATGGCCGTATTGTGCAGTGCTGACGTGGATGTATTATGTGGTGGTGCAGTTCTAAGCTATCGGGCTTATGGTAATTTACTACACAGCAATAGAAAATAAATACTACCTTTTATATGAAAGCTATAACCTAATAACAGCCTAAGAATATGGGGAGGAGGGAGGGAAAGGGGAGATAGGAATGGGTGGAGGGAGGAGGATTGGAGGGATCACTTCTGTGGTTTATCTTACAAGGGTACAAGTGAGTCTTTCTAAGAGTAGAATGTGAATGTTTTAACACAATAACTAAGAAAATGACATGAAGGCTATGTTAACCAGTTTGATGGAAGTGTTTTGGATTGTGTGTGAAAACACCACACTGTACCCTAGAAGTGCATTAATGTACATAGTTACCATTCAATAAAAAGAGAGAGAGAGAGAGAGAGAGAAGAAAATAAATACAAACAGCAATGGAAAAATGTTTTGATATACTGAGAAATGAAACAGTGTTGGTTTTTTTCTTACACTTTTCTACAACCTGGAAATAGTTTACTATTTCAAAGAAGTAAAGGTTATAATGTGGAGGGGAAATGGTTATTAACAGCTTTAGTAAAAGACGCCAGAGGACGGTGAGCTTTTGGGTGGGTTTACTATGGAAGTGAGAGCCAACTCCCCAGCCCACTCTTGAGTTGGCTATGGAGGGTTGAACTGGAAGGACGCGGATGCACCGGGGAGGGTGGGACAGGAACAGGCAGAGCGCGCTCCCTTGCTTGTGCTGTCTCCGCAGAGCAGCAGCAAAAGGGAATTAGATCATTTTGTGGTTGGCGTTGCCAATTAATTTTCAATTCCACACCTGGCTTGCCGTTGAGCTTAATCTTATTATAGCAGATCTCTTCGCGTTTCTTTTGTCTGTGCAGATTTTACAGGCAGGGATTTTAAGTTAATCAAAGAGAGGCTGCACTGAAAGAAATTATTTTTGTGTGCATTAGAATAATTGGCCTAATTCTCTGAACTAACAAGGAAAACTTATCTAACTCCTGTCTTAAAGGTAAAGAGTAATACGGTACGGGGTGGGGGGAGCATTCACCTAACTACCTCCCTTTTACTTCTAGGACACGGTAAGTGTTCAGGAAAATGAATATACACTGTTTGGAGGAACAGCCGAGATCAGCACATCTAGTTTGAACTTAGCATAGAGATAATGTCCTTGGCTCATGGCTTAAAGCACAGGGTAAGCGTGCAAAGTATTTTAATATCACAGAGGCAACAGCCTGAGAAACGAATCCGAACTTAATTATTCCACACATGACATGGGGATACACCACTGTCTTTTTTTATTCCACTTGTACCACCTCACTATGAAAAAGCCTCTTATATTTTATTATTTCTGAAATACCTGCACTTTGTTTCCAAGTCATTTAGTTTCCCCCAGCTTGTTGAATCTGTGTCCTTGTCTTTAAAGAATTTACCTTTTTCATGGTTTCAACCCTCTTGTCTTTTTTTTTGCAGAAAGTAATTTTCCCAAAGAAGTAGTTCAATCCACGTAAGGGAGAAATTAATTCACTTTTTTTTAACATCTTCAAAAGATCTTTTCCTATTTTAGAGAAAGTCGAAATCAAGTGATTTTCTCCTCTGTACATCTGGGCAACCTAGTCTTTCCGTTCCTTTGTAGAAATAGGCATCACTTGGTGGTCAGGTGGAGGGGTGGGACCAGGCCAACCTTCAGCACCAGCAGACAAGTCTAATTGGTCCAGGCCATGTTGGGAAATCCGACCCCCCTGGCCACAGGGTTTGGTTCAGCACAAAGCTCTGAGATGGTGTTGGCTGACTGAGGGAACCGTCCTTCCTTGTTGCCTGCACAGTGGAGCCCCCCGTAAGCCTGATGGCAGCCTGTCCTCCTGCAATCCCCAGGAAACTGGCTGTACAAGGCAAACAACATTTGTCTGAAAGGGAAGAGAGATGGGAAGAAATCAAGTCCTCACAGCATCATAGCCATCAATAGAGTCCACTGTGCCTCCTCACATCATCATAGCCATCAATGGAGTCCACTGCACCTCTGGACTCCTCATCAGCCAATAAACCCCTTCTGGTTTATGGGTTTCAATTTACAGCCTGGAGCATTTTATCTAATATACCCAACTACGGGGCAGCTGAGCTCACCACACAATACTACCCTTTATGGTATTTCATTCAGCCCTCTGTGGCTGATCTAAACATAGCGTGGTTGGTAATTCAACTGCACCTATGGATAATAATTTGCTGTGGCAGACTAGGCTGCCCTAGAAGTAGAAACTTACTTTTAACTCAGATCTCAGGCTGAAGCAAGTGATTCTGGTCTGCATATGGCTTGCTCTCTACTGTATAGTCCCAGTTCTACTGTTTTTTCAGAAACCCAGGTTTTCTCCACCTTTTGGCTCCCCCAACCCCTAGGGCCTTGTTACCACCTTCATTAAGCTGGCAGACAGGGCAGGAGGGGAAGCCTTGCTTTCTAAAAACTTTGACCCAGAAATGCCACCAACCATAACCACTTGCCCTTGGCTAAAACTCAGTCACATCTAATGGCCACATCTAACTACAAAGGCCCCCAGGAAGAAAAAGCAGATTTTTGGTAACAAGTTCAGTCTTAGCTACAGATAGAATACTTTAGAAGATTATTGAATTATACTGGAAAATACTAACAGAGCAACGTGCACACAGTATCTGCCCAAGCTTTCTAAAGGCCCATATTTCTGAGTGCACGAGCTCTTCTTCCACCCAGGGCAAACCCTTGCTCTTGTTCTTCTTAGCCTTGTTCCGCTTCTGGCACATTCCCAGCGTTCCCAGCAAGCAAATACACTCCACTGTGCACTGGTGAGCAATAACATTTTACTGAAGCTCTGGTGTGGTTACAGAAATGTAATCAAATGCTTCCGTGGACATCTGTTCTTTCCTCCAGAGCTCTCCTCCTTTGCCAGCAGCCTCCCTCACCTGTTACTCTTCTCAGGCTGAGCAAGTTCCTTCCAATACAGCCCTAAAAGTCTCATCACCAGAGTGATTTTCTCTCACGCTTTGTTTTGTGCCTGTTCAGCAAAACAAAATCCTAATAGTAACCCCCAAACCCAATGATATACTTTTTCCTCCAGGATAGCCCCCACCAAAGAATTCACTACACAAAAAAGTGAAACTTAGCAAAGAATTTGCTGTACAAAAAAGTTCTTTTCTGGGGGCAGGGTTAGGTGAGGACTTGTTACTAAGAAAATTAATTTTTGCCATAAAAGATTTATTTAGATGTGCTTGGCACCCATAGCTCAGTTAGAGTGCCAACCACATGCCTCTGGGCTGGTGAGTTCAAACCCAGCCTGGGTCTGCTAAACAACAATGACAACAACAACAACAGAAATAGCCGGGCATTGTAATGGGAGCCTGAGGCAAGAGAATCACTTAAGCCCAAAAGGTTGAGGTTGCTGTGAGCTGTGGCAGCACAGCACTCTACTGACGGCAACATAGTAAGACTCTATCTCAAAAAAAAAAAAAATTATTTAGATGGGGAGAAAAGACTGGAAAGATACCCCAAAATCTTAAGAGTATTCATCTCTGGGTAATTGAATTAAAGGTTTTTGTTTCTCATTGTGTGTTTCTATATTTTCCTTGCATTATTATTTCTGTATTTTCCAAATGTCCTATAGTATATGGTGTATTTCCTTAATAATCTATAGAAAAGTGAATTTGTCTTTTGCTCAACAACACTAATCATTAGGGAAATGCATATCCAAACCACAAGGAGATACCACGTCATACCCATTAGGCTTATTCAGAAAAAAGAAAAAAAAGACAGAAAGAAAAGATACTGACAAGTGTTGGTGAGAAAGTGGAGAAACAAGAATGCTTGTGCTTTGCCGGTGTGACTGTAAATTGGTACAGCCATGTGGAAAGTGGTATGGCAATGCCTCAAAAAATCAACCATATAGTGAGTATGTGACCCAGCAATTTCACTTCTGGGCATATACCCCAAAGAATTGAATACAGGAATTTGAACAGGTCTTTGCATACCCATAGCAAGATTATTCAAACAGCCCAAAGGTAGAAGCAACCCAATATCTATTGGCAGATGAAAGAAGTATATACTTATGAAGGAATATTATTCAGTCTTTAAAAGGAAGGAAATTCTAGGCCGAGCATGATGGCTCATGCCTGTAATCTAGCACTCTGGGAGGCCAAAGCAGGTGGATTGCCTGAACTCACAGGTTTGAGACCAGCCTGAGCAAGAGCAAGACCTCGTCTCTAAAAAAAAATAAATACCTGGGCATTGTGGCAGGCGCCTTCAGCCCTAGCTATTCAAGAGGCTGAGGCAAGAGGATCTCTTGAGCCCAAGAGTTTGAGGTTGCTGTGAGCTATGAGGCAACAGCACTCTATCAAGAGTGACAATGAGAGACTGTCTCCGAAAAAAAAAAGGAAGGAAATTCTATCACAAGCTACGACAGGGATTAGTCTTGAGTACATTTTGCTCGGTGAAATAAGCCAGTCATAAAAGGACAAATACTATATGGTTCACCTTACATGAGACACTTAAAGTTGTCAAATTCATAGAAACAGGAAGTAGAACGATGGTTGCTGGGAACTGGGGGAGGGAGGGAATGGGAAGTTAGTGTTCAATGAGTACCGAGTTTCCGTTGGGAAAGATGAAACCATCCCGGATAGGGCGTGGGGATGATTGCACAACAGTCTAAATGTGCTGAATGCTGCAGAATTGTACATTTAAAAATTGTTAAAATAGTAAATATTACGCATATTTTACTCCAAATTTTTAAAAAGAAATTTATCTTTCAATAAACAATCTTACCAGAGTTTTTGACTTGGATGGCTTGTATCGCTTGAAAACCAGGTATTTCCCCAGTGTGGGCTTTCCACCTCTACAGTATTTTTCTTAAATGAATTTGTAAATGACATAAGGAAAAAGAATTATTACATTTCTATTTACAGAAAGCTCAGGGAATTAGTAAAATGTGGCTCTTTTTCTCCAGGGATTTGCTATCTAATAAGTGAGAAAGATAGGTAAGCAAAGAACTGTGACCTACAATGAAATAAAATAGTGGGTCACGCTCAGGTGCAAGCCATGACTTCTGCCTGGAGTTTGGGGGAAGAGTCCCAGAAAAGAGGTATTTGACTACACCTTAAAGAAGACAGGTGTTTACTACTGGAAAAGAACGGTGAATGTGGGGGCATGTTGGAAAGTGAGATAAAAAGAGATGGAGGGACAGCTCTGGGACATTTGGGAGTCCATCAGCCCACACATCCCCATGCCCTGAGACCTCTGATCATGGGACTTTGAGCCTTAAAGAGATAGTGTTACCTTTACTGAGGAGATGATCCAGGGAGAGGGCTGAACTCAGAAAGCAAAGTCAAAGCCAGCTGTGCATCAAAGCCAGAGCTTGTGACCTTGGCTTTCTCAGTGGTGTGAAGCATACTGGAGCTTACTCGGGCAAACAGGGAAATGGCCCCTTGAGTGTCGGGCCTGACCCTGGGCAGCTGTTGGTTTTGCAGTCTGAAACGAAAAGAATGGAAGCCTTTTTTTTATTATTAAATCCAAAAGCTTGTGTAATGTTTCTTGTCAGCATCTTAGACTTAGCCAATCTGCAACACGTCTTCCTCCAAAACTCACATGTATGCATTTATCACTAGGTGGTGGTGTCCAAATGGTGCACAGCTGTACGACTGTTGCCTTGGCCCACGTAGAGAGACAGAGTGTGCTTGTGAATGGAGATCCAGGGGGGCTGCATCAGTCATTCTGCATGAGGAAAGGGGACCGAGGCCATGTAGAATTATGTTAATATATCTCGAACACAGGAGATTATCAAGATCAACTCATTCTGCAATCAGTGTGGGTCATTCTTTTCATGTGGCTGTTGCTGCTCTTTGAAGCCTCTGTTGGGTACTTCTGCTCCAGACAGCCACAAAGACCACCTTTGAGACTCTTCTCAGCATCCTCAGGCTCCCTAAGAGGACCCTTAACCTGCCCCCATAGCCACATGTCTAGGATCCCTGAGCATTCACAGCCGTCCCTCATCTGGCCATGGTGGGTGACCAAGAGGACGATACAGGCCCCATAGAGTTCTTGGAAACGTCTTGTTTTCCAAGTTCCCTGGATCCAACCACCTCCTGGGGCCAGGCCC
The DNA here is from genome assembly GCF_000181295.1 of Otolemur garnettii. NCBI lineage: Eukaryota > Metazoa > Chordata > Mammalia > Primates > Galagidae > Otolemur > Otolemur garnettii. The sequence continues at coordinate 859,266 of NW_003852591.1, forward strand.
TAACATGCACTTACCCATGAAGAACAAAAACTTCTACCCCTGCCCTTCTTGGAAGCCTCCTTATTTCCCCAGGTGGGCCTGATTGACAAAGAGCTGGGAATTCCCTGCCTGGGGTCAAGGCACCCAGGTCTGGGAACACAAAGACCTGGCTGCCTTTCCCGGAAGGGAAAGGGGAAAATTATCTTTCCATTCTTTTTTCTGATAGGTTAGAGAAGCCAATAATGTCTCAATAGCTCACCTTGTTGCATGTGGATGGTCTCATTGCCAATGCCTGGAGACAAGGTCGGCCTCACTCACCTCACAGGGAGATGACAGGTGGAGCCTTTCTGTCCCCTCCTGAGTCCTTCTTGGCTCCCTAGAATGTAACTCTTGACACCTTAGGTGAAACATTGATTGCTGCTTAATTTCCCTGAATTTACATCTAATGCTGCTTCAGCAGCTCCCAGCTCATCCCATCTGTTTGACACCCACTTCTTATTCTCCTGAGTCGCTGTACTCAAAGCCCTGAAGACTCTGATCTGATTCTAGGGTAGGGTCACACTGACCTCCGGGACCTACCCCTGCCATAGCAATGCCTAAGGGCTGGAAATCGGTGATGGGAACACGCTCTACTTCCATGGGATCATCAAATTCGTTTTGAACTAGGAATCCTGGCATGTCAGACCCTGAGAAGCCCTGCCAGCTATGAACAAACCAGCTGTCCCCAGGCCCAGACCAAGTAACCCCAGGCTCTGACAGCCTGGTCACAGCTATGGAGACAAGGCCCTTTTCCCCCATGTGCTTTGGAATGATTAAGTGGCTCAACAGAGGCAGTTTTCTCTGTTCACTAAAAGGAGGGCCTCATTGGTTGGGGTTTTCCAGAATATTCTTTAAGGAGGCTCCCAGAATCCTGCCAGGTTCTGTGTATCATTTCTTCCATCTTGACAGTATTCCTGGTGAAGCTGAAGCCATCCTTCTCTCAGATGTCCAAACTCAGGGAAGAGGCCTTGGCCCATGTTCTCAATATGAGAAGATTTTTCAGAGCTTCTCTTCAGGCGCTCCTTGCTTGGCCTCTTGGAACAGTCCATGAGGCTGCGCTCTGTTGGTGGCGTTGAGGCCTCTTCTGCATGTCAGATCCTGCCCTCTGCACCCCCCCTCCCTGGCCTGTGAGCTATGTCCTTTAACCTCCCCCTGGGAGTAGCCCTGAAAGAGCTGGAGGGCACTGGCCATGCCTGCCACAGCCTGTGTGCACGAGCAGATTTAGCATCTGATGATCTGATTTATGCTTTCCAGATTTATCGCACACCCGCATACTCAGGCCAGTTGATATTTTAGGCACGTGAATCAGAGTGTCTGGCATGGCTTCCTCTACAGCAGAGCTCTGGCTGCAGGTGTAATGAAGCTGAGAGGGGGAGAGTTCAACTTGTCAGAGAGGAAATTTGTGTCAGTGACACGTGTGCCTGGCAACGACACTGAAAAAGAGGGGTACCAGGCCCGATGACTGGAGCCAAAATCTTCACACTAGTTTGGGAGCATCACCCGGCACAATTTTCCTTCTTGAATGGCCAACTACAATTCTCAAAAAAGAAAAGAAAAGAAGCATTTAATACATGCATTCTCCAAGGGATATCCCCTAACCTGCCCCCAAACAGGGAGACTATGGTGGGCTGAAATGCCACCAGGTTGTGGCTACCCATGGATGTGTTATGAATGAATAATAAGAAATAAGCTTCTGGGCTGGGCACAGTGGCTCACTCCTATAATCCTACCACCCTGAGAGGCCGAGGCAGGTGGGTCCCTTGAGCTCAGGAGTTCAACATCAACCTCTGCAAGAGTGAGACCTCATCTCTACTAAAAATAGAAAAACTACCTGGGTGTTGTGGCGGGTGCCTGTAGTCCCAGCTACTTGAGAGGCTGAGGCAAGAGGATTGCCCAAGTCTAAAAGTTTGAGGTTGCTGTGAGCTATGACACCACAGCGCTCTACACAGGGCACAGAGTGGGACTCGATTAAGGAAAGGAAAGGAGAGGAGAGGAGAGGAGAGGAGAGGAGAGGGGAAGGGGGGAGGGGAAGGAAGGAGAGAGGAGGAGAGGGAAAGGAAAGGAGAAAGGGAAGGAAAGGGAAGGGAAGGGAAGGGAAGAGTAGGGAAGAGAAGGGAAGGGAAGAGTAGGGAAAGGAAGGGAAGGGAAAAGGAGAAAGGAAAGGAGAGAGGAAAGGGAAGAGAAGGGAAGGGAAAGGAAGGGAAGGGAAGGGAAGGGAAGGGAAGGGAAGGGAAGGGAAGGGAAAAGCTTCTGCAATGCAATGAAAGACACACAAAGGAGCCACGAGGGGCAGAGCTGATTGACATTCTGCCACTCATGTAGAATTTCCTAATGGGGAATTGAGCTCAAAACCAGGAGACATGGAGATGACCTTTTATTTTGTCTCAGTCTCTTAAGTATGCTCTGCTAAAATACAGTTTCCTATTTCCCAAGAAATTGATTCATAATTGAGGGAAAAAGTAGAACAGATCTGGACTTCCAGATACTCAGGGCTACCGGGGCTACCTCAAGAGCAGGAGCTGTCTCCTCTTCGCCTCCGATCACAACACCCAGGGCAGTGATAGGCACGAAGCAGAAGCTTAAAGCAGGTGTTTTGAACTGACCTGGCCATGTCTCTTTGTACTTTAAATGCCCGGAGAATGTCTCTTCACCCCTCCAGGCATCCTTTCACCATCTAGAGAACAATCAATGATCTCTTCCAGGCCTTTCCAGATCTGACATTCTAGGATTCCCAAGGTCAGAACTAGTTTTACACTCCTGAGAAAGCAGGGAATTAAACAAAGTTCCCACAGATGTTTATATCGCAAATGCCGTCCTTGGGCTCTGCTGTATTATCACAGTGTGTGTCTTTAGGCTTAAATGTTCCCTGGAACATATCAGCCAGTGGTATCTGGGATGCATTTACATTTTTAGCATCGGTGTAATTCTATTTGGTTTTATGCCACAGGAAGTTCAAGCCTGATTCAATTAAGGAGTTTTATAAAATGAGTTTTTAAAGAGGAAAGACGATGCATTGCACATGTTATACCTCTGTACTTTGCACTGTTATCCACTCAGGCGTGGTGAGGGCGGCTCACGCTTCGGTCCAAGAATCTGTTAGCAATCCGTAAAGCTGAATATTTTACTGTCTTATTTGGAGGAATGGAATTTAAGAGCTGAAAGAGACCTTCGAGGCAGGCTGGCATCTCCTACTAAAACAAAGGCAGAAAGGCTTTTTGTACAGGTTTGCGTACCTCTTAGTGCCTAATACAGTCTTCTTATCGTAGGCCTGAAAAACCAAATGGAAAAATCCCTGGTTGCTAAACCTGGGCTGAAGGTAATTAGCTGCCTCTTTTTCCATCAAAAACATCCAGAGTGGGATTTAAGTTCTGGTCTGAGAAGGGGCCGAGACCACTGAGCAGAGCCGAGCAGGGGAAGGCCATCTTCCCAGGCAACACCTTCACCTGGCTTTTTTCGTGATGTGCACACAGAAAAGCAGTAACTCTCCTCAGAAACGAAGGGGCAGACAACTCAGGACTCAAGGGAGGGGCTTGGAGCCTGTGCAGACAGAGACACTGGGAAGTCCAGCAGTTGGACAAAACTCTGGTCTAAGTAAGCAGATGCGCTAGCAGAAGAACCCAGGAGAGAAACTCTGACAACAAAGGATTAGATGCAAAGATCCTGAGATGACTCAAACGGGAAGCTACAAGATGGTGCCGCGGTGGGAAATGAGAGGGGAAACCACGGCAGCATTTACCTAAGTCACCGAGAAGGCCGCAGAGCAGGGGGGAGACCTGGAATCTCAACCAGTGGGTGGTCAGAGCTGTGTGGGGGAGGAGTACCCAGAGTCAGAGCCGAGGAAGAGGGGAGGCTGAATATCGGATGCTGGAGAAAGAAATGGGAAGCTGGGGGAAATGAGAATGGAGAAGAGTCAAGGCAGCAGATTCAGAACGAAAATAAACTTCTAGAGTTCTCCTTCTATGATACTTGAACCTACTTAGCTGGGTGACCCGCTAAAGGCGCTATATAGTAGTTTGGACAAAGATAATAAATAAGACCCAAGAAACAACCAGGACAGCATTAGCTCCTTTAGACAATGTCCTTAGATGACAGAAGTGAATACAAGATGCACAGTCTGTAGCTACCCCACCCACTGTGCTTTCGGCTGCAAGTACAAGACCCCACAGAAAAGGTTTGAACCACAGGGGGTTGAAAATATTATCCATACATTATAGGAATATTTCATATCTCATAAGATAAGAAGTGATGTGAAAGAGGGCTATGTCAGGGTTATTTAAATCAGGGCCCCAGTGCCAACAATGAGGACCCAGAATCTACCCTTTCTTCATCCTTCATATGAGGTCCTCTTTGGACAGCTTTCCCCATGACATCTGCAGAGTGAAGCATCTTGAGACAACAGTACTAAACACAGGAGCAAGAGGAAGCCTCTCACTTGTGCAACTGCTTAAGAGCAAGGAACCCCTTCCCAGGAAAGGCTCCCAGAACTTTCCCTCACACCTTTTCAGCCAGGATTATCCTACACTTCTATGCCCAAAGTAGTGTCCTGGGAAGGTCAGCGGGGTCAACAGACTGATGGGGACTGAGCAAGACGCATTCTGGAGACCTTCCCCCGAGGCCCTGGGCAGTTGCCCACCTCCACCACACTTCCTTTGGTGTGTGGTGAGGGATATCACAGCAGAAAAGGAGGCATTCTGTAAGTCCACAAACACCGGTGCTGGCCTAGTGGCTGCTTTCCATCACCACCCCTCACCCTGGCCAAGCCCAAAGGGAGACCAAAGGAAAAGGCAGGGTGGAGATGGAGGGGGCACAAACCACCAGAGGAGTTGCTGTGTGCGCCTTGTGTATACTGGATGTGTAGATACTAGTGGGTATTATTTTTGTTGTTTTTATTTAATCCTGAAGTCAAGTTCTGGAAAAGAAAAAACACAAACTTTCCAGAGATAAGAGACAAGCTCAGCCCACTAGACAGTGTGTTGGGAGCCCAGGAGCTGGTCTTGCTTCTCCTCTGCCGGGTCCTGCCTGCGTCCATGCTCTGGTGACCCTCTCAGACATCTGCCCACACCCAAGTTCCTGCCCTCTCATTAAACTGACCCGTCAGTGTGGGGCACAAGTCTGAGGTGCGGTGATACACGTATCAAAGAAGCCATCCCCATGTCCTGCTCTGATGACAGCACAGAGCATGGATCTTGAGTGCTGAAGTGCTCGTGAGCCCAGCTGACCAGTCAGTACAGCCACACTGACTCCACACTATTCATCAATGACCAGCAAGTGAGGACTTGTATAGTCAGGCGATTCCTCCTACCTCAGAAAAGAGTCTGCCTGCCACCAGAGTGAGCGAGTTACAGATAGGACCCAAGTTCAGGGAACACCCTGTCCCATCTCTCACATGCACTCCTACCTCCCCCTCTCCATCTCCCTCACTGCCCGAGATTTTTCCCCTCCTCCCCTTCTCCTCACCCTACAGCTATGGACTCAGAATCTCACCCGTGGGTCCAGCACATAGGAGCACATATCCCAGCCCCCTGGGTTGTGGGGCAGGGAGCATGTGTCCCCAACCCCAGAGGAAACCAACTTAGTTTCTACAGCACATCACTGTTCCTCACTCCTAATTTACCTTGAGCCAGGGACTGCACATGGCCTCCTGTTTTGATTAAGATGTTGAGTGTTGGTTTCTGATCGTTAATTCCACAATTTACCCTCTTCCGGACAGCTTGACTCACCATAGTTATGCCAGATACTGACTGATCCATTCCAAGGGAACTGATGTTTATAAACCCCCTCCCGAGGGGGAGGGAGAAGGGAGGGGGGAATGGGTGGAGGGAGGAGGATTGGAGGGATCACTTCTGAGGTCTTTCTTACAGGGGTACAAGTGAATCTTTCTTAGAATGTGAACGTTTTAAAACAATAACTGAGAAAATGACATGAAGGCTGTGTTGGCCAGTTTGATGGAAGTATTTCAGATTGCATGTGAAAACCCCACACTGTACCCCAGAAGTGCATTAATGTACATAGTTACCATTCAATTAAAAAAAAAAACCCTCCCTTTCCACCCCTTACTCAACTGTTGAATGAGCCAGAGAGAAAGTATTTTTAACTGGATTCTTGTTTTGATAAGATTTCACATGTTCCATTTAAACACATAAAGAATTTCTTCCCCTCCTGCTTTCCCAACCTGCAATGAAAAAAAGAAAATCGTTTTGGAGAAAGAGAACAGAGAAAGAAGACTGTTCTCTCCACAATAAGGAATGTCTTGGCAGCTCCAAGTTAATTTAGAAATGTTTAGGTATTTCCAAACAGGGGAAGATTTAGTAAAACTTAGATTTCTTCTAAAAGCAGCAATTGCTCTTATTTAAGGATATATGGAAGAACTTTTTGTTATCTGTGCCTGGAGTTATTCGCTTCAGTTATCTTGGTAGATTTCAATTCTGCCTCCTCCTCACCCCTTAAAAATAAGGTGACCAGATTTTAACATTGGTAAAGCGGGACACCATTGACGGGGGTGGGGATGGGGAGGGAGTGTTCTTAATTAAAAATTTGGTCTATGTGGAGCAACAAAAATTTTCATAGAACGCAAAAATAGTATTGTAACATATATATTTTTGATTTCAACATGAGTACAATTTACAAATATAATACATTAAAAAAAAATTATGTGTAAGGCAGAGCCTGTGGCTCAAAGGAGTACGGTGCTGGTCCATCTGGGCGACCTTGCCCAGGAGGGGACTAGGGAGTTTACATTAGCCTTTTCATTCCCAAATGGAGTTACATTAACCTTTTCGGCAGCTGAAAACCGTTGTCCTGCCCTTCCCTAGTTTGTCATGCATTCTTTCCAAAAATCGGGACTTTTTTAAAACGTCGTGGGATGCGGGACAAATTGTTAAAAATCAGGACTGTCCTGCCAAAAGCGGGACGTCTGGTCACCTTACTTAAAAACAACATTGGCTCGGCTCCTGTGGCTCAAGTGGCTAAGGCTCCAGCCACATACACCCAACGTGGCGGGTTGGAATCCAGTCCGGGCCTGCCAAACAACAATGA
>NW_003852591.1:866350-883241 GCF_000181295.1 Otolemur garnettii
CTGTGGTCCCAGCTACTTGGGAGGCTGAGGCAGGAGACTCGCTTGAGCCCAGGAGTGGGAGGTTGCTGTGAGCTGAGATGCCACGGCACTCTACCCAGGGGGACAGCTTGAGGCTCCTGTCTCAAAAAAAAAAATTGTTTATTAGAAAGGAAACCCAGTTCTCGTCTAATGCACCAGGCACCTGTAATGTCACAAAAGAAAAGTGTCTATAAACAGATCCTCTGCGGGAATGGGTATAGGGTCCTTGCTCAGGTAAGGTTACTGGGTGCCAGCATCACATCACACCTGAAAACGTACAGGCTTGAGCAGCAGAACCTTAGAGATGAGTTTCTCAACACAATTTACACATTAAAATCCCGGGGCGGGGGGTGTCTGTGTGTATGTATGCATACACAATGATTTCCTGGGTCCCGCTATGCAGACTCTGATTGAATTGGTCTGAGGTAAGGCCTGGGCAGTGGGAGGTTTTAAAAGCTCCAAGGCAGCGCCTATGGCTTAGTAGATAGGACTCTGGCCCCAAATACCAAGGGTGGCGGGTTTGAACCCAGCCCTGGCCAAACTGCAACAAAAAAATAGCTGGGCGTTGTGATGGGCACCTGTGGTCCCAGCTACTCAGGAGGCTGAGGCAAGAGAATTGCCTAAGCCCAGGAGTTGGAGGTTGCTGTGCGCTGTGATGGCACAACACTGTATTAAGGGTAATAAAGTGAGACTCTGCCTCTAGAAAAAGAGAGAGAGAGAAAAAAAAAGAATGTACTTACTGTGCTTTAAATGTCATTCAAAATAATTTTTTTTTTATTGAATGGTAACTATGTACATTAATGCACTTCTGGGGTACAGTGTGGGATTTTCACATGCAATCCAAAATACTTCCATCAAACTGGTCAACACAGCCTTCATGTCATTTTCTCAGTTATTGTTTTAAAACGTTCACATTCTACTCTTAGAAAGATTCACTTGTACCCCTGTAAGATAAACCTCAGAACATTCAAAATAATTTAATTAATGGTCTTTAAATTTTTTCATGGCACACCTAAGATCTTTTCACAACACACTGGCTAAAAATCAGTGGCTCAGGACTTATAGAAGTTTGCTCATACTTGGCTTCATTGCCCTAGGAACTAGATAACTTAATTCTGAAATTCAAAAAAAGATTGTTGGTTTGCAGCTGATGACACCCAGCCCCAGAGGAGAAGGGAAATGGAACGTATGAAGCCTGTGAGAGCTGAAGTTCTTAGGAGCCAATATTTCCAAATCAAATGTTTTGATTGGAATGCTGGGTGAACGTGACGGTGCTTCTTCCCCTCCACACATGTGCACACACAAATGCTGGTGCCTGCACACACCACACACACACACACACACACACACACACACACTGGTGTGCTATAGCTCAACACGCAAGCTCCAGATTCAGCCCACCTCACACAAGGCACTGAAGCAGTAAACATCTGTTTGTCAAAATGGTCTTCCTGCCCCTGATGGGCTGCAGGTGGCCTCAACTTAAGAACAAGCTGTATTTCATCGTAAGTTATTTGTTTGGAATTCTGACATGTTCCCATGGAAATGGTATAATCATGGTGATGAAGTTCTATAACACAACTGAACTGAAGCACAAAAATATTCTAGGGTAATCCCTGTGGATTCACAACATTAACATCATAGGTCCTGTGACATGCAGGTGTTCTGTGATTAAAGGTCCAATTGATGAATTCCTTAAAGATAATTTTAGCTTGCTTGGTACCTGTACCTCAGTGGCTAGGGCACCAGCCACATACACTGGAGCTGGTGGGTTCAAATCCAGAGTAGGCCTGCCAAACAACAATGACAACTACAACCAAAAAAAGCTGGGTGTTGTGGCAGTGCCTGTAGTCCCAGCTACTTGGGAGGCTGAGGCAAGAGAACCGCATAAGCCCAAGAGTTTGAGGTTGTTGTGAGCCATGACACCACGGCACTCTACCTAGTCTCAAAAAGGAAAAAAAAACCCATAGAATATACAACACAAAGAATAAACCCTAAGGTAAACTATGAACATGGTTAATAAAAAATTTATCCTTCTAAATGCAATATAAGCCATCAGTGGGCCAAACAAACTTATCCAAGGCTGGTGACCTTTGAGACTGTGGGGTATCTCCTCCTGTGTCACCAAGACTCTCTTTTATTTCAGAGTTGTAAAATGTATGTCTATTCTGAAACTTCTGATTAGTTGTACAACTAATCCATGACACATTACCAAATTAATTTTACTTTATTTCTTGAGACCTGGGGTTTTTTGATGGTTTCAAATTTATGATCTTCAAATTTGAAGTTAAGAGAACATATTCATGTCTGCTTTACCATAACATTTACTTAGGCTTAAAAAATTCCCTATCCAGGTTTTGCTGATACTCTGGGCCAGCATCAACAGGTCTTCCAGACACCTGTCACTTATACCTGTATTCCCTAATCTTGTCCAAGAAGAGCTTCTGTGAAGGACCAATATAAGCGGAAGGCCTATAAGTAAACCTTTAAACAGTTCCATTTTGTCAGAGCAAGTTTGAAGTCTTTTGTGAGTTAGAATGTAGAAATACCTGGAGAGAACTCCCCATGTGGCTCGGGACCTTATCATGTAGAAGTGATTCAGGGCCGAGGCTTGAGGGGGCTAGCCTACAAGCAGGTACTGGTATATCTCGGGAATTTCCAGACTACTCCCTAGGATGGATAACTGCCTCCAGATGGTCTGTTGAAGGTCAAGCATTCAATCAGCTTATTCTCTCAGAACCTTGTTTTATAGTCTTGTTTTCATTATAGGGTTTAAGAATAGTTATAGATAAAGTTAGTGGAATGGTTATCGGCTAAGCAACAGACTCCTTGGCTCTGGGCAGTGCTGGACCTGTGTCAGGACTCTAAAGTCACTTGTTTATTGATTAATCATGCGTATGTGCAGTATGGTCTATATAAGCTTTGGTAAAATAAAGAACTATGCTGGATTGCCAGAGAGAGCTCCAGTCCCTCATTCTCCAACATTTCTCTGCAGGTCTTATCTCTGCTGCACTGCATCACACACCTCTACACGTGACATTCTCGCAGCAGACCAAGTTCCTTATTAAATGCCATGATTGTAACACCAGCGTTCCTCCGCAAATGGACTGAGAGTACAGATGGAATGACAGGGAACTCAAAGAGCCTCTGAAGAAACATGATTCTGTTACTTGCCCCCAGTCACAAGCTGCCGCAGCCACTGTTCTTCACCAAGACTCTTAAGTCTAAAGTGAGTACAGAACAATAAAGCTGTGTTGAGATGTGGTGGTGGGTGGGCAGGTCAGCTGGTTATGCCTCATCCTCAAATGGCAATTATGCCTGCACACCAGGCAGCTCAGGAGAATCATAAATATGTCATGCTATCAACCTCTTAGGCTGCTCTGATGGTTAAAACTATGGGTGAGAGTGGGCACTGTGTTGGTGCTCCAGATTAAATGTGTGTTTGATGATGAGCTTTCTATTGGCAGTGAGAGGTAGAGACAAACTGTCCACGGGGCTAAGATGTGGCTCAGTGAAGATTATCACAGAGAAAAGGAAGCTGATTCACCTAACAAATCTTCAAAATTTTAAAATAGAGTGAGAGATATTTTTTTTAAAAAGAAGCCACTATAGTAAGGTACAAATCAGTTCACTGCAGTAAACCAGATGCCTTTCACCTACCACCTCCAATAAACATCTTTGCACACTGATCCGCACTGTGGTGCAGCTGAAAGAACCTGGCCAGGCCAGTTGGGACCTCCAGAGCAAAGAATGCTGTGAGGGGAGTGCCACGCCAGCCAAGAATGGCCCAGCTCTAGCACCTCGGCCAAGTACTGACCTGCATGTAGTGTGGCCTCAGCACGCATCCCGCCGCAGACGTGCCAGTGCAGCCCTTGGCAATGCCCTCAGCATCTCTCCCACCATGGCTCTACAGGGCCGGCTGAGCCACATGCCCTTGTGGCTGCCACCAGACTAAGGGTTTACTGTTTTCTTCTCTTATTGTTTAAACAACATATGACTCTTTAAAGTAGAAATGAAAACACTGTATTGTGGGGTTTATTGTGTAAGTAGATAAAATATACATGACAACAACAACACAAAGAATGGAGAGTCAAATGGAACTACACTGTTGAAGAATTATTATATGTTATGTGTGGTATTACGGTGTTAAGGCTAAGTAGGTCATGGTAAGTTAAAGATGCATAGTTGTAGGCCAAGTGACCACCACAAAAACATAATGCAAAGAAGTACAGCTAAAAAGCCAAGAGAGGGATTAATCTGGAATAGTATGTGTGTGTAATTTTTACAATTATATATATTAGTATATAATTACACTATATGTATACACTGTTATATATAATATATAGTAAGATGTAATAATATATATACTTAATTTTTACAATTATATATATTAGTATATAATTACACTATATATACACTATTATATAATAAGATGTAATAATATATATACTTATATATTAAGTATTATAATAGACACATATTTGATTAGCCCAAGAACAAAAAAAAAGATAAGTAAAAAACAAATAGCAATTGATAGAAGTAAAGGTAATAATATCCAACATTGGATTAAACATTAATAGACTAAATACTCCAACTAAAATACAGAGATGATCAGACTGAATTTTAAAAAATGAAGACCTACCCATATGCTGTCTATAAGGATACCCCTTACATGTAAAGACTCAGACAGATTAAAAGTAAAATAGGTAAGGCTATATTTTGCAGAGGCTGGAGTGTCTAGCTTATTATCACACATAGACCTCATGACAAAGGATTACTGGAAATAAAGAGGGACACATCATAGTAATAAAAGGCAGACATAACAACTATAAACAATTCCTAGAAAGTTAAACCCGGCTCGGTGCCTGTGGCTCAAGCGGCTAAGGCGCCAGCCACATACACCTAAGGTGGCGGGTTTGAATCCCCAGCCCGGACCCGCCAAACAACAATAATGGCTGCAACCAAAAAATGGCCAGGCGTTGTGGCGGGCGCCTGTAGTCCCAGCTGCTTGGGAGGCTGAGGCAGGAGACTCGCTTGAGCCCAGGAGTTGGAGGTTGCTGTGAGCATGATGCCATGGCACTCTACCCAGGGGGATAGCTTGAGGCTCCGTCTCAAAAAAAAAAAAAAAAAAAAAAGAAAGTTAAACCCACAGTCATCTGTGGGCCCAAAATGCCATTCCCAGGTAATTAATCAAGAGAATGATAATATGTGTCCAAAGAAAAGACTTGTACAAGAATGCTCATAGCAATTTTATTTACAAAAGCCTAATTGGAAACAAACCAAATGTTTATCAGGAGGAGAAGAGAAAGAGAAATTTTGTGTATTGATACAGTGAAATACTACCCAGCAAAATAAATAAGCTTCTGATACACAGAACACCCTGGATGAGTTTTATAAACATGCTGAGCAAATAAGCCAGAGATGAAGGAGCATATCTGCTGTATTACTCTTTTTATATGAAAGCTTTAGGATAGGGAAACTCAGTTCATTTTGAAAATTTTTTTCTTCTAGGTGTGAAGAGCACAAGGGAACTTCTTGAGGTGGTAGAAATAATGTTACCTTAGCTTCAAGGCAGATTACATGAGTGTATGCATTTGTTAAAACTCATCAAATTGCACACCAAAGGCCAGGCATGGTGGCTCATGCCTATAATCCTAGCCCCGGGAGGCTGAGATGGGCAGATTGCAAAAGCTCAGGAGTTGGAGACTAGTCTGAGAAAGAGTGAGACCCTATCTCTAAAAATAGCCACGCATGGTGGCAGGTGCCTGTATTCCCAGCTACTCTGGAAGCTGAAGAAAGATTGCTCAAGCACAAGTTTGAGGTTGCTGTGAGCTATGACACCATAGCACTCTACCAGATTACGAGGACAACAGATTGAGACTTTGTCTCAAAAAAAAAAATTATGCACCAAAAAAAAAGAAATTATAAACAAATATAAGAATGTATAAAACAGTGTGGTGCCTGTGGCTCAGTGAGTAGGGCACTGGCCCCATAAACCAAGGGTGGCGGGTTCAAACCCGGCCCTGGCCAAACTGCAACAAAAAATAGCCAGGCATTGTGGCGAGCACCTGTAGTCCTAGCTACTTGGGAGGCTGAGGCAAGAGAATTGCCTAAGCCCAAGAGCTGGAGGTTGCTGTGAGTTGTGACACCATGGCACTCTATAGAGGGAGACAAAGTGAGACTCTGTCTCTAAAAAAAAAAAGAATGCATAAAACATATTGTCTGTCCTCCAAACAAATCAAAGGAATAATTTCCTTAAGAAAATGAAAGACAAAAGATCAAATGATAACTTTATAGGAAACAAAATCTACCAAGCAATGCAGTACCTCTGTACTTTCTCTTGCTTAGAGCTGGTAACCAGTGACTTAGAGGCATCAAATGGCAACATCTGAATATATATGCATCACATGGTTTATTTGAGTCAATAAAAACACACTGAAAAAAATAATAACCAGTAAAAGAAGAAAAGATATAATCTATAGCTTCCATTCAAAAAGAGGACAAAAAGTAAAAAGTACAGGCAATCTCTAAGCTATATACATTGACTGACATACAACTCGTACTTATGAATCAAGGATATTACAGGTAATAGGTGAATGTATCTATTCCAACTTACAGACAAATCCAACTTAAGAACAAATCTACAGAACCATTCTTGTTAATAACCTGGGGATTGCCTGTATCCTAAACTTTGTCATATTCCACAGAAAGTAGAAAGAATATAATGGATGTGGTGGCTTACACCTGTAATCCCAGCACTCTGGGAGGCCAAAACTGGAGGATCCCTTGAGATCAGGAGTTAAAGACCAAACTAAGCAAGAGCAAGACCCCATCTCTATACAAAAATAGAAAAATCAGCCAGGCATGGTGGCACGCACCTGTAGTTCCAGCTACTTGGGTTGGGAGGCTGAAGCAGAAGGATGGCTTGAACCCAGGAGTCTAAGGTTGCTGTGAGCTAGCCTGAGACCTTGGCCCTTCGGACCAGGTGATAGAGTGAAATTCTGTCTAAAAAGAAAAAAAAAGAGAAAGGAAGAATCAAAAAGGAAGCAAAGGAAACACAATAAATGAAATACAAAATAAGATGATAGAAATTATTGCAAATCTTAGCTAATTAACTCAACAATTAAAATATAAAGACTAACAAATTGCATTTAAAAATTTTTAAATTTTTATAAATAACTGGGACTTGATCAAGCTAAAAAGCTTTTGCACAGCTAAGAGTACCACAAACAAAGCAAACAGCCTACAGAATGGGAGAAGATTTTTGCACATTATGAATATGACGAAAACCTGATAACTAGAATCTGTAGAGGACTCAAGTTAAACATTAAGAAAAGTGCAAATGACCCTTTCTATAAATGGACAAGATATTTGAACAGAAACTTTTCCAAGGATGACAGACAAATGGCCAAAAAACACATGAGAAAAATGCTCATCATCTTTAATTATCAGAGAAATGCAAATCAAAACCCCTCTAAGATGTTACCTAACCCCAGCAAGATTAGCCCACATCACAAAGTCCCAAAACAGCAGATGGTGTCGTGGATGTGGAGAGATGGGAACATTTTTACACTGCTGGTAGGATTGCAAACTAATATAGCCTTTTTGGAGAGAAGTATGGAGAATCCTCAAAGATCTAAAAGTAGATCTTCCATTTGACACTGCAATCCCATTACTAGGTATCCACCCAGAAGAACAAAAAACATTTTACCACAAAGACATTTGCACTAGAATGTTTAATGTGGCTCAGTTCATAATTGCCAAGTTATAGAAGCAACTTAAGTGCCCATCAACTCATGAATGGATCAACAAACTTTGGTATATGTATACCATGGAATGTTATTCAGCCATTAAAAAGATGGAGACTTTACATCTCTTACATTTACCTGGATGGAATTGAAGCGGGAAGGGGGAGGGAGAAGGATGTATGGCAGAAGGAGGGAGGACATGAGGCAGGATCTCACCTAATGTGCACATGCCCCCTGGGTGAGGGACTCTTCAACAAATGGAACTTTACCCTGGAAGTGAGAATAATGTAACCTAAATATTGTATGCTCATATTAATTTGAATAAAGTTAAAATAAAAAAATAAATTAAAAAATTTTTAATTTTATTTTATTGTGGTGAAAACAGTTCACATGAGATCTACCCTCTAAATTTTTTTTTTTTTTTTTTTTTTTTGCTGTTTTTGGCTGGGGCTGGGTTTGAACCCGCCACCTCTGGCATATGGGGCTGATGCCCTACTCCTTTGAGCCATGGGCACTTGCCTCCCTCTCAAATTTTTGAGTTTACAATACAGTATTTTTAACTATATGCATGAATTTGTTTCTAGGCTATCTGTTCTATTCCAGTGGTCTTTATGTCTATCTATATGCCAGTACCACACTATTTTAATTACTGTAGCTTTGCAATATATTTTTGATATCAAGAAGTGCAATGCCTCCAGTTTTGGTCTTTCTTAAGATTGATTTTACTACTTGAGGTCCTTTATGGTTCCATATGAATTCTAGAAGTGTTTCTTTAATTGCACTTATACCTTATGAATATATAAAAAAAAGTTTAAAATTTTTTAAATGTTTTGATCAAAAATTGTCATTGGGATTTTGATAGGGATTTTATCAAATCTTGAGGTCATATGGGTAGTGTGGACATTTTAACAATTCATTTCTCCAAATCCGTAAACATGAGTTGTCTTTCCATTTACTTGTATCCTCTTTATTTCATCAACATTTTTGTAGTTTTCACTATACAAATATTTCACCTCCTTAGTTAAGTTTATCTCTAAGAATATATTTTTTTCTTTCTTTCTTTTTTTTTTTTTTGGCTGGGGCTGGGTTCGAACCCGCCACCTCTGGTATATGGGGCCTGCGCCCTACTCCTTTGAGCCACAGGTGCTGCCCCCTCTTTTTCTTTTTCTTTTTATTTTTTTGAGGCAGAGTTTCACTATGTCACCCTCAGTAGAGTGCAATGGCATCACAGCTTACAGCAACCTCCAACTCTTGGGCTTAAGCGATTTTTCTTGCTTCAGCCTCCCAAGTGGCTGGGACTACAGGTGCCCACACAACGCCCAGTTATTTTTGTTGTTGTTTTAGTTGTCATTGTTGTTTGGCAGGCCCTGGGCCAGGTTCGAACCCGCCAGCCTTGGTATATGCCACTGAGCTACAGATGCCGAGCCTATATATTTCTTTTTGATGTTACTGGGATTGTTTTCCTTAGTTCCTTTTCAGATACATCATTGTCAGTATAAAATCCAGGAAAACACAGCCTGGAAGAAATGTGCCTCAAACAAACTACCTCCCCACAAGAAAAGTTTGAGATAAAGAAAAAAAGATGACCTTGCAAATACTCATCAGAATAAAGCCTGTATACCAACATGAATAGCAAACAAAATAGAATGTAAAGTAATAAATGTGTAATAAACTTTAGGAGTAATACTACATAACAATAAAGAGAAACGTCTATCATAATAGTAATAGTTAATATTTAGTTAGAGAAAAATGTCATGATATCTGCAACTTACAGATGGCTCCCCCAAAAAGATGATGGAGGAAAAAAATGTGGCGAAATATGAAGACTTGTCAATCTAGGTAAGTGATCTAGGTGTGTTTATTTTACTATTCCTTCAGCTCATTGTGTAACTAGTTTAATTTTTCTGTAATTTTGAAATTTTCCAAAATAAACTTTTACAAAGGAAAAATTGGGGGGAAACTCACTATTGAATAACTCATGAGACAAAAAAAGGATATAAAAAGAAATTATAAAATATTTAAAATACAAAATAAAAAGATTACGTATGAAAACCTATGGAAACCATTTAAAGTGGTATTTAGAGAGAAGGCTGTAGCTTGAAATGAATTTGTTAAAACTAGAAAGATTTAAAATAAATAAATAAATCCTTACACTCAAAAAGCTAGAAAATTGAACAATGTAAAATCCAAATAAAACAAAGCAAATAATTAAGATACAAATTAAAAGCAAATATTGATGAAACAAAAAACGAAAAGGAGAGTCAACATAACCAAGAGCCTGTACTTTGAAAAATGAAGGAATATAACATCAAGGGTGAAAGAAAATAAAAGAAAATGTTCAAATAAATAATATGAACCAAAAAAGAGTGCATAAATACAAGCACAGTAGTTTAAAAATCATAAGAGAATAATACAAAGAAATATTGCTATGAAGATTAAAACTTAGAATATTTAATTTTTCTAGAAATTACCAAAATTAATTTAAGAAGCAATTAACAAAATTAACCTAAGAAGTAGAAAATATGTGTAAATGAAAACCCATTAGAAAAATTGAGTTAATGATTTAAAGTGCAGCAAACCCTCCCCCAAAGCATCAAGGAAGTTTTAGGACACTTTTACAGAGCACTGATAAGTCTTATATTTTATACATTTTTTCAGAGAATAAGAAATTTGTCATTTTACTCATGAACAAATTTGTAGATAAAGGCTCAGCAACAAAACACAGGACGAGGGAAGGGTGTGTGCACTTGTCATTTTGATCATGTGACCTTAAATCTTATACCAAGCTATCCTTCCACCAGCAGTGTATGAATAGAATAGTGTTTCCATCTGAGTGACAAAAATGGTATTCGTTTGTAGTTTTAATTTGCACATGTCTTATCACTAATAATACTTATAATGATTACCTTTTCATTTGTTTAAAAGCTTTATGTAACTCTTTTATGTGTACTGTTTATATTCTTTGCCCATTTTTTATTTATTTGTTTTCTCATTGTTATATAAGGGTCCTTTATATGAAATGCATTTCAAATTTTTCTCATTTGAGATTCGTATTTAGAATTCATTAAGAATGTTTTTTGGGCCTGGTGCACTGGCACATGCCTGTAATCCCAGCCTTCTGCGAGGCTGAGGCAAGAGAATCTCTTGAGCCCAAGAGTTTAAGGTTGCTGTGAGCTGTGACATCATAGAACTCTACTGAGGGTGACAAAGTGAGAATCTGTCTTAAACAAAAAAAAGAATGTTTTTTAACACAAAGAATTTAACACTGTTTCAATGATGTATTTAACAGTCTTTCTAAACAGGCTTCTGAGTTTTATATCATATATACAAAGATCATCCACAGTCTAAGATTATTTTTTAATCCTCCAATCTTTTGATTTTAGTGATGTGTGGATGGAGACAAGGATCCATCTTGATCTTTTTCCCAGCAAACCTGAAAGGCTTTTTCCAGGATGCTTGTGGTCATGGCCACAGATGATGATGTACAAAGAGCCCTGGCTGGGCCATAAGGGAAAAGGAGACGTCGTCCTTAAAGGGCCAGACCTGAGCTAAGTCTCGAAGAAGATATACGAGTTAGCCATACAAGTAAGGGCTAGAGAATTTAAAGTAATTCAGCGCCAGCTAAAGATTAGAGTGTGGGGGAGGGAATAGAAAGGGACAAGTCTCAAGAGGTGGGTGGAGGAGACTAGGATGTCCTGCTTAGAAATTTGAACTTTATTTTATAAATGAAGGAGGCCACTGAAGAATGTTTTTAAAGGGAGAGAAGGTTACATGCTCACATTTGCATCTTAGAATGTTTATTCTGGCCCCAGGCTCACCTAGGCAGCTCTTTCTCTTGTGCTAGGGAGAACAGGAAGTCTCAGGGTGTCCAAAAAAAAAAAAAAAAAAAAAGGTATGACCTTCCACCAGAAAAGTCTCTCCTGTAAGAAATGATAAACAAGACAGATATAATCCCAGCTACTTGGGAAGCTGAGATAGGAGGATCACTTGAATCTAGGAGTTCAAGACCAGCATAGACAACACAGCAAGACCCTTTTAAAAATGTGTTAAAAGCTCTCTCTTCTCTTCTCCTCCGCTCTCTCTCCTCCTCACTCTCCTCTTTTTCTCTCCCCTTTTCTTTCCCCTTTTCTGTCCTCCTTGGTGCTGTTCTGCAGCCTCCCTCCCCCACCAATAAAGACCTTTCGTACAAGCAAAAAAAAATATGTTAAAAGAAAAGAAAGGAAAGATTATGTGGCAGCAATGGGGAAATGGATTGGAACAGAGCTCACCTAAAGCCAGCAGAGCCCTTTAAGCAAAAGCTAGTTCCTTGGGAAGGTAGGCTGTTTGCCCCACATCTCTTGGGTAATCAGTGGTTGCGCTGGTCCTGAAACGAAATAATCTACTTTTAATTATTTCTTCACAGTTTAGACAAAAACAGCAATGTTCAGAAAAGGACAAAAGCTCTCAGTGATGGGTTTTAAGTATTACCCTAGTGTACTTGAACTCCAGCAGGCTCATCTGAAACCTGAGTGGACCACAATTTCTAAGTCAGTTCAACTACAGGATCTCATAGTTGGAAGGAAGCCCAAAGGTCTCTCTCCCACCCAGGACAGGAATCTCTTCCGAAGCACACCCAACAGATGGCCTAAGGGCCCCTTTTGAACCCGCTTCACTTTCAAAGGGGAGTTCACAGGCCTCCTGTTCCTCTGTTGGTCTGATCTAAACATAGAAAGCTCTTTCTTATGTTGAGCCAAATTCTTTCTCCCTATAACTTTTACCGATCAATCAGCAATGTCTTCTCCTTTGCTCAAGAAGAAAACCATTAACCATAGTTAGGCATTCAGTAGGTATTTGAAATGCTGTTATTAGACCATGATAAAAATTGTGTGTTTAAAATATGCCAGCGGTTGCACACAGATGTCAAGGTACTTACTGCCTCAAAACCCTTAAAAATGGTTATAATGATAAAATTTTATTTTATGCACATTTTACCACAATTGAGAATTATAAAATACTTTTAAAATATGCCAATAATAACACAACAACCAGTTTAAATAACATGGCTTAATACTTTGAACTGAGTGTTTGTGGCTCTTCAGAATGACCTGGAATTTTCATTTTGCCTCCTTCAAATTCATTCTTATTTCTACCTCACATTTTCATAATTTACTCTCATCCTTCTGTCTTTCAGTTTATCTTTGAAAGCCAGGTTTTCTCTTGGGCTCCCTCTAAATCATGATGGTTCATTGGATTATCTGAACTTGCTTTTTTTATTAAAAAAAAATCCAAATTAGAATCATTATCTCAGTTATTTCAGGGCAAAAATTATAGTATTTTGACGCTCATAGTCCCATGTTGCTGTAACACAGTTCTAGAGAAGGGAAGATTTAAAAAATATTCGTTCCAAAATATTAAGAACTTAATCTTTGCAGGAGGAGCTTCGAGCTAAACCTGAGAGAACATTCATACTAGGGAAGTTTTTAACTGGCTCATCTTGTTACTCCATTAACCAGTTACCTGGTTGGAAGACTAGCTTTATTTATGAGACTTTACAATTTTTGATTAACAATAAAATTTTCTTGTCAAGAATTAACTCGGGTTTCCCTGTGGGGACCAAATCAGTGGTGACATCTGCTCATCAAGCAGGGCAATCCTTGATGTGCCGCTGCCCTCCCAGCCGTTGGGACCTGAGTCTCTGGGATGGCTTTGGGCTCCAGCCATACTCACCCCATTAACTCTGTGGCAGCTGCTATAGCCAGAGCCTGGGGGCGGGAGGGGGGGGCTTGTTTGTCATTTATAGTGACAGATAATTTGACTGGAATGGGATCAACTAGCAGACATCTAACGTGGAAATTGACCCTAATTTGGCAGAGTATGTCTGAAATTCAGAAATGTACATCCCTAAATTTAACAATCTCTTCAAAGTTGAATGAGATTTCCTATAATAAATACTGATTATTTTATTTGACATAATAATATGCTTAGTCCTTTTCCAGTTTTCTTTCCCTTTTTAAAACTAATATGTGTACCTAAGAGAGATGAATGAGATTTTCTGTAAGGATTTGTATTTCCCAGATGTTTATAATACTCCCAGTAAACCTTGATTCTTTCTGAACCACATTTCTAGGATATACAACAAGATACATCCTTGTACATCTTCTTTGTAAGTAGTGTGTTTTTAAAATATTGTTTGAAAATGACTTTCAGCTCCTCATAACAGCAGAGCAACTTGGTTGCTTTTATAAACGATGGTTATAAAACATGGACAAAATAGTTTTTAAAAAAGAAAACAATTTGAATACACTGAAGACCTATCAAAAGCAAACCAAGTGGAGAAACGTTCATCCTTAAATGCAGAATGTATATCTTGTGAGATTTGCAAGTTTGCAGCTTCTTATCTAAGTGAACTTAAAATCTGCTGTCTTTAGTTGTCAGGGGATCAGGCCGGCAGCCTGGGCAGAAATAAGGAGAAAACCTTGAAAGGTGATCACTGCAAGTAGTGAGAGATCCAAAATACATCTAAAAAATCCATCCAACTTCTTGACTAATCCAAAAAGAAGAGTGAGAGAGAAAAAAAAAAAGAAAAAGCAGCAGCTAGAAGCTGAATTGAGCAGAGTTCAGCTGCTGCTGAATGCAAGGAGACAGAGTTTGAGTCTAGCCAAGTTAAAAAGATTAATCATTAAAGGAAATAATGGGGTCCAGAGTCTCTACCTTGTAACTTTCATTATAACTAGCATCCAATTAAAAATCAAAGAACAAGCAAAGTAACCGAAAAATGTCACCTATACTCGGGGGAAAAGGAACCCTGAGATGACCTAGATAGATGTTTTTACATTAAGTAGACAAAACTTTAAGGCAAGCATTATACACGTGTTTAAGGACTTAAGAAAAATTTGATCATACCAAATAAACCTCACTGAGGAATTATAGCAGAGAAATAGAAACTATTAAAACAGAAGCAAAGGCCAGGAGAAGTGGCTCACACCTATAACCCTGTGCCTTCGTAGGCGAAGGCTGGAAGTTTGCTTGAGTCTGGGAGTTCAAGTTTACAGTGTGCTAGCCACTGCTCTCCAGCTCAGGCAACAGAGCAAGGTGCCTGCCAATTATAATAATGATAATAAAAATTAAAAATCAAATGGAAAATTTAGATATGAAAAGTACAATAACTGAAATGAAAAATTCATTAAATGCTCTCTACAACATTTTTGCAGCAACTGGAGGAAGTGTGAATTTGAAGGTAAATCAATATAGATTGCTCAATCTGCAAGACATAGACAAAAGTCTTAGTCACTTGGGAATAAGTCAGTACATTTATTTTAAAAATTCATAATGTATTTCACAAAGGAAATTACAAAATATTTTCAATGAAATTATAACTAAAATGCAAAATCAAAGCATGTGTGATACAGTTAAAGGAGTGCTCAGAGGAAATTTTGAATCTGTAAATGATTAAATTAGTAATGAAAAAACTTAAAATCAACCATCTATCCATCAATTGATGGCTGGATACATAAACTGTGATATATTGGTACAATAGAACATTATTCAACAATAAAAAGGAATAAAGTACAAAGACACTCTACAATATTGACAAACCTTGAAAACTTTAAGTGAAATGAAAGAATTCAGACACTGAAGTCTGCATATTGTGATTCCATCTATAGGAAATGTCCAGAATAAGCAAATCTGTAGAGACTGAAATTGCATTAGTGGTTGTCTGGAGGTGGGGCAGGGAAGACCAAAGAATGGATTAGATGATAAAGGTTACAGGATTTCTTCTGGGGTGATGAAAATGTTCTAAGATTTATTTGATGCTGTTTGTATGATGCTGTGCATATACTCAAAATCATTGAATTGCACACTATAACTTGGTGAATTATATGGCATGTGAATTATATCTCAATAAAGCTGTTATCCAAAAAATTATCTAAATTTTCTACATAAGAAACTAGAAAGTGGGCAAATTAAACCCAATGCAAGTAAAGATTGGCACAGATCAAATGACTAGAAGATGAAAAATAGGAGAATACATGGGTGTGATGGCTCATTCCTGTAGTCCCAGCTCCTTGGGAGGCTGAGGCAGGAGGATTGTAGTGAACTGTAATCCTACATTACGCTCCAACCTTAGTGACACAGTGAGATCCTGTTTCAGAAAAAGGGGCTAAGAACCAAAAGTTGGTTCTTTGAAATAACTGACAAAAGTAGTAAACACAGAGCAAGACCATGATAGGATGACAGTGCTAATAAAATATCTAAAAGAGAAAAATAAACTATTTAATAGGGGGACAAAGGAGAAAACTCATACCCAAAGTTAAGTTACCGCTTTGAAGAAAAGATCACAAAACACAACTTCCCCTTTGTTGATTAACCATCTGGGGTTTACCAAACCTGTGACTCAAGTTGTTTTATTTGAGAGTTTATTTTTCATAGCACTTGAAAAAAGATGAGAAGATAGAGGAAGTATGATTCTCCTCCCCTCCACCCCGTCAGACCACATTCCAGGGAACCTGATAAGCCAGCTTCACAGAGAAGAGGAAAAAACCCAGACATATCTATTCTGGCCTCTTACTCTCAGCTGGCAACAATAACTATTTTTTTCTTTCTCTTTGTCCCCATAAAAACCCCAAACTACTTTTCCCCCTACCCCACACTTTTCCTTTCTATCACTCATGCCATGCCCTTCCCACCCTGGGGAAGTAAAGTAAACTTTCTCTCTTTAAAACTATTCTAGGATGGATGCTGTGGCTCATGCCTATAATCCTAGCACTCTGGGAGTCTGAGGCAGGAGGATTACTTAAGCCCAGGAGTTCAATACCAGCCTGAACCAGAATGAGACCCTGTTTCTACTAGAAATAGGAAAAATTGTGGCAGGTTCCTGGGGTCCCCACTACTTGGGAGGCTGAAGCAGGAGAACTGCTCAAACCCAAGAGTTTGAGGTTTGAGGTTGCTGTGAAGTATGATGTCACAGCACTTCACTGAGGGTGACAGAGTGAGTCTTAAAAAAACAAACAAACAAACTGGGCGGTGGCTGTGGCTCAAAAAGTAGGATGCCGGCCCTATATGCTGGAGGTAGCGGGTTCAAACCCAGCCCCAGCCAGAAAAAACAAACTATTTCCTTTTATTTCTTTCTTTCTTTTTTTTTTTTT
>NW_003852591.1:883261-891595 GCF_000181295.1 Otolemur garnettii
TTTTTTTTGCAGTTTTTGGCCAGGGCTGGGTTTGAACCCACCACCTCCAGCATATGGGGCCAGTGCCTTACTCCTTTGAGCCACAGGTGCCGCCCACAAGCAAACAATTTTAATCTTTGTGTTAAGAATTCTTTCTTACCCACACTATGATTTCCCACCCTAACAGACTAATAAAGAAAAAAGAGAGAAAATATAAATTATCGTTATTAGGAATGATATAAAAGATAATCAGTTCAAGTCCTGCAGACGCTGTGGCAGATACATGACTGTGTATATATACCCAAACTCACTAAACTGCACACCTAACACAGCTGAATTTGATTATATGCAAATTATACCATAGTAAAGTTATAGAAGAATCAGTCAGTGTCAACCACTTGATTAATAGAATAAAGAAGAAAAACCACATGATTGTATTAGTTGATGCCAATTCTCTAGGCTCCAAGATAGAGGACTCTCTATCTGTGGTTTAATTAGTTTCTCTCAGACTGGTCTTAGTGTCAATCTCTATCACAGATTGCTAAGAATGCTCCTCTGTGCCACTGAGACATGAGAGCGTACATCTGTCAAAGGCCAAGTTATCAAGTATCTGTCATTAGGGTATCCCATGATCTGTAATGGCCACATCAGCCCTGCCTTTGCCCAATTTCTTAGTCACTTAAAAAGGCCCAGGTGAAACTCAAATATTTCTTGCACTGGCCCTTTCTGTCTTAGCAGGATTCTAAGACCTAGGGGATGACTAACAGCTACTACAGCTTGTTGACCTTGTTACAAAAAAATCTATACTATGAGCACAGGTCATTCCATTCAGTGGTTTCTTTTCCCTCCTGCAGTGGTTATGTGTTATAACAAAACAAAGGTCAGAACCTGATTGTGCTAGTGGGCACGTATCCAGGGATGATCAAAGAGGCATGGACTGGGACCTGTGGGCACCTCACCTCAGGTCCACTCTGAAAATAAGGAAGGATATTTTGGACCATATAAAGGACACAGCTGGGTTTGGAGAATGTAAACTCCTAATTAGTACCAGTTTGAACTTGGGTTCCATCAGCTTCTAGTTGGATAACCAAGGGTAGTTACTTTACCTAGGTGAGCCTGCATTGTTCTCATCTGTAAGAGATAGTTCAACTATGTTATTTCTAAGGTATTTTTTATTCTAAAATCTGCAACTCTAAGGCTTATGTAACATCTGTTTTTAAAATAGCTGGGAACTATGACTGACTGTCTTGGAAGCTTGAGGATCCTGTTAACGATTCTCTAATAGAGGTATCACTCTTCCAGTTCAGACTGATCCTGCACAGAATATTGGGAAAATTTTGTCTATAGTTATGCTTGATAAGGCTCATTAGTGTATTGAGTTCAAGTTTTTCAGACTTACATGTACACATATGAATACTTTAGTACAGACGCCTAAAGGTGGAATTACAGGATTGAAATCTGTGAGATTTAAAAAATTTAACAGAAACTATGAAATTATTCTTCAGAAAGGCTGTATCCATTTATATTCCCACCAGCAATTTACCACTCAATTTTCCTAGCAGAAAATATATGTGAACACGAAGAAATAAATAGTAGCATGGGTGTTTTTCACTCTTTGTGAGATACTGTTAAATGACATTTATAATAATTATGATACGTGATTCTTGTGGGTACCCTGTGAAGTCGGTAGTATTATTATGTTCATTCTGGAGATGAAAAAACTAAGACTTAGAAGGATTAAATAGCTTGTCCAAGGCCACATGCATAATGACTGGCAACCTGAGACTAAAACCTAGCTTTGGCTGACACCAAGTCCATCCTCAGAAGCTCTGTACTCTCCCGCCTCACAATTTATTCCTGTGGGTCTAGCCTGAAGAAGATAAACTACACATAGGAAGATATCCATGCATTTCCTCCAAGTAGCAAGGCTGACACTTTGTAACAAACAAGAGAATAACATTCTCAACCCTCTGAAGGGCCACACAAAACCAATCACTGAAGGGCCTGAAACCAGGGTCAAATTTTCCCTGCAGACAGTGGTGCTGCTGTAAACCTGTTAACTCAGGTCTTAAGTTCCTCCTCTTCTACTCATCCCTTAAGTCTCAGCTTAAAGACACTTTGTCTGGGCAGCCTTCCCTGGATCCTCAGACTGCATCAGATCCTCCTATCACAGATTTCTGAAACAGCCACACTTCTCTAATTACCCACTGCCTGCCCTTCCATTAGGGTGTCAGCTCTCTCACTACTGGGAGTGAGAGATGGCATTCTTCCACAGATCTCCCTAGGAACTGATCTGCCTATCACTGCAGCCATTGTGGGCCTTCTTAAAGGTAAGTCAATTCTTAGCACTTCTCTATTGAAAACTTTGAAAGTCTGTCCTGGGCCTGTACAGCCTTACAAAGTCTGATCTGAAAGAAGTTCTCTCTTCTACCACTCTCCTCCTCTCTTACTCTGCTATAGTCACACTGGAGACCTTGCTTTTCCTTTTTCTCAAAAAAAAAAAAAAAAGCCACTGAATATGGCAAACGTAGTCTTTTCCTTGACTATAGCAAACATAGTCTTGCCCCAGGACCTTTGCACATGCTGTTTCCTCTGCTGGGAAACCACAAGGCTCATGTTCTTCCTTCAGGTCTATGTTTTAATGTTTTAATTATTATCTTCATTGCCCACTCTATCTAACCAAAGCCCCCTCCTTTCAGTATCTCTTTACTTGATCCTGCTTTATTTTTTTTCAAAGCTCTTATTACTACACAATATATTCATTGGTTCATTGGTTTATTGCCTGTCTCACCCCCTCCAGAAGGTGTGTGTGCTTTCTGAGATCAGGAGCTTCATCTATTTTGATTGCAGATATGCCCTTAGTACCCAGAGCAGGACCTGGGCAGATCAGTTCCTAGGGAGATCTGTGGAAGAGTTTTGAATGGCTCCAGTACACTGCTTCTTATTTTTAGAAACATTGCCCCCAGGTGATACATTTTACTCGTATTTTCTGGTAAAATCTTTCCAACATTGGTCATCCTACTTTTTCACTAATTCACCTTTCTGAGGAGAAAATTGTCTCCTGGGCTATAAATTTAGCACTTACAATGCACAGTCCACTGCAGTGTTTAGAAATGAAATGGAAGGGTTTGAGGAGTCTGTGAAATCTGCCTGTGCTTTACCACACGCCGGGGAAACATAAAGGTCTTTACTACCAAAGGTCAGAGGCATCATTTCTTTTATCTTCTTTGCAGAAGAAAATTACTTTTAGTTTAAAGAACATACCAAGGTAATTTCCACTGGTAAACAAATGGAATTTGAAAGCAAACGCATTAGCATACCCATATTTGCTAAGTACAAACCAATAAAAAGTGGGTTTTCCTTGTTCTTCCTTGTCTTACCTAAGTAAAAGATAGTATTGGGGGTCACAGGGTGGCTTTCTGGGATTCCTGGCACTTGGACACAACTCCAAGTGATAGGGATCAGGCTTGGGGGTGTGTACGTGAAGTGGGGAGGGTTCACATGCCTGAGAAAGGGATAAAGGGGGCAGCTGATTCCTAACATTTCCCTGAGAAATGCCACCTCCCTATTAGGGCAGAGCAGGGCCGCGCCCACCACTGCTGTCGCCTGCCTTGGGTTCTGCCCCCCGGCTGCTTCTGCGTGGAGTTCCTTGACTTCCACAGAGTTCTGCTTCACATCCTGAAATGAGGCCAGGGCCCCTGCAGACCTGCTGAAGCACACGGGCTGCACAGTTAGATGGCTCGATTCTGATCCTGGCCCTGTACATGGCCAGCTTTCCCATCTGGGACAAATTATTGAAGCTCTTTTTATCTCAGTGCTCTCACTTGTAAAATGGGAAAATGAGTATTGGGACCTGAAAAGATGCCGATGAGAGACCACCTTGCACACATGAAAAGTCAAGGAGGGTCTTTATTTCTTTCGGGTATGCTCGGGTCACTCCCACTTACAGCGTGGTCACGAGGGAGTGGCCCCAAAACAATGGTCAGAGAAGCTTTTGTACACTTTCTCACAGGGCACTATGGGTTGCAATAAAATGCTAGGGAAGGTGGCTGGGGAAGAAGTCGGTGTCCTATCACCTATTGGTCATTGGGGAGGCCTGGGGTTCTGACAGGTTGACTGTCCTTCTGTGGTTGGGGTCTCCACTGGGGTTAGTAGTGTGTGAACTTCTGAGTGGTTATTGCTACTTGGGCTGTTTTCTTGAGTTACGGCCTGTGCCTGCTGTGGCGTTTCCTGCGGTCTCTTCAATGAGAATACTCAACTTTTAAGACTTGTGAGGATGGCTCAGCGCCCATAGCACAGTGGTTATGGTGCCAGCCACATGCAGTGGGGCTGGCGGGTTCAAACCCAGCCGGGGCCAGCTGAACAACGACAACTGCAATAAAAAATAGCTGGGTGTTTTGATGGGTGCCTATAGTCCCAGCTACCTGGGAGGCTGAGGCAAGAGAATCGCTTAAGCCCAAGATTTTGGGGGTGCTGTGAGCTGTGACGCCATAGCACTCTACAGAAGGCAACATAGTGAGACTGTCTCAAAAAAAAAAAAAAGATTGTTGTGAGGATGAAGTGAAGTGTTTAGTGCATAGTAAACATTTAGCGTTAGTTAATATTATTAGCCTCTTAGGGAGTTAGAATGCTTTTGGCTGTAATTTATAGAAAGCAGAAAAAGTAATTTAAACAAGTAGCTTTGAAATTTTTGTGATCATTATTCCTATTGCAAAAAAAGTTTGAATATATAATATATGTATTTATTTTTAAATTATGTCTTTGAATGATCATGCTAATACTTATGTACATAGCAAAAATTAGAAGCTAAAAGTATTTAGAGAATGAAATAAATCAGAACCTCATAATTATAATAGAAACTCTAATACCTTCTTCCTATAACAAAAGAAATCAATAAATCATCTTCTGTACACTCTGTTCTGGAAACCGAGAGCTTAAGCCAATGGTTCTCAATCAGAGTCAGTTTTATCCTCCAAGGACATCTGAAATGCCTAGAGACTTTTTGTTTGTTGTAATCTGGGGTAGGGGACGCTACTGGCATGTAGTGGGGAAATGTCAGGAAGCTGCTAAATGTCCTACAATACCTAGGACAATCTCCCATGACAAAAAAATGATTCGCTCCTAAATGTCAATAGTATCAAGGTTAAACAGTAAGGGCAAAGGCTGCTATCTCACTTGATTAAAAGCCCTGAGATGAGGCCTTCCAGGGCTGGTTAATTCAGAGGCTCATGGGCCCAGTTTTGTCTCCCTTTCCCGAGTTCCTATGCCTTGGCTTATCCCCTGGTGTTCCCAAGATAGTGCTGCAGATTCAACTGTCACCTTCACCTGCCCACCACACTAGCTAATGGCAGGGCAGGAGAGCTTCTTCTTGTGCAACTCCTAGTAAGAGCAGCTTCCTAAAGCCATCTGATCAGCCCTGATGTCCCCCCCCCACGTACCCATCAGGGCTGGGAGTGAGACAGTCAGAATTCACCACCTGGAAATTCACCACCACCTCTGCTGTTTGGAAGCACATGAACTTTCAAGAAAGCAGACAAAACCAGAGTTCCAGGAGAAAGAAGAAAGAGCAGAGACTTGATTTCTAGACAACAGAAGGGTCAACCTGAGAGCCCTTCCCACTTTCTCTGAGAGAGATGTTCACTGTGAGAACAGAACACCCATCTGAAGGTGGCTGTTCTCTGCTCTGAAGCCAGGGTTCAAGTTCCAGCCTTGCTATTGATTACTGTGTGGCTTCAGCAAATTACTTGACATCTCAGAGCCTCAGTTCCCTCATATACCAAGTGGGGACAATAATAGACCCTATTTCCTGGGTTTGTAGGAAGGTTAAAAGAGTTAGTTTTTAGAACAGTGCTTGGTAAAAAGAAGGGCTCCATGAATGCTACCTGAGTTCTCCGAGGGGTACAGGACTTCCAGACTCCCAGAGTAGACTTGATACAGACAATGAGGACAAGATGGGCAGGGTCAGAACCTTGGAAGCCGCCTGTGAAGTAGGAAGACCTACTCTATGAGCAAGTCTCTTACCTAGAATCTTTACTTTCTCTGTTTACAAAATGATGGGTTATAACTGCCAAGACACAGTCTCAGAGGGTTATCAGTGCAGGGATGAATCAAGGAAGAGTAGCAGGGCCTTCTGTGGCTGGTGCAGGGTATGACGAGAAGGCTTGGCATGGTGGGGTGTAAATGGCTTTGCCCTGCACTGACTGTTTGGTCCAGGCTTAGAAACCTCAGCAGCGTTTCCACACAGTGGTCCCAGGGACCATCAATGTGTCAGAGATGAATGACTCCCAGACGGCAGCTAGGGCATGTGCGCTTTGCAGACTGCCACGCATTATGTCACGTTGCACCGATACCTAGTCTCTACCATCTGAGGACTTTGCCTGGAGTCACAGCAATGAAAACTGTGGTCTTACTCAGTGGTCAAGGTCTGGAAAATGTGAGAGGAAAAACAAAGAAATAAAAGAAAACTATTGGGTTTATGGGAAAATCCCATAAGTCTCATGAGAAAGTCAGAGACATGTTGGTGGTTATTAAATGGCAGGGGCTGATCACAGAGAGAAAGCAGAGCCCACACTGTACCAGAGCGCTCACTCTATCCCTTCCTCTTCTCCTTTTTTTTTTTTTTTTTTCTGAGACAGAATCTCACTCTGTTGCCCTGAGTAGACTGCCATGGCATCATCATAGCTCACAGAAACCTCAGACTCTCAGACTCTTGGGCTTGAACAACCCTCTTGCCTCAGTCTCCAGAGTAGCTGGGACTACAGCCACCTGCCACAACACCTGGCTAGTTTTTCTAGTTTTAGTAGAGATGGGGTCTCACTCTTGCTCAGGCTGGTCTCAAACTCCTGAGCTCAAGCAATCTACTTGCCTCAGCCTCCCAGAGTGCCAGGATTACAGGATGAGCCACTGCACCTGGCCCACTCGTCTTAGAGAAGCCAGCCTCATGGCTTGACCTCACGCAGGAGGAAGGTCTACTCTATGGTAGGGAAGAATCTCTAAGGTCAGAGCCTTCTAGAACGAATCCTGATGTTAAAGGGGATGATAATATAGCTCAAGGATTCTTTCCTTTCCTGATTATTTCCAGCTTTTATGAATGTATTTTCTTGTTTGAAATCAAGAGGTCAAGGAAGCCAGCGGTGATCAGCATTCCCTGTTCCAGGCAGTACCTGTTCTTTGCCAGCAACAATAAGCTTTGTAATTCAACCCGGATGATAGAATACTGCTGGGTAACTAATGAAGAAGGAAATTAGAATGGATCAGTTTCATATTCAAAAATATTACCTGATAACTGATATATTAAAAGATGTCTGGAACGATATTAATCAAATTTTCATTACGGTTGCTTTTGGATCCTGGCAACATAGGAGTATTACTGCTTAATACTAAGCACTAATCTAATAAAAATATCCTTAACAATTTGGTTTGAGTCTTTTCTCTCTGTATCTCCTTTTTTTATTCTATACCAAGAACTAGCATCACACAGACTGTCTATAATTCTGCCTCCCCTCATTCATTAATGTATTGGTCATTCATTTGGTATTAAGGATATAGAAATGAATAAATATCCTATTTGCCTTCCAGGAAACCACATTTTAGTAGAGAATACTAAGCACACAATTCTAGCACATTCTGGCAAGTTTGATTACATGATATGATTTTACATGATTTTGAAAGTATCGTTTCAATTTTAAAACACATCTTTCTTAAGCATCCACCTCTGAGCCAGGCCCTAGGCTAGATGCTGGGGACAGAAGCATATAATTTCCTTTGGATAGTTTATTACCAGGACACTTTCAGGGCTTCCAAGCCAGCAAGACAAATTTTCCCCCAAGACTGCAGGACAGTTTACAAGCTGGAGCTCTCTTCACTGTCAACCCCCACTCAGTTGTTTTACCTACAGGAATCAGAGGCTGTTCTAAGAAGTCGGAAGTGATGAGTTCAGTGTCACAGATCAGAGAAAACGCAGGTGATAGGAGGGGCAGCTGCACAAAGCTTGGTCAGGGCTCTGCAGCCACCAGGGAGGAAGTGACTAGGTGTGGAGTCAGAGATTGTCTGCACTGTTCCACTCAGGAGGGCTCTCTTCAAACGTGGACTCCACTCGGAGCTGACTCACTGGCTTCATCCTCCCACAGGGTCATAGTTGCCTCTCTTCCAACTGCACTGCCGAGCAAATGAAGAGATTGCTTGGTTCGAGGTAGATTGTTGAAAACTTCTTTCATTTCTCATTTCTATTTCAAGGCATGTCACTGACTTGCTGAGTCATATTTGGCAAGCAGAATGTCTCTTTTCCCCTGTTTTTCCATCTGGATAATATGATTGGAAAGAGCTCTAAGGCATTTTATTTTGAAAAAGATATAA
>NW_003852591.1:891705-898719 GCF_000181295.1 Otolemur garnettii
ATGAAGAAGACAGGTACTACCTGCTCCCCTATTTCTATTCCCAGCACCCAGCATGGTAGGGTCTAATGAAGCCAGGTATTCTCTACCTGATCCTTGAACCCAATGGGAAATCCATGGGTGTTGGAGAACAGCATAGAAATGTCATGAAGTTTTGTGCATGTATTTGAGCATCTGTTGAGATCAAGTCTATAACTCTCATTGGATTTTCAAAGGTGTGATCCCAAAAAAGTGATTAAAAAATATAAAGGAAGCCCTCCATAGATAGATAAATAGTCAACTATTTTAAATTGCACACAAAATTTATGGACACCCTGGATTTGTTGAAAAATTAACAGAAGAGTGCTACTTTTCTCTCTCCATCAATTCTGGCCACTTCTTAGAGGCCTAGCATTCTGAAGGAACCTACACAATTTCAGTTTTTGCGTTGTGGGTGTAGTTCCAAATTCAAAGGGAGGAAATAAAGGAGAAGTTGAATACTTTAATCCTCGTGCTGACACTTAAATAAGAAAGAGGCAAGAGATAGAGGACAATCACAGAATATTAATGTCAAGCTCTTGCCCAAGCCAAATGGCAATATGCCTATGTAATTAATTTTAATTTATCAACAAACTATTGTAAAACTCTCAATGTGGCATCTTGCAAAGACAAGATTTGGAATAAATATTTGATGATGTTAAGAAGGAAATAAGATGAAATAAGACACTGTAAAGATGTTACCAGAGAAGCTTTGCCAGAACTTAATTTTGTCATAAATATTTTAAGGATATTTTTGGACTTGGGTGATACATGTAACTTATAAATTGATAATCTTATAATTTTTAAAAAGCTCAAGTGTATTGAAGAAAGCAACTAAAAGTATGTCAACTTCCTACTTTTATGAAGTTTTAATTTGTAGCTGGGAAAAAAACCCCTGCTTCTTCCTAGTAAACCAAAATTACATTAAGATAGAATCCACCTTTTGTTTTTTCACTTCTAACATTTTCTACTGAGCACAAAGCTTTATTTTCATTGGCACTTCAGAAATATTATTACCGATAAAGAGGGATAAGAAGTATTTTTTGTCTCTCCCATGTGAGAGACATTGTTTCATTTCCGGGTCATTGGTCTAATTTCCGTAATGGGGGCATGACAGCCCATATGGAGTGCGGTGTCGAATGCAAACTGTGTATTCAGTATAGAGACAGACCTGCCACACCTACTTCCTGGTTTTGGAATGTGAAGAAGTCACTCACCTGGGCTGTAAAGTTAGTCTCAACTGGGCTGTAAAGTTAGTCTATAGTTGTTTAATCTTACAGAATTTCAATTTTTAACTTTTTAATTTTAAAATAAAACATACA
Source organism: Otolemur garnettii (assembly GCF_000181295.1). NCBI lineage: Eukaryota > Metazoa > Chordata > Mammalia > Primates > Galagidae > Otolemur > Otolemur garnettii. The sequence continues at coordinate 893,043 of NW_003852591.1, forward strand.
CAAAACCCACATGAAACAAATATACAGCCTAATCAATTATTATATGGCTAACATTCTTATAACCAACACCCAAGTCAAGAAATAGAGCTTGGCTAGCCACCTCTGAAGTCCCTTCATGTGTCCAGTCCCCTCCTCCCACCACCTTTTTCTACCTCTCATGCCAGGAAACCACTATCCAGACCTTTTTTTTGAATCAAGAATCTCTCTCTCTCTGTTACCTGCCCAAGAGTGCAGTGGTGTCATCATAGCCCACTGCAACCTCAAATTCCTGGGTTCAAGTGATCCTCCTACATCAGCCTCCCAAGTAGCTGGGACTACAGGTATGTGCCACCATTATGCCTAGCTAATTTTTCTATTTTTTTCTTGTTCAGGCTGGTATCAAACTCCTGACCTCAAGTAATCCTCCTGTGTTGGTCTCCAGAGTGCTAGGATTAAAAGTGTGAGCCACCATGTCTGGCCATGCTGAATTTTAAAGCAATGGTTCTCTAAGTGTGATCTCTGGACCAGATGTTTCACCATACACAGGACGCTGATAAAAAGGCAAATTCTTGGGCCCTATCACGGACCTACTAAATAAAAAACTCATGGAATGGAGCCCAGAAAGCCATGTTTTAAAAAGTTTCCAGGTGATTCTGATGCCTGTTTCAGGTTTGAGAACCATTGTTTTATAATAATCACTTCCTTGTGTTCGTCATATCACCAAAGTATGCAGCCCTAAACACTCTAGTTTATTCCTGCCCATTTAACAAATTTCATGTCTTTTAAGTCTCTTTTAATAGAAAGGTTTTCTCTTCAGCCCCCTTTTCTCAAAAACCTTTATCTGTTAAAGAACCCAGGCTGTTTGTGGGAAACCTGTGCAGTTTCCCACAGTTGGGACTTTGCTCACTCACAGTGTAGTTCAACAAATTCTTTCTGGCTTCTGTGTTTCCAGAGGTTAAATGGACTTCAGTTTGACCTTATTGGCAAGACTAAAAGGCACATAATGTTCCTTGTTTCTCTTTTTGTGACGTTAGAAGCTGTTGATATTGCCTAAATCCATTAATTCATTAGGAGTTACAAAATGGTGATGTTCTGATTCTGTCATTTCTTTTTCATTTATCAGCTAGAATACTTTTATAAAGAGATGTTTGCCTCACCAACTAATCCAGTGGTACAGTTTTATATAGAAAAGGCCAGTTTTCTTCCTATTTTTTTTTTTACCAGTTTTCAAGATAATAAATTAGTTCCCTATCAACCTCCAAGGTGACCAATTGTAAATATCATTACATACTCATGGATTTAAACATATGCAATAGGATTTCAATCCACTCCAATTATTATTATGATTGAAGCTCAAACCATCCCATCTTGGGCCAATGGGCGCTACACAGGGCGTGAATGGCCAAAGGAGAGACTGGGAACCATCCTGGAGGCTGGTTATATTTAAAGATGAAATACCCCCCATGAATTCCTACAGATATTCCCATTCACTGGCAAGACTCAGGGCTTTTGTTTAACTTACTCTGTATTATATTACTTATCTACAACTCCGTTCTTTCACAATGAGAGTACTAGCAATTAGAACATCCCATAATTGCCCGTCTATTTTTATGTTAGTTTAGGTCTTTGTTTAAGTAGATTTAAGGCAATCACCAAATGGGTTTAAGAGATTTTGGAGGGGAAACATCTGGAAAGGGTATAGGAAAGAAACAAGAATAGCAGGGATACTACGTTTTACGCAAGTCTAACACTGAGAAAAGGGCTGAGGAAGGAAGATCCATGGATAGGAAGGGCCCCCGCACCGCAGCTCAATTCTAAGAAAATCTTGGCCAAGTGGAAGGGAACTCCTACCAACAAAGTCACCTGCTGCGAAAGTCCTGTGTCCAGAGGGAACAGGCCTGCGCCAATGTACTGCGGCTGTGCTCTCTCACTGGCTGGGAGGAGGCCCAGGGGCGTGGCCTCAGTGCGAACTGGGTTGGCGGCTGGGGGAGGTCAAGCAGGAAAACTGGGATGCTGTGTCCACTGAGCCCCCAGAAGTGGAAGATCTGAGCGGCTGCTCCAGCTTCATCCCATGTTATACACAGACTCCTAATAACAACACCAACACTACCAATGATCACTGAAGAGTTAAGATGCTCCAGCTGTGCGTGGTGGCTCACGCCTGTAATCCTAGCACTCTGGGAGGCCAAGGCAGGAGGATCCCTTGAGCTCAGGAGTTTGAGGTCAGCCTGAGCAGGAGTAAGACCACTCCAACTTTACTAGAAATAGAAAAATAAGCTAGGCATTGTGGCAGGCTCTTGTCTGGAGGCTGAGGCAGGAGGATCACTTGAACCCAGGAGTTTGAGGTTGCTGTGAGCTAGGCTAATGCCACAGTACTCTAGTCCGGGCAACAGAGTGAGACACTATCTAAAAAAAGAAAAAAAAGAAAAGAAGTCTTTGAACATGCTCTCCCCATCACAACACTCCTGCCTTTGTAAAAATATTTCTAGTGTATTTACAGTGTCAGAGCATGGAGACTGCATGCTGTAGCCTCGCTTTTCACCCTCTTAGACGACGTCTACATTTTAACAAATTCTTCTGTCAGGCTAAAGTTACACACCCCGTCTTCCTCTACTAGCTTCTCTGCCCTTGCTGTAATCAGTAAAACTTAAGCCCGTTTCAGTGTATCCTTTCTTGTTTGAGAAAGGATCTCTAATTCTGACTGTAACACAGTCCAGTTATTTATGCTGCTCTAAGTAAAATGTCATAGATGTATGACACTCTGACATTTGGCCTCACATGTGACCTCAAAGCCCAAACTAGACCATCCAGAGTTGATCTGACAGCTTAGTAGGTGGATGCATGACCTGTGCCCATCTTCCCATGCAACTCACACCCCAGGGCCCAAGGCAGGGGTGCAAAATCTATGTGCACTTTTTATTTTTTTTAGCTAAAATAGAAGCTCTTTCCACAACCCACAGACATCAGGAGAATCAGAGGACCAGGGGCCGAGTTGTGGCTCAACCTTTCTGCTGTTAGAGACACTCCAGTGGAAAAGTTTGAGAAGCATTGATCTATATATAGCTCAGGTAGCAGAGCAAACTTCCAGCTTTTCCAACGTGATTTAAATAACAATAAGTGAAGATTCATAAAGAAGCTGGTGCAGCAGAGCAATTACTCAGGAGCACAGGCTGGGGTTTATATCTCCCCTCCTCTTCCCTATTCATGGCCCCAGAGTTTTCACAATACAAATGGTTCTGTAAATCCGTTCAGTATACAGAGACAATTCCAGGCAAACTCACATTAGGAAGAGTCCCAAGACAAGGGTCCTCTGTGAAGAGAAGTGCCACCAAACTCTTCAGTAATTCATCCGTGGATGGATGTATGGAAAAGTTACGAAGGATTTCCTTGGCTTCTGGTATGAGAACCTCTGATTACCCTTTTCTCTCATTTCCTGGATCTTTCCCAAAAATGAATGACACTGGCCTTGCAGATGCTGGTAGTTCAGTGTGCTCACCGTGCGGCTGTGGAGGCCACAGTGGAGACTCATGCCGGGCAATGCAAGTCTCCCCTGCCCAGGAGTCAACAACTATCTAGGCAGAGACCCACGCTTAGTGCAACCACGTCCACTCCTGGTCTAAATCCCACCTTGCCTCTTAGATTTAAGAAGAAAACAAAAGTATAAACAAGCAACTGGGCTTTGGCTCTTGGCTTCTCTTCTGGGTTATACCTTCCCACTCAAACCAGACACCTCCCACTTGTCCAGAAAAAAAAAAAAAAAAAAACTCCTGTTAAAATATAATCAGACTCGTAAAATAGAACCTGGGGTGATTATTTTAATTATAAGTAGTTTTTTCATTTTCCAAGGAGAGCATTTGCCAACAGATTCCTTTAAATAACCAAGTCCTTTAGTGTGTTTAAAAGGCGCTGTGATTGATAACAGCATGACGCATGTGGGGCTCTTTTGGAAACAGATCCCAACATGTCATTGGGGTGGCCTTGCCACATGAAGACAATGGAGGTCCGGGTGAACCAAGGTTGCATTAATATAGCATTTCTAGAATCAAAGTAGAGAGAAATCATCTTGAACATTCGAGGCCTGTCTCAAGGGTTATAAAACCAGCTGTGTTCCTGTCCTCTCCTCCTAAACAAATGCTTGTTTAATTCCATTCAGCCTACAGTTGCAAGCTCATGTAGGAGTTATGAGTTTATGGACTGGGCCAGGCACAGTGGCTTATGCTTGTAATCCCTGGAAGGCTGAGGCAGCAGGATCTCTGGAGCTCATGAGTACCAGACAACACTGAGCAAAAGCAAGACCCCATCTCTACTAAAAATAGAAAATATTAGCTGGGCAGTGTGGTGGGTGCTTGTAGTCCTAGCTACTTGGAAGGCTGAGGCAAGAGAATCGCTGGAACCAGGAATTTGAGGCTGCTGTGAGCTATGATGCCACTGCACTTTGCACTGTAGCCTGGCAATAGAGACTCTGTCTCAAAAAAAAAAAAAAAAAAAGAATAAAAGAAAGAAAGAAAAGAAAAAGAAGAATTTAAAGACTGGAGGTCGATTAATTGCCTTTGAAGTTTCAGTTAAGCCATTTACTGGTTTTATGGCTTTGAAGAAGTTATTTAACCTCTCAAGGCTCTGTTTTTTCATCTGGAAAATGGATCAACCTGAGCATTAAACATGGTAATATGGTAAATGTGATAATATATGTAAAACTCCATCTGTCCTATATACTAAGTTATTAAGTACTTTTCATAACTGTTAGATGAGCAGGATGTCATCTAAATGAAATGAAAATCTGAAGACAGATGTCCTCTTTTATTCTGATTACATGATCCATGAACCAGGAGAGGGCTCGATACAGCTTCTCCTGATAGCCAATTAGCACTGAGAGAACAATTCTATATTAGACTAGACTCCAAATTGCTATTCTCAGTTAGTATCTCCTTGAATTTCAAATGATCAATATTAAACAACTCATCCAGCCCATCAATTTCTGCAGGGCACGTACTCTGCCAAGTGACTCCATGGAGATGTTTGTTAATTCAAATCAGAAAATCTTCAAGTGATATATCAAGGCTTTTCTATGATTAGAACACTTAGAAGCAATTTTTTAAATTGTTTTTTAAAATGTCCTCATTAAAATTATTTCTCCTGGAACCTATAGCAGTCATTCTCAAAGGGTGGTTCCTGGATTATGAGCAGCATCAGCTTCCACTGGCAACTTGTTAGAAATGTAAATTCTCAGGCCCCACCCCAGACTTATTAAAAACAGAGCAATCTGTGGTTTAATAAGCTCTCAGGGGTGATACAGAGCTACCGTGTGAATGGGATATTATAGATCCATGCTTCCCACTGCACACCCCACCCCCTCACTTCCTGACAGACATCATTAATGAAGCTGAGCCTTCTTCCCACTGAGTCTGGGTGACATCTCAGAATCCTTTCAACACAGTGCCCAAAGTCACTACAATCAGGGTTGGCATTTCCGGTCAGGGTATGATGCTCTGAGGTCTGAATTAAGCACTCACTCAATTACTTGAATTTCTCCTGGAGGAAAAGTATGGCCCTACCGCTATAGAGGTTAGGAGATCCTCAGAACAATAAGAAAGTAATAAGGTTTCTGAACTTTTACAACCAAATAATATTCCTGACATAAGCACCTTCAATCACCATAGCATATGAAATTTTCCTCAATTAGCAACACAGTCACAATGTC
>NW_003852591.1:899316-903371 GCF_000181295.1 Otolemur garnettii
AAAAAAAAAAGAAAAAGAAAAGAAATACTTTGAGATGGCTTTTAATAGGACAGATATGCAATAAGTCAATTAAAGAACAAAATAGAAAATCAAGTTTGCAGAACCACAGGGACACACATGTAGCAGGTCTCTAGGAGACTGTGGTGACAGTGAGTATGCATTCTTTTTAGCTCTGAGACATAAGGAAATATGGTGGGTTGAATAATTCCCATTATTAGGGTAAAAGAAATAATTTCCATTTTTCAGATGAGTCTCTTTCCTGAATAAAGATACCAAGAATTATACACGATTTTACCGTATGTGCTTACCTGTTATTCTGTAAGTTTTCTTCTATACTTTTTTGAGACAGGATCTCACTCACTCTTGTCACCCTCTGTAAAGTACAGTGGTGTTATAGCTCACAGCAACCTCAAACTCTTGATCTCAAGCGATCCTCCCAAGTAGCTGGGACTATACAGGTACCCACCACAACACCCATCTAATTTTTCTATTTCAGTAGATATGTGGTCTTGCCCTTGCTCAGGCTGGTCTTGAACTCCTGAGCTTAAGCAACTGGCCCATCTAGGCCTCCCAGAGTGCTAGGATTACAAGTGTGAGCCATCGCAGCTGGCCTCTATAAGTTTTCTAATTTTCTCCTTTTACTTCTTGTATCTGAAAGCTCAGTCATCAATATTCAGTGTAAATTGGCCACAGAGCAGATCAATCCGTATTCAGACTTGCCCTATTTTATCACTGTCTGTTGTTGTGATTCATCATTAAATGTATGAAACTTTCAAAAGTTTCTTTTTAAAAATTAAACTTCACTTATCTTTGACCATAGTGCCTAATATATTGAAATTAACTCACTACAAATCTTCATTCAATGAGTTTACTTCCTTAATAGCATTTCTGACAGATGGCCATTGCTATTAGCAACAGTATTTGACATCCTGGGAATTTAAATATTCAAAGCAATTCAACAAGAATTTATTTAGTAATCTATTATGTGTCATAAATGATGTGGCCTTAGCTTCAAAGTGTGTTGGGAGCTCCCAGTTGGAAAGAGAACTGGAGCTGAAACCAGCCAGGACCTCAACCCAACCCAGGCCTAAGTCCAAAACCAAGAAGTCTGATCTGGCAGAACAGGACACAATGCAGGGTCTAAATAGCAGACAGCCCCAGCTTTTAGGGGGCAAGTCTGAGTCTATAATCAGAGACAATTCTTCAGATTGCTGGAAGTTATCAATGGCTACATGACAGAGAAAGAGACTGGCTGAAATTAGTTGAATTCATGGCTTCTATTTATGGCTGTACTTCAGTTCTAGTGGGAAACTGAAGTGGATACTGCTGCTTGAGGAAGGGAGGGGGGTTGTAATAGGAGATATATGTTGCTGCCCAAAGACTAATTTCATCCCCAAGCAAATTAGACATTGGGTATAGGGCTACAGATGATGTTCATGTCCACTATGGCACACTGTTATGTCCCTCCAGCATCTGAGACCTCTTTCTTCCTTCCTTGTTCTGGGCAGCAATATACTCAGCCTCGGGCAGTGAATTATGAAAGGACTAAATGGATCAGAGCAGTCCCATTTCCTGACTTCTTACCTCCCTCGCAGCAGTCAGTGCCATGTGATCCAGTTGCAACCAATGAGACAGCGGAGAACTTGCTGGAGACGATTTTGAGAAAGCATTTGTTTTTCTGTTAAAAGGCAAAGAACTGGCATAGCTCTCTACCCCTTCTACATGACTTGCCTGCAAACTCATAACCAACAGCAAAATGTCAAGTAAATCACAGAGATGCCAGCTCTGCCATCATTGAGCCGCTAAGCTAATGCCAGCAGCCACGTACGTCCACAATGCTGCTAGGTAGGAATCATAACCTCCTTCATATAAGCCATTGATTGACATTCTCTAGTGCAGATAGAGAGCATTCGTAATACCCCCACTCACCGTGGATATGGAAATCCTAACCACCACCACCTTCATGGTCTGTGTGGCAGAAGACAGGAAGTAACATGGCACCTGTGCTGGGGTTCAAGGCCACAGAAAGGTGGGTGGCAGTGATCCTGGCTTAGGGACCTTGTAATTCATTCAGGAAGGAAATCTGTGGACATGGTCTGATCAGATCCCATCTGAGCTGTTTATTCTAGTCCAGAAGACCATGTTTTAAGATGGACATTATCTAAGATTAGCATAGGATAGTTAAGATGATGGAAAACTGTCATGGAAGAAATGGTTGAAGTAATAGAATTCTAGCAACAAGAAGGCTGACATATGGAAAGCATTCCCGCATTAGATAATCCTAATGTAGGAATTTCTTCACTGTGCACTTCACCCTTACCATATGAGGTGGCCATTTAGTGGGCGCTAAACATGGCTGGTTCCAATCTGTGTGCTAGCCTGTGTTAGCTATGTCATCTCAAGAAAGCTATTACTTCACTACCTTTCAATGTCTTCCTCCTAAAAATGGAGACAATACTAGTGCTTACCACATACAGGGTGTCCATAAAGTTCATGTGCAATTTAAAGTAGTATGTGTATGTAAAAATAAATGGAATACTCCAAGTCATGCCTGGAACACAGAAAAGTATAAATGCTATTTCTAACATTTTGACAAGTGAAGTACATGGACCCTGCAGTCAGAATTGCTGGGTTCAAATCATGCATTTACCACTCTGACTAGATCTCAGGTCCCTCTTCTGTAGAGTGGGGGTAATGATAACACCACTCCCAGTGGAGGGTTGTGAGAATGAACTCGAATAGCGTATGCAACGTCCTCAGAACAGTTACATGCCCCGTAACCATGGGTTGTTATAATTAGCTACATCCCAGGAAATATTAAAGATGTTTAGGACCTACTTATCATTCTGAAAATGCTCGTTATTTTAGTTTCTAAAAACTAAAAACAGAATTAAATAATGACATATGTGACTGAGGAGGTCAGGGAGGGAAATAATTGCTGAGGATGCACAGGTCAGAGAGGACACCATGGGAGGAGCTGGGTTTCAGATGGGCCTATGCGACGGGTAGGGGATACCGGGAGGGAAGGAGAGAGGACAGAAAGCTACCATTATCTTTCATTTTTAGGAGACTGCTTTATACATGTTATTTATTCTTCTTTTTCCTAGCCTCAACTTCTTGGAATAAACTTAATATTTTAATAACATGATGTAGGAAAACACAACATGTGAAAGAGTGTAACCCTTCTTTCATAACTGCCCTAATGAAAACAAATCTAATATTTTAAAGATCATTTGTACAAAGGGCAGTTCAGATCATGGCTAAACCAAGAAATACTATATAAGAATGAAAAGGCAAAAGAGTACAGGGACTGGTGGCAAGAACCACAAGGCATTCAATCCTGCATATAAGTTACGTTTAGCAATGATGATGACAACAGAGATACACGTAGCACAAGATGTCGTGTGTGTGTGTGTGTGTGTGTGTGTGTGAAAGGAATTCGGCTTTTGGAAAGGAATCTATCAAGAGTTCTTTGAAACAAACAAGATTATACATCTAGAATGAGGAATTCTGACTTAAAAGGCTGCTGTAGAAGACTCGAGGTTTTTTCCTAGCTTGGCTATCCCTGTGTTGCACCCACAGATCTCGGCACTGGGCCAGTTCTGTGAGGTCTCCAGAATGCATCTTGCACCCACACAGCGCTCCTCACCAGCCAGTGACAGTCATTATGAATAGGTGCTCAAACACCTCTGGCGAGACCACATGCATTTCTTACATGTGCCGTCTAGCCACCTGGAATCCTTTCCTTGGACGTCTCTGTTAAGCTAAAGCAGACACTGCATGACGCCTTCTCCTACCAAGCGAGTCTCTCCTTTCTCTGACCGGCAGCGTTTGTCTTTTGCATCACAGCTGAGAACAGCATGTGTTTTTCTTCCCCACCAGGCTTCCACGGCCACTTCTCTGGTCCCAGCCACCTTTTCACATTTTCCTTTCCCTTTTCCAGTATGATCCAGGCTGAGAGAGCAACATGGGCCAAGACCAGAGATCCAAGAGAAGCTTGACGTTCAGGGTGTGGTTTGTAGTCAGTGATTCTGATGGCCCCGTCCCTCAGGAAA
>NW_003852591.1:903874-909969 GCF_000181295.1 Otolemur garnettii
TGTTTTCCCCTCAAACCCTTCAAGCTTCAGATCCACGTCACAATTTATTTGCATGCCAGGTGTTGTGAGATAAACAGACATTTGAATTAGGAGCAGCCGGAGATTATTAGACAGTGGATTTCTCTTTCTTTTTCATTTAAATTATCTCTTTCTAAAATTTATTTCTGGTTTCACGGATGTCTTGCTTTGATTCCTTAAAGATGGTGAATAGGAACTGTACAACATATTGACTTTTGCTCTAGGCGGTCAACTTCTCAGTAGGGGGAAATGTGTTCCCTTTCCTCTGGGTTTCCGGAGTCTCTCACTGAGCCCCATCCTTACTATATGCTCTATAAATGTCTGGGAAATATACTCTGTGATGGATTGAAGATGGTTCCACAGTCTTTACTACATAGGCAGGTGATAGAATTGCTGGACTGACCAAGTACAACATAAGTGATGTTGTGCCAATATCTGGGCCCAGGCCTTAAGAGACGGGTAGCTTTGACTTCCTGTCCCTTAGAACACTTTCTCTCAAAGGCCTGCCATGTAAGTCTAACTTCCCGGACCTGCTTAGCTGCAGAAGGCAATTAACAGTCTGTGCAGAGTTTACCCATCTATCTACCCCATCACATGAAGCCTTCAGGATATGAGCGGAATACCACTTGGAATTACCTGGCTGGGACCTGCCAGATCTCCCTGACCCATGAAATCGTACAATGTAATAAAATAGTTGTTGTTTGAAGCCTCTTGCGTTTTAGAGTAATTTGTTATACAATAATAAGTGACCAGAACAAAATCCTGAAGAAGGCTCCACATGCAATCTTCAACATATTCAGAGATCAGTACTCACAGCGACTGCTGATCTGACTAGAGCAGCACAGCACACAGCAAGAGGAGCGTACAATACGGCTCTTCAGCCAGTGATGGCCAATAAAAGGTGGTTCTCATTTTGTGTGCTCCTGTGCACCGTAGACCAGAGAACCAGACCAACCTCAAGACACAGAGATTTCAAATAGGATTATATCTAGCATTTGACATTCAAGTGCTAGATATAATCCCTCATGATTCTTTCTTTTGATTATTGGAAGTGTTAACCGCTGACTATTCATGGTGATGATGAAGTGAGAACCACCAGATGCAATGAACATAAAGCGAGAGGGTAGATGCATTGCCTTTCTCAACCTAAAGGTATGTACAGAGAAATATGGTTGGAAAAAGTTGGAAATATGGGTGGGATGAAGAATAAGAGAAATTTAAACAGACAGGGGAGGAGGGTCAGTGAAAAGTCATTCATTCTGTGTGTTTAAATATCTGATGCAAAGGGCCAGAAAACATATTATAGCACTTTAAAACATGTCTAAAAAACAACTGGAGAGAACAACTCAAAAATAAAACAATGATAAGATAATGGTTTGATATGAAAACTCTTGGGCAAAGGATTAAGAAACTTCGATTTTGGCTCAGCGCCTATAGCTCAACCGGCTAAGGCGCCAGCCATGTACACCTAAGGTGGTGGGTTCGAATCCCCAGCCCGGACCCGCCAAACAACAATGACGGCTGCAATCAAAAAATGGCCGGGCGTTGTGGCGGGCGCCTGTGGTCCCAGCTACTTGGGAGGCGGAGGCAGGAGACTCGCTTGAGCCCAGGAGTTGGAGGTTGCTGTGAGCTGTAATGCCACGGCACCCTACCCAGGGGGACAGCTTGAGGCTCTGTCTCAAAAAAAAAAAAGAAGAAACTTCGATTTTGGTCTCAACACCTGGCAACTGATTTGACTTATTCTTAACCCTGTTTTCATGTTGTAAAATGATACCACATGGAAATTATGTGGGTTGAATTGCAGGAGAGGAGATGAAATGTGCCTTAGAAAGAAAAAAAAGTAATACACAGTTACTAAATAGCACCAACTCTTGAGAAGTTTGGAATAGAAAAATCTTCCTTTTCAAACACAAAACCTCTTTTAAAAATTAAGGTAAACAAATAATTCTTATTATTCTATAAATGCTGATTATCAAATTTATGTTAAAAATTTATGTGATTAGATAATGAAAGGCAAGTAAATGAATCAGCAAGACATAAATGGCAACATTATCTAAGAAGAATTCATCATCTAGACTGATTCTTTTGAATCTCAAGATACAGACTATAGTCCTGTAAAAATGTATAAAACATGAGAGGAAGGCCAGGTCAGCTGGTAATCAAATTGTACTCCCACCTCTGCGGGTTGGGAGTACAGGGGAGGCCCAGGAATTGGCACTGGCAAATTAGTAGCATTGGCCCAGTTTTCCTGGGGCCATCAGAAGGGACTTCATAGTCTGGTTGTTAAGCTGCTGTCACCCAGCAAATACAGACTCAAAAGGAGATGCCATTTCTTTTGTCTAATTAAGTGGCAGTGCCAGTGGAGACAACAGAGTTTCTCAAGCGGTACTTAGAAGACCACTCCCCCCACAATGTACCCCATAAGGAGCTTATTAAGGGTCAATCCTGGAATCTGCCCCAGACCAACTAAATCAGAGCCTTTGTACCAGGGATGAGGAATCTAGATTTTAACAGGCCCCCTGGAAGCTTTCACTGCACATGCCATAGTGTAGGGACTGCTGCCCTCCCTTGCACAACGTGACTCTGTTCACCCAATCCTCTCAGTTCTTTTGTTTGCTTTTTCTACCTCCAAGGACACTGCTCCCTCCTCCACTTTCCTCACTCCAGGGCCTTTATGGGGCCATCCCTGAACTTCTTGATCTCTTTTCCAAGAACCCAGGTTATGTTACTTAATCCGATCTTATCCTACTTTGCAACCTCTTTCATGTGTATAGTGAATCCCTCTTCATGGCTCACTTCCATTATTCCTGCCCAGGACGGAAGGACCTCACTTTACATGGGTTCCCTCTCTAACAAGTCCTGTCTCCTAGCCACCTTTTATTGTCAAGTAAGCCCTTTTAGTTCTTGCCTTCCAAGACAGAAGAAAGGGTGGGTCTTAGAGCTTTGTAAGGCAGAAAGTCCCAAGGAGCAGATGTCTTCCAGAGAGAACTGGAAAGTCCTCCCCTCCCCCAGGGCTGCACTGAACTTCATCTATTGGATTTCAAGAGGCACCAGATTTCCTCCATCACTATTGACTGTTTTGTTTTGTTCCTACATTATGCCCCTCAGCATCAAAATCAATTTAAACTTAAGACAATGTTTCTGTCTTCTCCCCGACTATTTAATAATCCTAAGAGCTGAAAACTAGTCTGATGCCTCTTATGTAACTCCTCCACTCTACACGTTCACTACTGTCTGCCCTTCCTCCTCCCTGGGAACTGCCGCCCCCATGGTCTTGGTTCCTCCAAGCCATTTTATGCAACGTGCCCGCAGACTCCTGGGCACAGCTGATCAGGATAGAGGTGGGCAGCTGATTTAAATCTGGGTCAGTCGGGTCCTTTCCCCCCGTGTACTTTGCAAACTCGGAAGATGTCTGAATTCAGAGTGAACCCAGGAGGTATTTTCCCCATGTGGACCAGAAATATGGAAGAAACTGTTCTGCAGAAAGAGAGAAGAATGCTGAGAGGCAGCTTCAGAGAGGAACACAGGAGTTTGGATGGGAGTGTATTTCTACCTTTGGGTATCTTTTAGAACTCAGAGTTTTCAGAATAAAGTCCCCATTTTGTGTTCCACTAGTACTAGAGCAGGGGTTCTCAACCATCCTAATGCTGCAACCCTTTAAAACAGTTCCTGTGGGTCGCGACCCACAGGTTGAGAACCGCCGTTCTAGATAGAGGCCTCAGGTAAGTCTGGAAAGAGAAAGAGGGCAAGGGAAACGGGCATTGTTAGACAGGGTCTAACAAACCATGTATTATTACATCCTTAAAATAATGTGTTTAAAAAGCAATTATCATCATCTCTGCTTTAATAGTAAGAAACCAAAGCTTAGAGGGGTGAAGCAACTTTCCCACAGCTGAGCCGCTGCTAAGCCTAGAGCGAATGTGGGACTTCGGGCAGGTCCATCACTCCATCTGAAGTGCCCTTGGGTGAAGAGCAGTGGGTGTGACATTGAGGGCTCTGTTTACGCTCACCCTGGTACTACCGAGTCAGGCTAGTCAGGCTACAATTTATGAATTGTACAGCCAATCCTGCACCAGGGATCTGATCCATAGACGTGACCTCGGCAGGGCCTGTGATTTGTGCTGCCCTCTAGAGGAAGGATGGAACGAGTAAACTTACCCCGTCCCAGGACTTAGAAGCCAGCTGTTCTAGGAGGTTCTAAGAGGGAGGGACTGGGTGCAGCACTGAGAGTTCCACTGCGGACAGAAGCAGCTGGTGTGGGCTGACCCAGCCAAAGGCAATGATGGAAATCTGCTCTAGCAGCGCCAGTGACAAAGGTCAAACGGGAGGTGTCTTGAGAACTGTTCAGAGATCTTTATCCCTCTCCATCCTCCCAGCTTGAGTTACAGTCACCCTGCTCTTAGACCAGATGGGGTTGTAGAATGGGGGTGATGGCAAGGGACAGGAGAAGTGAGGGGAAGGTGGACATTATACTAATAAGGGGGGAACTGATTGGAATGGAAAAAAGTTCAGGAATTCTGAGCAAGTCTAGATCTCAGATTCTTAACCAGGAGCAACTAGACCCCTGGTTTATAAGTGAGAAGCATATATAAACATACCGCCTAGCTCACGGTAACCTCAACCTCCTGGTCTCCAGCTAGCCTCTTGTCTCAGCCTCCCAAGTGCCTGACTCTACAGGCACCTGCCACAACGCCCAGCCAGTTTTTTTTTTTCCTATTTTTTGTAAAGACCAGTCTAGCTCAGGCTGGTCTCCTACTCCTGAGCTCAAGGTATACACCCACTTCAGCCTCCCAGAGTGCTAGGATCTTAAGGCGTGAGCCGCTGTGCCCAGCCGCCTTTTGCATTTAAAGAAAGAGAAGTCCAGAAAGATTAGATAACGTATCTGAAATGACTAAGCGATTTAAAGACAGAGTCTGACTTAGAGTACAGAATTTGAGCCAACCTTGAGGTGTAGTATTTTCCTCTATTGCACCAGGTTATTTTATTTGGGGAATCAGTTTCAATAGCTGAGTAACAATGGAGGCTGCAGACAATGTTATAATCTCTTAAGCCCACCCATCAAGGTGCAGCCAATAATATAATAGAGTACAAGAATTATAGAATATTGGTGATTATGAGCTTGAGCTTCAAACTGCTCCAGGTTGAAATTCTGGCTGCAATCACTTGTGGGACATTCAGAAAGTTACTGAGTCTCAGTTTTCTCATCTGGCTGCATATCAATAGGGGCCTCAGAGATCGTTTTCTTATTCTTCTAGTGTATTATGGATAATTAAAAATTAATTGCACACAGTATGCAAACATGTGATTTGTACTCATACATAGGAACTCCTATACTTATAAATCATGTTTTTAGAACAGTTATTTTAGCTTAAAATTTACACATTGCTCTCTGAAGTTATTTGCAAATTTGAAAGAATACAGAACAACAACAAAATTGGAGACTTTGAAGAAAAAATTCACGGCAAAAACCGTCCAAGGGCCTAAAGTTGATTCTCCTTTTATATGCTAAAGTAATGTGGTTAAAATTGAAATGAAGTTTATTGACTTCATTAGCTTGGAAGTATTTCCCAGGAGCCGAGGGGGACTATAGTAGAGCTCCCTATTCCCTATTCTGCAAATATTTTCAACTATCCACCAAGAACATCTCCTGAGACATTTCCCTTTGGTTTAGGAAATCAAAATGTTTACTTTCTTTATCCTCAAGTCAAGAAAAGAGAAATTTAATTTATTTTCCATGATTTTATGTTTACCATGATTAAATTATTAAAATACGGAGTGCAGACTTAATAATCACCATTGGTACATCAGACATTGTATAAATTGGTTCACATGTAATATTCATTTTAGACAAATATTAAGTATTTTTCAGCCACTTTAAAGATGAAAATATTGAGACTCAAAGAGATTAATCAGTGAGCTGCTGGTCACACAGGAGGTCGCAGTCAGAATTTCAACCTGGAGCAGTTTGACTGTAAACCTCAGGCTTAAGCTCATAACCAATGAAATGCTATTATTCTTATACTCCATATTATTGACTGCATACCAATAGGAGGGGGAGGTTCAGAGATAATTTTCCT
>NW_003852591.1:910376-917421 GCF_000181295.1 Otolemur garnettii
AAAATTAAATGTGCACAAGTATGCAAACAATTTATCTATACTGATATATAAGAACTCCTATACTTATAAATTATGTTTTTAGAAATACTTCTTTTAGGTTTAAAATTTACACACTGCTACTTCAAGTTATTTGTAAAATTGAAAGCATACTGAACAAAAACTGGGGGATTTGGAGAAAAAAATGACCTCCCTCCAAATTATTTGAGGCCCTAAAGTTGATTCTCATTTTATATAGGAAAATAATTTGATCAAAGCTGCAATGAAGTTTATTTACTTTGGTTAGATTGGAAGTAGTTCCTGAGCCAAAGAGGGAAACTATATTAGCTGTCCCTATTCTCCAAACATTTTCAACTAACCCCTAAGAGCATCTCCTGAGACATTTCCCTTTGGTTTAGGAAATCAAAATGTTTACTTTATCCTCAAGTCAAGTACCTAAAAGAGAAATTTATTTTTATCATGATTTCATGTTTATCATGATCAAATTATTAAAGATATGAAGTGCATACTTAATCATTATTGGTATATCAGATGTGACATAACTCGGTACATGTGTAATATTTCATTTTAGATAAAAACTAAGCATTTTCCCTCCACTTTAAAGATGAAGAAACTAAGACTCAAAGAGATTAATCGAGGAGCTGAAGGTCACACAGATGATTGTAGCCAGAATTTGAACTGGGAGTAGTTTGACCATATAGTTTAAGCTCAAACGTATAACCACAGAAACACTATCATTCTTGTTCTCCATATTATTGGCTGCATACCAATGGGGGTGGCTTGGAGATCTCTACTGGTACACAGGTGTTGAAATGATTCCCCAAGGAATACTTTGACTATCATTGAAAAAATAATTGCATATAAGTATAAAAACATACAATTTATCTATACTCAGATATACCATGTTTCCCGAAAATAAGACACTGTCTTATATTTATTTTTCTCAAGAAGACACACTAGGGCTTATTTTCAGGGGATGTCTTATTTTTATTAAGTATAATACAACAACCTACATTTATTCAAATACAGTTAAGTCATCTTCTTCTGGAGCCTGACAGAGGGAGCTGACCTTGTTGGTGGGGCTGGCGCTAGTGATGCGTGAACTCCTTTCCCCTAGCCATTCGCACATGCACAATAGGATGCCTGTGACCAAGATTACCACACGTGTACCCGTGCAAGTGCCAGCAGCTTGGAGAAAGGACCTGTGGCAGATAAAAGGTGTTCCAGTCTTCCTTACCGCTCCCCCTGAAATGCAGGGCGTGGCTATGCAGGGTATCTTCATAGCCACACCCATCACTAGGTCTTATTATTGGGGTAGAGCTTATATTTAACAAATGCATAGAAATCCTGCTAGGTCTTATTTTTTGGGCAGGTCTTATTTTCAGGCAAACAAGGTAGGAACTCCTAAACTTTCCAATTATGTTTTTCAGAAATGGTTCTTTCAACTTTAAAATTTACATTTACATTGCTAGCTTAAGTTATTGCAAAATGGAAATTATACAGAAGAAAATTAATTGGCGTATTTTTTTAAAAAAGATCACAAAAATTGTTCTAGGGCCTTGAGTTGATTCTCCCTTTATTTACTAAAGTAATCTGGTATAACTGTAATGATGTTTATTGATGCTGTTTAGCTTGGAAATCGTCTCTAAGACATACAGATACATATATTACACGTCCCTATGCTACAGATATTTTCAACTGTCCACCAAGGACATTTCCAAAGACATTTCCCTTTGTGTTAAAAAAAAAAAAATCAAAATTTTTACTTTCCTTATCCTCAAGCCAAGGGTCTAAAAGAGATAATTTATTTTTAAAATGATTTTATGTTTGCCATGTGAAATACTAAAAATACAGACTGCATACTTACTATGATCACTATTGGTACATCAGATATTATATAAATTAGTTTATGTGTAATATTTCATCTTAGAGAAACAATGGGCATTTCCCCCCCACTTTACAAATGAAAAAACTAAGAATCAAAAAGATTCCTTAACATGCTGAAAGTCACACAAGTTATTGCTGCCAGAATCTCACCTGAGAGCAGTTGCGTTATTTTTGTTTGTTTGTTTTGCTTTTTTAGTTGCAGTTTTTTTGGCCAGGGCTGGGTTTGAACCTGCCACCTCCGGTACATGGGGCCAGCACCCTACTTCTCAAGCCACAGACACCACCCCTAAGAGCAGTTTCAATCTAAAGCTAACTCTGGAGCTTCTAACAACTGAACTACTATAATTGTAATATTACTGGCTGGATACAATGGGAGTATTTAAGATTATGATATCTGAATCCCTAGAATTCATCTGTAGAAAATGGTTCCTCAAAGTATACTTTTACTATTTGCTCAGTTTTCATTGGATTATTTAAAAAATAATTGCACACAAGTATGAAAACACACATACGAACTCCTGAGTGTTTCATGTTTTTCAGAAAAAGTTCTTTTACCTTTCAAATGTTCATACTGCAAGCTCAAATTAATTGCAAAGTTCAAAGTATACAGAAGAAAACAAATAGGGGGACTTTTTGTTTTAATTTCAGGTTAACGTGAGGGTATAAACAACCAGGTCACAATATTTGAATTTGTTAGGTAGAGTCCCTCTTGTAGTTGTCTCTCATAACCAAAAGGTGTGCCATACACCCCTACATTGTGCCCATTCAGTGGGAGCACCCCAACCTCCCTCCTCTCTCCTTTCTCTTTCTCTGCCCCCCAACTTGAATTGAATTGAGTTTTTCTCTCGTGTGGGTGCGTATTAGTTTGTCTACTGGCTTCATATTTAGTATGGAGTACATTGGATATTTGCTTTTCCATTCTTCTGATACTTTACTGAGAAGAATGTGTTTCAACTCCGTCCAGGTGAAGTGTCTTCTTTTTATGGCTGAATAGTATTCCATGGTTACATATACCACAGTTTGCTAATCCATTCCTGGGCATTTAGGCTGCTTCTACATCTTGGCAATTATAAATTGAGCTATAGGCTCGGCGCCTGTGGCTCAAGCGGCTAAGGCGCCAGCCACATACACCTAAGGTGGCGGGTTCAAATCCCCAGCCCGGGCCCGCCAAACAACAATGATGGCTGCAACCAAAAATTGGCCAGGCGCTGTGGCGGGCGCCTGTAGTCCCAGCTACTTGGGAGGCTGAGGCAGGAGACTCGCTTGAGCCTAGGAGTTGGAGGTTGCTGTGAGTGTGATGCCATGGCACTCTACCCAGGGGAATAGCTTGAGGCTCCGTCTCAAAATATAAATAAATAAATAAATAAAATAAATTGAGCTATAATAAACAATCTAACTGCATATGTCCTTATGATAAAATGCTTTTTTTTCCTTCTGGATAGATGTGTAGTAGTGGGATTGAAGGGTCAAATGGAAGATCTAATTTGAGTCCTTTGAGAATTCTTCATACTTCTTTCCAAAGAGGCTATATTAGTTTGCAGTCCACCAGCATAAGTGTTCCCTTTTCTCCACATTCATCCAACTTGGCCTGATGTGATCCTCTTGCCTCAGTTTTTTCTATTTTTCATAGAGACGAGGGTCTTGTTTTGCTCAGGTTGGTCTCAAACTCATGAGCTGAAGAGAATCTGCCTGCCTCAGCCTCCCAGAGGATTACAGGCATGAGCCACGCACCTGGCCGTCAGGGTGGTTGTGATTTGCTTTTCTCTGATGATTAGGGATGATGAGCATTTTTTCATGTGTTTGCTGGCCATTCATCTGCCTTCTTCAGAGAAGGTTCTGTTCATGTCTCTTGCCCAGTGATAGATAGGATCATTTACTCTTTTTTTGTTGATGAATTTGAGTTCTCTATAGATCCTAGTTATCAAACCTTTGTCAGAATTATAACATGCAGATTTCTTTTCCCATTCTGAAAGTTATCTATTTGCTTTGATTGTTGTATCCTTAGCTGTGCAGAAGCTTTTCAGATAGATTAAGTCCCATTTGTTTTTGTTGTTGCAAATGACACAGAAGTCTTCTTCATAAATCTTTTCCCAGGCCAATATCCTCAAGAGTCTTTCCCATACTTTCTTCTAGGACTTTTTATCATTTCATGCCTTAGATATAAATCGTTTATCCATCTTGAATCAACTTGTGTAAGTGGTGAAAGGTGCAGGTCCAATTTTACACTTTTACATGTAGTTATCCAGTCCTCCTAGCACCATTAAGTGAATAGGGATTCTTTTTCCCTGTGCTTTTTGTTTTGTTTAGCAAAGATCAGATGGCTATAAGAGATTGGTTTCCTCTCTTGGTTTTCTTTTCTGTTCCAAATGTCTATGTCTTTATTTTTATGCCAATACCATGCTGTTTTGATCACTGTGGAGTTATAATATAGCCTAAAGTCTGGTAGGGTGATGCATCCAGCTTTGTTTTTATTACTAAAATTGCCTTGGCTACACAGGTTTTCTTTCTGGTTCCATACAAAACAAAGCACTATTTTTTCCAGTTCTTCAAAGTTTGATGTTGGTATTTTAATGGGGATTGCACTGAATCTGTAGATTGCTTTGGGAAGTATAGACATTTTAACAATGTTGATTATTCCCAGCCAGGAGCATGGTAAGCTCTTACATTTGTTAGTGTCTTCTGCTAGTCCTTTTCTTAGGGTTTCATAATTCTCTTTGTAATGGTTCCTCATCTCTCTCTTTTTATAATTTTAATTTTTTATTTTTTGAGACAGAGTCTCACTTTGTTTCCCTGGGTAAAGTGCCATGGTGTCATAGCTCACAGCAACCTCAGAGTCTTGGACTTAAGTGATACTCCTGCCTTAGCCCCCTAGTATCTTAGGGCTACACGTGCCCACCACAATGGCCAACTATTTTTTAGAGATGGGGTCTTGCTCTTGCTCAGGCTAGTCTCAAACTCCTGAACTCGGGCAATCCACCAGCCTCAACCTCCCAAAGTGCTAGAATTACAGGTGTGAGCCACTACCTTCATCTCTTTTTTAGATATATTCCTAGGTATTTCATTTTCTTTGAAGCTACTCTGAAGGGAGTTGTGTCTTTGGTTAGTTTCTCAACTTGGCTATTACTGACATAAATAAAGGTTACTAATTTATGGGCATTGATTTTATACCTGGAGACATTACTATATTTCTTGATCACTTCCAGGAATCTTATGGTTGAGTCTCTGGGGTTCTCTAATTGTAAGATCATATCATTGGCAAAGAATGAGAGTTTCACCTCCTCTGCCCCCATTTGGATGCCCTTTATATTCTTTTCTTGCCTGACTGCATTGGTTGGAATGTCCAGTACTATGTTGAATAGTAGTGGAGATAAGAGGACATCCTTGTCTAGTTCCAGTCCTAAGTGGAAAAACTTTCAGTTTTATTCCATTTGGTATGATATTAGCTGTGGGTTTGTTGTAGATGGCTTCAATCAGCTTAAGAAATATGCCACTTATGCCTAAATTCTTAAGTGTTTTTGTTAGAAAAGGATGCAAAATTTTATCAAATTCTTTTTCTGCAAGTTTGAGGAGAATCGTATGGTCTTTGTTTTTGCTTCTATTGATAATAGAAATATTTATCCTTTGCATAATGGTGAATTATATTTATGGATTTGCATATGTTAAACCAGCCTTGCATCCCTAGGATGAAGCCTACTTGATTGTGATGTATCATTTTGTGTAGCTGTAATCTATTGGCTAAGATTTTGTTGAGTATTTTTGCATTTTTCATTAGTGAAATTGGTCTGTAGTTCTCCTTTTTAGTTTGGTCTTTTCCTAATTTTGGTATCAGGGTGATTTTGCATCATAGAATGTGTAGGGAAAGATTCCTTCCTTCTCAATATTGTGAAATAGTTTCTGCAGTATAGTTATAAGGTCTTTGAAGATTTGATAGAATTCTGGTATGAAGCCATCTAGTCTAGAGCATTTTTTGTTGGAAACTTTTATATTGTTTCTTCAATCTCAGTGCTTGATATTGGTCTGTTCAAAAGACCTATTTCTTCTTGATTAAGTCTACGGAGAGGGTGTGATTCCAGTATTGGTCCATTTCCTCCATATTGTCAAATTTCTGAGCACAGAGTTTCTTGTAGTCAGAAGTAATCTCTTGTATCTCTATGATATCTGTTACTATTTCCCCTTTTTCATTTCTGATTGAGATCATTAGAAATTTTACTTTTCTATTTCTAGTTAATCTGGCCAAAGGTTTATCTATTTTATCAATAACCAACTTTTTCATTAATTTTCTGAATGATTCTTTTGTTTTAATTTTCATTTATTTTTTATTTAATTTTGGTTATTTCTTTTCTTCTGCTAGGTTTGGAATTTCTTCCTTTTCATTTCCTTGAGATGATTCATTAGATTGTTGATGTGTTCTCTGTTTTTTTGGATGTGTCTAGAGCAATAAATTTCTTTTGCAGTATCCCACAGGTTTTGGTAACTTAACTTCATTATTGTTACATTTCATGGAATTAACCATTTTCCCTTTATCTTTCCCTTGACCCAACTGTCATTCAGCCTAAGGTTATTCACTTTCCAGGACTTTGTGTGGGGATGAAAGTTTTTGTTGGAGTTGGGTTCCACCTTTATTGCCTTATGGTCTGAGAAGATACAAGGTATACTTTCTATTCTTTCAATTTAATTGAGGTTTGATTAGTATTCTAGGATATAATCTGTTCTGGAGTATGTTCCATGGGCTAATGAGAAGAATGTATATTCCTTAGTTTGGGGATGGTATGTTTTGTATATGTCTATTAAACCCATTTGTTCTAGGGTTGAATTTAAGTCCCTTGTACTTTGTTTAGCTTCTGTTTAGAGTATCTATCCAGTTCTGTCAGAGTCTCCAGTTATTATGGTGTTATGGGATATCATATTGCTCAGAAGATGGAGGTTTGTTTTATAAACCTGGGAGCATTTAAGTTGGGTACATAAATATTTAAAATTGAAATGTCTTCTTGTTGTATTATTCCCTTGACCAGTATGAAGTAATCATCTTTGTCTTTCTTAACTTCAGTTGCTTTAAATCCACTTGTATCAGCTTAGCACCTGTGGCTCAAGTGGCTAAGGCACCAACCACATACACCTAAGGTGGCAGGTTCGAATCTAGCCCAGGCCTGCCAAACAACAA
>NW_003852591.1:918522-919886 GCF_000181295.1 Otolemur garnettii
GGGCTGTGAGCTTGTGATCTCCTTGAGCCAGACCACTGCTATGACCTCCCAGCCAGACCAGTGCCATGACCCCCCAGCACTCAGAGAAAACAAAAAATAAATGAAAGTTGTTAAAGACAATTAAAAATACAATTGTGTAAGATAAAGGAAAAATGGGGATATCTTAGCTGTTGTATGAGAAATTATGTGGGAAAGATGAGAAAAGTAGAAAAATCTCTATCAAAAAAGAGAAAAAAGGATAGAAATAAAAAAGAAAGAGAGAATAAATGGGACTGAAAAACTGTAAAAAAAAAAAATAGATGAGCCCTTGCTATTGAACAAAATAAAAATGAAATAAAAAAAAATAACCAACTAACCAAAAGAAACAACAACAACTGCAATAACATAAGAGAAAAAAAAATTCTAAGGAAAAAATGGGAAAAGAAACAAAAATAATATATGTATGTGTGTATAAGTATATATGTATATATAGTAGTATATTGTTTGGACACCAGGTGTCTCTGTGGTGCTAGGAGACAGAGAACACATGCTTTCCTTGCTGTGAAAAAACTAGGGCCAGAAGCCGCTCTCTAATTACTGTGGAGACTGGGTCCTGTCTTCCTGACTTAGTTGCCCTCAGTCAGGTCCTGGTTGTTTCATCAGCATTCAGTCCCTGCAGGGTTGGGGTCTTAAAGCTCTGGCCAAATTCCTTAGGAGGCACTACTCACGGTGTCCCCTAAAAACAATTCCTGCGGGTTGTGGGAGCCACTCAGCTCCCCCAAGGGTGGATACCTGAGCTCATCAGGTATGCCACAGCTGGCCATGCCCGAGGACCCCGCAGACTGTTTCCCTCACAGGGCCTTCCCACAATGTCAGCCCAGCCAGCAGCCAAGTGGACAGGAGCTCCATCCCACCCAGCACTCAAACCTGACTACTGGACACTGCTCAAGTCCACCCACCCATCCAAGCCTTGCAAGGCAGTTCCAGTGAGCAATTTAGCCCAAAATCAAAAACTGCAGGACAGCCTCCTCCTGTCCCTAGAGTTCCAGGCTGGCCAGCCAGTCCCCACAGGTTTTCACCACGTGTGCTGGTTTTCTCCAGCTTCAGACCTCCTTGCTGGTTTATGTACTCCACCTCTGCTTTCCTGTGCCTCCAGATTGATATCTCCAGGTTGGTTCCCCCAGACAGAGATGGTTGGAGTTTTCTTTCCCCTGCCCTGCTGAGAGCGGCCAGTAAGGAGATGTATCTAGTCTTCCATCTTGCTCCACCTCCAAATTGGGGGATTTAAAAAAATAATGATTGCAGGTGGTGCCTGTGGCTCAAGGAGTAGGGCGCCAGCCCCATATTCCAGAGGTGATGGGTTCAAGCCCAGCCCTGGCCAAAAA